>NC_045966.1:56630767-56987017 GCF_010909765.2 Amblyraja radiata
ACACACACACCGCAAAACCAGGGGCCAGGGCAAGCGGGGGGAGCGCTGTCGGAAATTCACACAGTGCAAAGCCAAGGTGATACAGACACACACATCGATGAACAGGAAGGTTGGTGCTGTAATTAAGACAGTTAGCACAGTGTACGGTAAGTCCTTTAAAAGAGAAGGGGAGAAGGAGGGAGAAGGGGGGAGAAGGAGTGGAGACAAATTTTAAGAAGCCAGACAACTTTTAATAAGCCAGAGATACACAGCTGTGAAGTTCGGTGGACATTTAACATTACCGATCGGTTATCCTTCATTCTGAAAACTCCTGCTTACGTTTTTTTTCCCCAATGAGCCTATGAAAATGACCGGTCAGCAAAGGCGATTAACTAAAACTACCTACGACTACCTCGACTACCTATAACTACATGGCAACGCCACTACAACTGCACCTACGACTACAGGATTATCGTTTATCTCCATGGCGAGCAATTTTTGGTCGCAGAAAATTTTTCAACACTTCAAGAGTTCAGAGTCTTTCCTTTGAACATCACAGAGGACACTATCAAGGTGTCCCATTTTAGGCCAACATAAACATTACAATTCGTCAGTATAAAAATTCTCATCCTATCACTGATGCTCACAATTTCACACTGCTTCGCTTAAAAAAAAAAACAGGGAAAAACACATCATTGGAAACACATGTTGAAAAATTTGCGGCGACCATACTGAGGCCGCGACTAGTTCCCAGAATTTGGGAAGGAGACACACCATAGACCACCAGCGAATATGTAGCGACCATGTGGCGAGTGCAGAGTCTCCTGCACTCGCCTAAAAAGCTGCCTAAGTGGGACAGGCCCATGGCATGGCTATTCTTCCACATGCTGAGCTGAGATTTGGCTAATGAGTCCCAATTCCTTTGGCAGGCATGATGGTGCAGCGGGTAGTGCTGCTGTCTCGCACTCCAGCCATCCATTCACTCTGGACGTCCGGCAATATCCATGTGAATTACACACACACACACTTTCTGTGACTGTGTTGGTTTCCACTTGGATCTCCTGTTCCCTCTCATCCTAAAACATGTTGGTTAATTAGAATCATAGAGATAGAGTGATACAGCATAGAAACAGGCCCTTCGGCCCAACTTGCCTACGTTTGGCCCATATCCCTCCAAACCTGTCCGATCCATGTTCCTGTCTAACTTTTTCTTAAACGTTGGGATAGTCCCAGCCTCAACTACCTCCTCTGGCAGCTTGTTCCATACATTCACCACCCTTTGCGTGAAAAAGTTACCCCTCAGATTCCTATTAAATCTTTTCCCCTTCACTTTAAACCTATGTCCTCTGGTCCTCGATTCACCTACTCTGGGCAAGAGACTGTGCAACCCGATCTATTCCTCTCATGATTTTATACATCTCTATAAGATCTACTATAAATGACGCTTGTGCAGGCAGGCGGTAGGAGAATTGTAGGCCAGTAATGTGCATGTGAGAGAGATGGGTTGTAAGCAAACAAGTGGGGAAACGGTATAGTGAACTGCCCTGTGACCTGGCATTGACTAAATGGGCCGAATGGCTTCCACGTACATATAATGCTCAAAGTATGAATACCGGACAAGGATAAATACCTATTGATAAGGACCGGGAGCACTCTGACATCCTATCCCAATGACACCAAGACTGTTTCTAGCTTGTGTGCAAACGGCAGTCACGGTGGCACAGCAGTAGAGGTGCTGCCTTACAGCAAAATGCAGCGCCAGAGACGCGGGTTCGATCCCGACTACGGGTGCTGTCTGTATGGAGTTTGTACGTTCTCCCCATGATCTGCGTGGGTTTTCTCTGAGATCTTCAGTTTCCTCCCAGTTTCCTCCCACACTCCAAAGATGTACAAGTTTGTAGGTTAATTGGCTTGATTAATTGACTTGATAAAAATGTTAAATTGTCCAAGTTGGCGATATGCAGAGTACTGCCCCTGCCGACTACACAATTCAGAAAGTTCAGAAGGTATTCATCTCCACTGGCCTGATCTGGGAGAAGGGAGTGTGGGCTGAACATGCCTTCTGGCAACTGAATCACTGAGGAAAGACAATTCTAAAGTAGGCCTTGCACTTGCATCACACATTGCCCCAGGCTTGGTTTCACATTCCACTTAACCCATTAATTTACTGGCACATTGTGATGTTTGGTCATATTTATCATCCTTTACCAGACAATTTTCAGTCTCCCTTTGTTTACTGCTTTCAAGGGATTCTTGGTGACACTTCAGCAGCTGTGGGCTCCTTGGTGTACATGCAAAGCTGAATCCTCCACTATTAAGGCCGATTCCTCAACCTTGAAGGCCTGATAAATGGGTCACAATAGGAAAGTTCCACTGAGTGAAGGGGACCATTATGCATGCTGAGACTCAGAGTCAAGCTTCTGTGCCTCCACACATAGGCAACCGCATAGTTCTTGAATGCAGTCTATTCTCTCTCATGGCCGTCCGAAGGGGGGGTGCGTTGGGTGCGACCCCTAAGAAAAAAATCAAAAACAAAAAACAAAAAAAATAAAAATTTTAAAAAAAAATTTAAAAATCGGAAAAAATCGGGAAAAAAATCAACGTTTCCACTTTGGAAACGGCCAGTTCTCTGTTCTCTCGACCCAACGGCTGTAACCCCAACACCAGTCGCCGCTGCGACGGAACCCTCTCCCCTCGCCTCTCCCCGCCGCCGGGGCCCAAGCCATCTTCCTCCCACATCACCTCCGCTGGGCCCACGCCACCCCCGCTGGGCCCACGCTACCCCTGCTGACCCCTGCTTGGTCCACGTCACCATCACTGACCCCTGCTGGGCCCACGCCACCCCTGCTGGATCCACGCCACCCTCGCTGACCCCCGCTGGGCCCACGCCACCCCCGCTGACCCCCGCTGGGTCTACGCCACCCCCGCTGACCCCCGCTGGGTCTACGCCACCCCCGCTGACCCCCGCTGGGTCCACGCCACCCTCGCTGAACCCCGCTAGGCATATACCGCCCCCGCTGGGTCCACGTACCCCCACTGACACCCGCTGGGCCCCCGCCACCCCCACGGGGCCCACGCCACCTTCATCCCCCCCCCCCGCCCGCTGGGTCCGCGCCACCTTCATCTTCGCCCCCCCCGCAAGAAAGAGGGGGGATGTGAGAGGCGCGAGGGGGAGAGAGAGTGGAAAGGAGAGGAGAGGAGGGGAAAGGGGATTATCTTGAGTGAGATTGCAAAATTAAGATAGGTTTTAGAGCTATTATATTTTCTCCTCCATATGAATAATATTAAACAATATCAAATAATATCAAACAATTGGAACTGCTTTCTTTTCCTTGATAACAATACTGAAAAATATGAATTCCATAGTTTGTGACATAAATACACATTTTAATGGGATCATAATATACAGATGTAACATTTCCATTTTGAGATCGGGGGGAGGGGGGGGGGGGGGGGGCAAATATGCGTCAAGCCTATAGCCTAATCGTTAAAGAGTTAAAGAAAGCCTAATCGATAAAGAGCTGAGAAGAGGATTCGGAGCTGCCAAGGAAAGATACTCTGAGAAGTTGAAGAGCAAGTTCTCAGCTAGTGACTCTTCTTCAGTTTGGAAGGGCAAGCAAGAAATCACCAGCTATTAGAGAAAAGCACCCCGCTCTTTGGACAATCGTCAGCTGACGAACGACCTGAATGAGTTTTACTGCAGGCTTGAAAATCAAAAACGTAACCCTGGTACCGATTCCCCAACAAACACAGCCAGACCCCAATCTGCAAAGAATGGACCCTGCACCCTCTCATTCCCATTCACCACTTCACACCTACTTAAGGCAAGACTCCAGTATGAAAAGAGTGGACCCTTTCCCACCCCAACCAACCCTTCACACCAACTCACAGCCTGACCTCAGTCTGCAAAGACTGGGCCCTTCTACACCCACCCCGCTCCAATCACCACCCCACTCCAATCACCACTTCACACCCAATGACTGCACCTCCACACAGGGCCGGCTTTAAGCCGATTTGACCGATTGCCCCCAATTGGGCCCCGCGCCTAATGGGGGCCCCGCACTACTGTTCCGTATTTCGTACGGAGATACGAATTCTCTTTGTTAAATAAAGATTTTTTTTTTTAATTCGCCATGCGGATTTTTGTTTTTAAACGAACATGTATAACAACCGCTGCACGGCCATCAGACACAAACGATTTGTTAACTAGTACTGTTAGCACTTCTTAACATGAAGTAGTTAACAAGTTGTTATATCAATCTGCATCCATCCACATTCCTCAGTAAATGTTATTGTGTTTTGAATGAGTATTAATGACGCCGTGCTCATTTGAATAAAATTCACGCGGCGTCATTAATACTTGTTTAAAACACAATTACATTTACTGAGGAATGTAGATCGATGACACATTGAGAATTTCTTTAAACTCACCATCATGAGTGAGGGTCCCGGACCGCGAGAAGGGGCTTCTTCCTGGTGTGCAGGTTAGTCATTCACCTACCGACCCACGTTGTGTCTCCCTGTGTTTTGCTCTCCCCCTCCCTCCCTCTCTCCCGCTCCCCATCTCGTCTCTCTCTAGCTCTCCCACTCCCTCTCTATCACCCTGTCTCCTCAGCATTCCCGGAATCATTGACGTTTAGCGGTAGACAAAAATGCTGGAGAAACCCAGCGGGTGAGGCAGCCGCCTTGACCGCTGAGTTCCTCCAGCACTCTGTGTTTTTTGTTTGGCTCTGAAGTTGAAGGTGGCTCAGCGGGACGGGCAGCGGCTCTGGGGAGGGGGTTGCCTTTCTGGTCGAGACCCTTCTTCAGACAATCACAAGTACTCTCACCGACGAGAGTTCAATTCAGTCTGAAGAAGGGTCTTCTCTCCAGAGTCGCTGCGCTGCCTGGCCTGCTGAGTTACTCCAGCTTTGTGTCTATCTTCAATTTCAGAGAAATACAATTTCTTACGGGGGGGCTTATAACGTCTCTAAACCCCTCTGGGACCCTCTGAACACCTCTAAACCCCGTCTATTCCCCCCTATTTCCCTCTACAACACTTCTGAACACTTCTAACCCCACCTGAAGCCCTCTAAACATCTCTAAACCGTTTAAACCCCTCTAAACTAGGAGGCTACAAGGTGACTTGTATAGGCTGGGTGAGTGGGCAAATGCATGGCAGATGCAGTATAATGTGGATAAATGTGAGGTTACCCACTTTGGTGGCAAAAACACGAAAGTAGACTATTATCTGAATGGTGACTCATTTTTTATGTGTCGTACTTTAAGTTCCTTGTATATTGTGTAAAGACTGTTTTCTTCAAGTGAGTATCATTGCTCTTTGGATATATCGTGTTTTGTCACGTATTTAAGGATATATTGTGCTGTAGCAACATAATTTTACAAAACATTAGTGTATAGAAAAAAACGAAACAGAAAGAGTGGGCTAATTAGCCATATAAATGACATATGACAGTGTGAATATTGTGCGTCTCCGAAGACAAAATAATGGTTGGTGAGTGATCAGCTGGTTCAGAATATACCGATTATTTATCGTGTTCCATGGATATTTATATATATTTAGTGCATGATAATGATATGACAGTGTTAGAGAGTGTTTGGGATATCATAGAGAAAGACTACATAAGAACAGTACGAAATTAGCCATGGAAATGGAAATATGTCTAGCCTACGATCAGCTGTCATGAATGTAAACAATGCATCAAAAATGGCTTGTGGGTGGAATAGCTGATTCTGAATATAATGATTATTTTTCGTGCTCCATGGATACTTATATAGGGTAGTTTTTACTTTTGTGGAACGCACCGCATTACCGTCGGCAAATCCTTCAGCCCGGCGCCGCCAAATCATTCCGCCCGGGTAAGTAGATCCGCGACATGTGGCCTAAATTAATGTTATATTATGAAAAGTGCAATCGCAGGTTAGGTTTGGTTTGGTTTCGTTAGATGACTCAAAATTTATCTAGCGGTAGGTTTGGCTAGGAATCACCTGCTGGTAATGAATGTTTGTAATGAATGTAAACATAGCCTATTGGCTGAAGAACTTGAAGCTCTGAAAACTTCTTCCCTCCAGTATCATTAAGCCTCATGCTCTGTTTGAATACCTGGTAGTAAACAATCGATTTACAGCATTTCCTAATGTTTTTATTGCTTTGAGGATTTACTTAACAATGCCTGTAACAGTCGCATCAGGTGAAAGAAGTTTATCAAAACTAAAACTGATTAAAACATACTTACGGTCAACAATTTCACAAGAGAGACTAAACAATTTGGCAATGATATCTATAGAAAATGACATTGCTAAAACCATTGACCTTGAAAATATTTTGAGAGACTTTGCAAATAAAAAAGCCAGAAAAGTCTTTTTCTAAAAGACCTGTGTATAAGCAGTATGTCTGTAATTGCCTTACTTTGTATTATAAAAATAAAACTTTCATATAGTTTTTAAAATTTTTAGTATATCAAGCATTTAATGTTTTTTTTTGGTTAAAGACGAGCATACTACACGAAATATAAACATACATAAATTTTTACTTTTGTAGAGTAGGGGCCCCGCCATCAGTTTTCTAATTGGGCCCCGCAATTCCTAGCACCGGCCCTGCTCCACAGACACCTCTGTCAAGCTTCTCAAGTTTGCGGATGACACAGCCCTGATTGGACTGATCCAGGATGGGGATCTCTGTACTCTTTTCAGTTTGACATCTTTTCTATAACATGGTGCCCAGAACTGAACACAATATTCCAAATGCGGTCTCACCAACGTCTTATACAACTGCAACATGACCTCCCAACTTCTATACTCAATATCTGACTGATGAAGGCCAAAGTGCCAAAATACGTTTTGACCACCTGATATACCTGCGACACAACCTTCAAGGAACCATGCAACCATCAACCATTCCTCTGCCCACCTGGCTAATTGATCTGCAAAACCACTCACTTCTGTATCATCAGCAAACTTGCTAATCTTGCCCTGTTCTGTGACGTTTCACAGAGTGCTGGAGTAACTCAGCGGGTCAGGCTGAGTATAGAAGTTGGGAGGTCATGTTGCAGTTGCATAAGAAGTTGGTGAGGCCGCATTCAGAGTATTGTGTTCATTTCTGGGCACCATGTTATAGGAAAGATGTCATCAAACTGGAAAGGGTACAGTGAAGATTTATGAGGATGTTGCCAGCACTAGAGGGCCAGAGCTATAGGGAGAGGTTGAGTAGGCTGGGACTCTATTTCATGGAGCACAGGAGGTTGAGGGATGATCTAATAGAGGTGTATAAAATCATGATTTGAATAGATATGGTTGAGTCTTTTGCCCAGAGTAAGTGAATCGAGGAGCAGAGGACATAAGATTAAGGTGAAGGGCAAAAGATTTAATAGGAATCTGTGGGGTATGTTTTTCACACAAAGGGTGGTAGGTGTATGGAACAAGCTGCCAGAGGAGGTAGTTGTGGCAGGGACTATCGCAACATTTAAGAAACAGTTAGACAGGTACATGGATAGGACAGGTTCGGAGGGATATGGATCAAACGTGGGCAGGTAGGACTAGTGCAGATGGGACATGCTGGGCCAAAGGGCCTGTTTCCACACTGTATCACTCTATGACTCTATCTTTCCCTCTCAAACCAATTCTCCTGCCTTCTCCCCATTACCTCTGACACCCGTATCAATCAAGAATATATCAATCTCCTCCTGAAAAATGTCCATTGACTTGACCTCCACAGCTGTCTGTGGCAATGAATTCCACAGTTCACCACTCTCTGATTTAAGAAATTCCTGCTCATCTCCTTCCTAAAGGAATGTCTTTTAATTCTGAGGCTGTGGCCACTGGTCCTAGACTCTCCACTAGTGGAAACATCCTCTCCAAATCCACTCCATCCAGGTTTTTACCAGGCTGGGACAGACGGCAACAGCTTCACACCATGTCCCAAAGCTTGTGTCCTGTCCTGCATCACCCAAGGCAGCAGAGACGTTATAGGAGAGGGTAAGCACCCGTAACAAAGTAGCTCACGATGGTTTGGGTAACATTCAGGAATGTCTATGCATGTCACATCATGAATATTACTAAAGAACGGTCTTGACCTGAAATATAATCTATACCTTTTCTCCAGAGATGCTGCCTGACCCACTGAGTTACTCTAGCACTCTGTGACATATCACCTATCCATGTTCTCCACAGATGCTGCCTGATTCACTGATTTACTCCAGCACTCTGTGAAACGTCACCTATCCATGTTCTCCACAGATGCTGCCTGACCCGCTGAGTTACTCCAGCACTTTGTGACTATTTTCCCTTCACCCATCTGCTCAAGCCCACTCTCCCCCTCCTTTCCTATGTTCCTTTCCACCCATAAACCTCTCTCTGCCTTTATATTTCACTCCTCTTTCAAATCTGCTCTACTTATCTACATGCATTTTTCTTCTTCACTTTTTAGTCATAGAATGATGCAGTGTGGAAACAGACCCTTCAGCCCAACTTGCCCACACCGACCGACATGTCCCATCTAAACTAGTCCCACTCACACGCATTTGGCCCATATCGATCTAAATCTGTCCTATCCATGTACGTGTCCAAATGTCTCTTAAACATTAGGATAGTCCCAGTCTTAACTACCTCCTCTGGCAGCTCGTTCCATACACCCAGCACCCTTTGTGTGAAAAAGCTACCTCCGATTCCTGTTAATTTCTGAAATATTGGTCATAAATTTGGTGTAAAAATGCTCCAAAACAAGGCTCAGAATGGATCAGAGAGCGTCTAAAACCCCTGGACCCCGGCATCGAGGGACTTCACGCTTCGCGCTCGTGATGTGTGCAGTTCACACATTATTTCACATTAAGTTTTTTGTAATCCTGTCATGCCACCCCCCTTTTTGAAAAGCTTCGTACGGGCCTGTCTCCAGTTACTCTTTTGCTCATACTATGCTTATGGCATCTGCTCGTTTCCAAGATGCTTCCTTTCACTCTGCAGATGATGTGCAAGTTTTGTGGTTAGGGCTCTGATCAAAGGTATTGCTGGACCCAGAAGACGAGATGCAAATGCAAATGCATGCTGGCCCAGAGAAAACACACTGCTTCCCAACACATAAATAATCTGCATTGCAAGCACCCAATGTGCCGACTCAAGCTATACACAAGTGCAACAGGCAGTGAAAATGAGAAATCGTGCAGAATATAATGGTACAGCTATAAAGAAAGAGCAGATAACTAAAGTGTAAAGGTCACAAGAAGGTAGATTGGGAATACATTCTTAGTTTATGAGAGGTTTGGTCAATGGTCTATCAGGGAAGAAGCTTTGACTCTGGTACTTTATACTTTCAAGCCTGAAGAAAGATTCGAAATACTTCAATAAATACAGAATGTGCCAGAACTGCTCAGCAAATCAGGCAGCATCCGTGGAGAGGGAGGAAGAGTTCACAATTCAGTTTGATGACTTTTCATTGAAACTAGCAATAGTTAGTGACCAAATGTCCAAAAGGGAGGAGTTCTAAGAAGTTAATAAAGGAAAAACAGAGGCTTCAGTAGTAAATGCAGGATGAAGATCTGATATTACGAGAGCAAAGTGAAGAAAGATCTGGAAGTCTAAAATAAAAATGCAGGAGACGGGGATGATTTGAATATGTTGGTGTCAGGAAATCAGGAAGCCTGATTTGAGGCTGGTTGGTGTATGGGGTTAAATTGAGTCTTGTTGAAACATGGTGAGGAGTCTGCAGATTAGTGGCTCATCGACCAAAGGACAGGTGGTCCGCTTGCAGACTGACAAAGGCCATGACCGTGTTGGGGTGATTTCTGGTCCAGCTTCGGAGCCACGCTCATACATTGTTAGAGCCGATGGCGGAACCTACCGACGAATCAGACAACATATTCTGCCTGTGAAGGAGCCAATCCCTCTTCCTTGTTATCCGGATCGTACAAGTTCATGTCAATCTGCATCTGGTGACCCTCGCACGCTCTTGCCAGCACAACAATCCATGCCTGCGACAGTTCCTCTGTCTGTCCCATCTTCGCCTGTGCCACAGTCTCCGGCTTCGACCCCAGAGGCGTTGGTCCACTCCCCCAAGGCAGTGAAATCACCAGCTCTGTCCCCGGAGAAAAAGAATGGAGGTGTCCTCTATCGTACACGTGCCGGTCGTGTTAACAGGCCGGTCGTGAAGTATCCGGATTATGTTTGACTTTACATACATCTGTCGTCGGTTGTGATTTTTGCTTTGCTTAGTTATGGGCATACAGTGTTATTGATTCTTTAAGAGGGGGGATGTAGATTAGTGGCTCATGCTACGAGTCATGCATTTGTAGTTACGCCCACTAGCTTGTTAGCATTGCGGTCTACTGCACTCCGTTAGTCTAAAAAGTGAACTCTCAAGTGAGAACTTGTAGTTGCCTATTCCAAATAAACTGTATACCATGACATGTGCATTAATTGCCTCATGCTGTGTTTTGTATTGAATTCTGTCTTTACTTTGTGTACTAGTCATGTCTCTACTATTTATTTCATTCCCCTTACATGTTTTTCCTATACATGCTCAATTTTTGTAAGGTGTCCTTGAGACTCTTGAAAGGCGCCCATAAATAAAATGTATTATTATTATTATACGTTCTCCCTGTGATCTCGTGGGTTTTCTCTGAGATCTTCAGTTTCCTCCCACACTCCAAAGACGTGCAGGTATGTAGGTTATTTGGCTTGGTGTATGTGTAAATTCTCTCTCGTGTGTGTAGGATACTGTTAATGTCTCCCTTTGACTGGTCGGTGTGGACTCGGTGGGCCGAAAGGCTTGTTTCCGCTCTGTATCTCTAAACGAAACTGTCTAAACTAAACTAAATTTGTTGCATAAACGCTGCAGCCAAGGTTATTACACTGGCCAAGCCACATTTCTCCATCACCTGATACTTAGCATAGATTGTATGGTCTTTAACTCATTGCGTTGTAAAAACTGGCTGATCTGTTCCCTGCTTCATAAAAGCAGTTTTACTTCAAATGCAATGATGCACTTTGCAGAGTCTGGATGATTTGAAGGGCACTAACTTAATCCAGCAACTACTTCCACTCTGTCCAGAGAATACTTTAATCCTTTGCTCAGATCATCCTCCTTAATTAGGAAGGATGTCACAGGTTACATGAAGAAGGTAGGAGAATGGGGGTGAGAGGAAAAGCTAGATCAGCCATGATTGAATAGCAGAGAAGACTTGATGGGTCAAATGGCATAATCCTTAAAACCTGTGACAATGTAAGAAAACTTCATGCATTCTATCCCAAGGTTGTAACTTCATAATGCGCACAATTATTCGGCGACTCTGCAGTGAATTCTCAAGAAGTCTGAAGAAGGGTTTTGACCTGAAACATCTCTCCAGAGATGCTGCCTGTCCTGCTGAGTTACACCAGCATTTTGTGTCTACCTTTCTCTTCTGAGTGATGGTGCTGGAACACAATGCAGTACTCCATTCCTGTTTAAGAAAGAACTGCAGATGCTGGAAAATCGAAGGTAGACAAAAATGCTGGAGAAACTCAGCGGGTGAGGCAGCATCTATGGAGCGAAGGAAATAGGCAATGTTTTGGGTTGAAACATTCCTGTTATTGTTTGTGCCAGCATTATGATGCCAATAGCCTGTCAGGAAAGGAAGCCTGGAAATATGTGAGCGAATAAGAAAGGAATTAGCAGCTGCCTACTCTGTATTAGTCATCACTTCTTGTGGGAGGAGGGTCTCCAATGAGGTAGATAATAGTTCAGGACTGCTCTCTGGTTGTGGTAGGATGAAGACATAAGAAACTGCAGATGTTGTAATCTCAAGTAAAAGCAAACTGCTGGAGGAACTCAGCGGATCGAGTAGCAGGGAAATGAATAGATGACGTTTCAAATGGAGATCCTGCATTAGGTTTTCAACCCAAGCATTGACAATTTCTTTCCCTCCACTGATGTTGCGTGGCCCAATGAGTTTCTCCAGCAGTTTACTTCTTGAAATAGTCTGAATGTCTGAGCATCACTTTGATTTATCACATTCTGACCCTGTTGATTTAGAGTCCTTGTAATAATAATGACCTTACACCATGTCATGGTATACAGTTTATTTGGAATAGGCAACTACGCCTATTCCAAATAAACTGTATACCATGACATGGTGTAAGGTCATTATTATTACAAGGACTCTAAATCAACAGGGTCAGAATGTGATAAATCAAAGTGATGCTCAGACATTCAGACTATTTCAAGAAGTAAACTGCTGGAGAAACTCATTGGGCCACGCAACATCAGTGGAGGGAAAGAAATTGTCAATGCTTGGGTTGAAAACCTAATGCAGGATCTCCATTTGAAACGTCATCTATTCATTTCCCTGCTACTCGATCCGCTGAGTTCCTCCAGCAGTTTGCTTTTACTTGAGATTACAACATCTGCAGTTTCTTATGTCTTCATCCTACCACAACCAGAGAGCAGTCCTGAACTATTATCTACCTCATTGGAGACCCTCCTCCCACAAGAAGTGATGACTAATACAGAGTAGGCAGCTGCTAATTCCTTTCTTATTCGCTCACATATTTCCAGGCTTCCTTTCCTGACAGGCTATTGGCATCATAATGCTGGCACAAACAATAACAGGAATGTTTCAACCCAAAACATTGCCTATTTCCTTCGCTCCATAGATGCTGCCTCACCCGCTGAGTTTCTCCAGCATTTTTGTCTACCTTCGATTTTCCAGCACCTGCAGTTCTTTCTTAAACAGGAATGGAGTACTGCATTGTGTTCCAGCACCATCACTCAGAAGAGAAAGGTAGACACAAAATGCTGGTGTAACTCAGCAGGACAGGCAGCATCTCTGGAGAGATGTTTCAGGTCAAGACCCTTCTTCAGACTTCTTGAGAATTCACTGCAGAGTCGCCGAATAATTGTGCGCATTATGAAGTTACAACCTTGGGATAGAATGCATGAAGTTTTCTTACATTGTCACAGGTTTTAAGGATTATGCCATTTGACCCATCAAGTCTTCTCTGCTATTCAATCATGGCTGATCTAGCTTTTCCTCTCAGCCCCATTCTCCTACCTTCTTCATGTAACCTGTGACATCCTTCCTAATTAAGGAGGATGATCTGAGCAAAGGATTAAAGTATTCTCTGGACAGAGTGGAAGTAGTTGCTGGATTAAGTTAGTGCCCTTCAAATCATCCAGACTCTGCAAAGTGCATCATTGCATTTGAAGTAAAGCTGCTTTTATGAAGCAAGGAACAGATCAGCCAGTTTTTACAACGCCATGAGTTAAAGACCATACAATCTATGCTAAGTATCAGGTGATGGAGAAATGTGGCTTGGCCAGTGTAATAACCTTGGCTGCAGCGTTTATGCAACAAATTTAGTTTAGTTTAGACAGTTTCGTTTAGAGATACAGAGCGGAAACAAGCCTTGCGGCCCACCGAGTCCACACCGACCAGTCAAAGGGAGACATTAACAGTATCCTACACACACGAGAGAGAATTTACACATACACCAAGCCAAATAACCTACATACCTGCACGTCTTTGGAGTGTGGGAGGAAACTGAAGATCTCAGAGAAAACCCACGAGATCACAGGGAGAACGTATAATAATAATAATACATTTTATTTATGGGCGCCTTTCAAGAGTCTCAAGGACACCTTACAAAAATTGAGCATGTATAGGAAAAACATGTAAGGGGAATGAAATAAATAGTAGAGACATGACTAGTACACAAAGTAAAGACAGAATTCAATACAAAACACAGCATGAGGCAATTAATGCACAGATGAAAAGGGACGGGGACGTGGGGCTAAGGATAGGCAGAGGTGAAGAGATGGGTCTTGAGGCGGGACTGGAAGATGGGGAGGGACACGGAATTGCGGATCAGTTGGGGGAGGGAGTTCCAGAGCCTGGGAGCTGCCCTGGAGAAGGCTCTGTCCCCAAAACTGCGGAGGTTGGACTTGTGGATGGAGAGGAGACCGGCTGATGTGGATCTGAGGGACCGTGAGGGTTGGTAGGGGGAGAGGATGTCAGTGAGATATGTGGGGGCCAGATGGTGGAGGGCTTTGTAGGTGAGGACCAGGATTTTGTAGGTGATCCGGTGGGAGATGGGAAGCCAGTGAAGTTTTTTGAGGACTGGAGTGATGTGATGCCAGGATTTGGTGTGGGTGATGAGTCGGGCGGCTGCGTTCTGGACCAGTTGGAGTCGGTTGATGTAGGTGGAGCTGATGCCAAGGAGAAGTGAGTTGCAATAGTCCAGTCGGGAGGAGATGAAGGCATGGATGAGTCTTTCAGCAGCAGGCGGTGTGAGAGAGGGTCTGAGTTTGGCGATGTTGCGGAGATGAAAGAAGGAGGTTTTAATGACATGGCGGATGTGAGGCTCAAGGGAGAGGGTGGAATCAAAGATCACGCCAAGGTTGCGGGCCTGGGGAGATGGGGAGACAGTGGTGCCGTCGATGGTGAGAGTGGGGTTATTGATTTTGCTGAGTGTGGCTTTGGAGCCTATGAGGAGGAATTCTGTCTTATCGCTGTTGAGTTTGAGGAAATTATGTTGCATCCAGGTTTTTATAGCTGACAAACAGGAGTTGATATGGGAGAGGGGGGGGTTGTGGGGGGATTTGGTGCCAAGGTAAATCTGGGTGTCATCAGCGTAACAGTGGAAGTCCAGATTGAAGTGGCGGAGTATCTGACCAAGGGGGAGGATGTAGATGATGAAGAGGAGGGGGCCGAGTACGGAGCCTTGGGGAACGCCTTGAGTGACTGCGGCTGTAGCAGAGGTGTGGTTGTGGAGAGAGATGAAGTGGGATCTGTTGGAAAGGTAGGAACGGAGCCAGCTGAGTGCAGAGCCTTCAATGCCGAGGTCCTTGAGTCTGGTGAGCAGGATGTTATGGTTCACTGTATCGAAGGCTGCGCTCAGGTCGAGGAGGATGAGGATGTTGAGGGAACCAGTGTCAGCAGAGGTGAGGAGGTCGTTGAGGACTTTGAGGAGAGCAGTTTCTGTGCTATGGAGGGGGCGAAAGCCAGATTGGAGGGGTTCAAGTAGGTTATACGCAAGGAGGTGGGAATGAAGTTGCGACGCAACGATACGCTCCAGGGTTTTTGAAAGGAAGGGGAGGTTTGAGATTGGGCGGTAGTTAATGAGAGAGGAGGGATCAAGACCAGGTTTCTTTAAGATTGGTGTAACGGCAGCAGTTTTGAAAGCGGAGGGGACAATTCCTTGGGACAATGAGGAGTTGAAGAGATTAGTGAGGTAGGGGCAGAGAACGGGGAGGCAGGACTTCAACAGGGGAGTGGGGAGAGGGTCGAGGGAGCAGGTGGTGGGTTTGGAAGAGCTGATGAGTTTGGAGATTTCAATAGGGGTGACCAGGTCAAACTGGGAGAGGAAGCAGTGTGGAGGAGGGGTAAGGAGGTCAGTGGAGATGTTGAAAGGAGGGGCCTTGGTAGGTGGTGGAGTAGATGCTGGGGAGTCGGGTACAGGGGATAAAGATTGATAGATGGTGCTGATTTTATCAGCGAAAAAGTGGAGGAATGAGTTGCAGAGAACCGGAGTAGAGGTAGGGAGAGTGTTGGCTCGAGGCTTGAGGAGGTTGCCCACTGTGGAGAAGAGGGTTCTGTGGTTTAGGCAGGGATCGGTGAATATGGAGGAGAGGTAGGCAGATTTTGCAGCAATGAGGGCATCTTTGTAGTCAGTGAGGTGGAGTTTGTAAGCTTCAAGGTGGACTGTGAGAGATGATTTCTTTATAAGTCGTTCGAGTTGGCGAACGTATAAACTCATAGTCAGGATTGAACCCGTGTCACCGGCGCTGCAAGCACTGTAAGGCAGCAACTCTCCGGCTGTGCCACCGTGGTCACCCAAATACCACTGTGGAATTATTCCACCAGTCACTTCCAGCAATTCAGCAACATGGACTTTCCCCCTGTTCACATTGGACAGCTGTCAAACTCATCCCTGTAAATTAATACACACACTGTCAATGCAGGCACTTTCTCATGCAATGTGGTTTAACCTTCAGCAGGCCTCTGATAAGGTTAAGAAGGAACTTTGATAAGGTTCTGCATGGTATCCTGCTCCGCATGGGATCAAGGGAGATCTAGCTGCCTGGATACACAATTGACTTCATGGAAGGAAGCAGAAGGATGGTGGTGGTGGAAGGTTGTTATTTGGACTTTGTGAGTAGTGGCATGCCTCAGGGATCAGTGCTGGGCCCATTGCTGTTTGCGGTTTATATCAACGATTCAGATGAGAATGATCATTAGCAAGTTTTCCGATGACAGGAATGTAGGTGGTGTCACAGTGAAGATGATGATGATCAAAAGTTACAGAAGGATCTTCATCAGCTAGACAAATGGGTTGAAGAATGGCTAAAGGGGTTTAATGCAGATAAGGGTGATGTGGGGCATTTTGGGAAGTCAAACAAGGGCAGAACCATCGCAGGGAATGGTCAGGCTCTGGGGAGTGTTGTGGAGCAGAGGGATCTCGAAGTACAAGTAACCAGTTCGTTAAAAGTGGTGTCACAGGTAGATAGGGTGGCAACGAAAGCTTTTGGGACATTGGCCTTCATCAGTCAGAGTATTATGTATCAAGAAGGGTGTGGAGCCTTTGTAGAGAACGAGGAAGAAATTGTGGAATAAAGAGTGTGGCTGATGCCTGGATTAGAGAGAACAAGGACAAGTTGGCCAAACTGGAGTGAACTGAACTAGAATGTCGAAAGCTGATGGGAGACCTGAGAGATGTTCATAAAATTATGAGAGGCATAGATAGGAGAGACAGTCAGAACCTTCCTCTCAGGGTGGAAAGATTAGCGGGCATTGCTTTAAGGTCAGAGAGAGAAAGTTTAAAGGAGATATATGGGGCAAGAATTCAGTTTGGTGGATGCCTGAAACATGTTGTCAGAGGTAATGGCGAAAGCAGACACAATAATGATGTTTAATAAGCTTTTAAGCAGACACAATAATATGCAGGGAATGGAGGGATATAGATCATGTGCATGTGGAGGAGATTAGTTTAGCTTGGCATCATGTTCAGCACAGATATCGTGGGCCGAAGGGTCTTTTCCTGTGCTGTGGTGTGGTGTGTTCTATGTCCTTAGAGAGCGAAAAGCTGTAATTCAGCCAGCAATGAACAGGAAGGACAAGGGTTGTATGCAAAGAGCATATGCAGATTGTATGCAGATTGTATGCAGAGATATGCAAATCCCTCAGAAGGTATTGAGCTGAGGAAACGTTTCACTCAGACAGCCCCGTTCATAGTGCCAGGAGGTTAAAGTGCACAGGTTTGCAGAAGGAAGTGATTAGGCGTTGGGAACCATCCAGTTTTCCATCAAGTTTTGTCATTGTACCCGTACTTCACTGTTCAATAAACTTGACTTGACAGTTTCAATTGTGTGAATACAGGATTTCTAAGAAAACCAGCATTATTCTAAACAAGTACCTGGCTGCATCCACTTTTCTGCACAATGTACAAACTGTTTTGTCCTCTTGAGTGAAATGTATGGAACGATTCAATGCCTGTTCACTCTATGCTGAGAGTGGAACAAAGGGAACAACCTTCTGAATAATAGAGCCTTTCTTATAGTGGTTTCTCAATAAATAAGGAACAATTTTCACACGGGCCACCTCCAAACTTTCCTCTCACACCCAGAACTTCAGCAGGTCATAGCTAGGGGAAAGGAAGCCTCAACCTGTTCTGGCCATTGGAGGAGCTAAAGGAATCAAACTACAGGGTTGGTACAGTATGAGAAAATCTTCTCATCAAAAAAATAATTATCTTCTGGCTCTTATCCAGCACATGAGGAGAAACTGCCAGTCGGTCAGTCACGACTCCTGTTTACTCATTTGCACTTCAGTCAGCAAATGTGTCCCAGTATACCTACTTTTCACACAGAGAAGCTGCTGTCATTTTATGCATAAATCTTGCATCCTGCATTAAAGACTGTATTTTATCTGTTACAATATATATTCAATCTTAGCTTGGGCCATTTCTCAGGCTGATGTTTACAAGAACATTTTCCGCTCCGCAGTACAAGGCTGATGAATGGTTCTAATGGCTTGCAGTGTTAAGGCGATTTCTCTCTCCGATGTTGGAACCTAACATACTGAGTGGTTTTACTTCACACTTCCAGCATCTGTAATACTCTCCTCGAGTAGTAAGGATATGGTAACAGCGGTGTATGCACCCAAAGGTGGTGTATGCCGTCCAACATCAACCCCTCTGCTGAACCAAGCACATGTTGAGTCTATTTAAAACTGAGCTATGTAAAGGCTTCTTCATGGAGACTGGTGAGTCTCCAGGATCCTCTAGCCCAGAGAGTAGTGCAGGCTAGATCATTGAACATATTTAAAGTAAAGATGGTTTGGGGGGGTTGAAAGCTGTGGGGCATTGGCACCAAAGAGAAGTTGAGGCCTTGGAAAATTCAGGTCAGGCAAGATCATATGCAAAGGCAGGGAAGGGGTGAGGTGGAGAGTGGCCTACGTTTAGACCTTCAGCCCAGAGACATTAGGTTAGACAAACTACATACCAATGTATGACTATGGGTGTGTGTAGGTGGTCACCTGAAATTAACATAATTGGGAGTCTGCCAGGTACCACCCGCTGCGTGTAGATCTGGGGGACCCCCCAAGGGGCCAAAAAATGGGTGCTAAATAGATGAGTGAGGTACCACTTAAACCCACTACCATGGTGTGCTCACTGCCACGCCTATATCAACAACACAACCGGCAGACATTTTTCCCGCTGCAAAAAGCCTGCCAGACTCCCCACAAAGGGCCTTAAAATGGGCTAGCATATAGACGAGCAAGGTACCACTCAATAATAATGCCAAATGAACAAGTTGAGTTCATAGAGTACAAAATGGGTTACTCCAGACAAATAGTCCGCTGCACTACAGGTACCAGAATAGAACCTAATACGGAATGGATACCCTAGACCCTGCTGTCCAACTAGGCTAGCCTAGATATTGTGGGTACCAGATAAAACCAAGTTGAAATGATCTATCACACCTTGGGGGATATAAAATGACATATGACAGAACAATTATCTGCTGCCTTGGGTCTACCAGACACCCTAAATGGGCCCTTGGGCTCATCTAGTCTAGCCTAGATATTAAAGGCACCAGCTAAAATCAGGTTTAAATGATCAATCACAGCCTAGGAAATACAAAATGATCCATGCCAGAATGATAATCCATTGCCTTGGTCCTACCAGACTCCCCAAATAGTCCCTTAATTGCCCAATTGGGGGGGGGGGGGGGGTCTGATAGGCACAAGGCAGCTCTGGCTCTGGCATCGGTCATTTTGTATTCCCCAAGGTGTGATTGATCATTTAAAGCAATCATTTAGCCCGATGGCTCGTTTGTGTATGGCCCAATGTATTTTTAAAGTTTACTAGACCAAGTGGGACCCGTTGGGTCCCGTCCCAAGGCGCGGTTGCGGGGGGAGGGGGTGGCTCGCGGCATCACACATACACTAATCAACCCCTTACACACACACACTAACCACCCCCATTGATATTATATTAATATTATTCATTCATTTCTTTTACCCCATTCCCTGCCCTATCCACTCCCGCATAGCCCCCAACTCGCAGGCACGGCTAGAGAGGGAGGGGGGGGGGGGTAGACAGAGAGGGGCACAGGGAGGGACACAGAGGCACAGGGAGGGACACAGAGGCACAGGGAGGGACACAGCGGCTCAAGGAGGGACAGAGAGCGGCACAAGGAGGGACACGGGGGCACAGAGAGGAACACGGGGGCACAGAGAGGAACACATCCTATAATGGCATAAATTGAGCCTGACAATAAACATAATAATATTTTAATATTTAATATTTTAAGCATACACTCACTGCATCACTACTGATATTTCAATTATGTCCATACATTGGATGTCAGATACGGTTTTCCGTAGTCTTTCTTAAAGATGGGCAATGACTCTAAGCTTATCCAATAAAGTCCATCCCTATTTAAGATAAATCACCATCAAATAACATAATATTCCAGCTTAAATTGTACTTAGTCATATAGAGCATAGTTTATTACACAAATTCCACAGGGCTTTTATATGCACTTGCTGATACTTGATCCTAACCATGTGTCAGTCATTGTACCTCTCTGCAGGCCATGTTCTCTGGGCATGACATTGCCCCATAACATTCGTTTTAACGTAAATTATCAACTGAACACTATAACTGAATCATGCGTGATATCCCTGCATTATAATAGCAAACTATAATTATGCAGCAAAGTAAAACAACTTACCTCAAACAGCCATAAACAGTGATTCTTTACTGCAAAATCTTCCATCCAATCCGATGTTGATATATTGTTTGGCTGCAGCTAAGGAGAGCTTGTCACCGCGTTCAGCCAAATGGCCAAATATATAGAAAGCCAAATAGGACACTCGAACAGTTTATACCTATTAGCCTCTTGTCCCCCTTTTCTCATTGAAATGGGTTGTTGTGGAAATGGTTGATAAAGTGGTTGTCGTCTACAAGCTAGCCTATTGTTTAGGCCCTTTGTGCGGCGTCTGGCGGGCTTTTTGTAGCGAGAAAAATGTCTGCCATTTGTGTTGTTGATATAGGCGTGGCAGTGAGCACGCCATGGTAGTGGATTTAAGTGGTACCTCACTCATCTATTTAGCACCCATTGGCCCCAGGTCTACACGAAGCGGGTGATAACTGGCAGACCCACAACTCCGTTCATTTCAGGTGACCTCCTACACACTCCCATAGTCAGACATTGGTATCTAGTTCATCTAACCTAATGTCTCTGGGCTGAAGTTCTACTGGTTTTCCGCTTTGCCCATAGTGGAAATATATCTTCCATGTCTTGTCTCTCACATCCTCTGATGATCTTAGACACCACTATTAGTTCACCCCTCCAGTTAGATGGTGAGTGGAGGGAGC
This sequence comes from Amblyraja radiata, assembly GCF_010909765.2. NCBI lineage: Eukaryota > Metazoa > Chordata > Chondrichthyes > Rajiformes > Rajidae > Amblyraja > Amblyraja radiata. The sequence continues at coordinate 56,651,597 of NC_045966.1, forward strand.
AAGCTCAAACTGACCTGTTTGAGGCAATTAGCCATGTTCTGAAAGAATGCTAGCTAGTGAAGCAATTGGACTTTTGTTTCCTTGTGAAGAAGATGATGAACATGTCAGGCAACCAGGGTCAGCATCATCAGATATAGGTCACAGAACAGTACATCACAGAAACAGACACTCTGACATGTGACGTCTATGCCAAATATGGTACCAAATTAAACTAACCCCTTCTCAATTCAAACTAACCCCTTCTCAACATCTCCAAGTTTGTGGATGACACAAAGCTGAGTGGCAGTGTGAGCTGCGAGGAGAATGCTTTGAGGCTGCAGGGTGACTTGGATAGGTTGGATGAGTGGGCAGATGCATGGCAGATGCAGTATAATGTGGATAAATGTGAGGTTATCCACATTGATGGCAAGAACAGGAAGGCGGATTATTATTTGAATGGTGTCAGATTAGGAAAAGGGGAGGTGCAAAGAGATGGGGGTGCTTGTACATCAGTCACTGAAAGTAAGCATGCAGGTAGAGCAGGCAGTCAAGAAAGCCAATGGCATGTTGGCCTTCATGGCAAGAGGATTTGAGTATAGGAGCAAGGAGGTCCTACTGCAGTTGTATAGGTCCCTGGTGAGACTACACCTGGAGTATTATGTGCAATTTTGGTCCCTTAATTTGAGGAAGGACATTATTGCTATTGAGGGAGTGCAGCGTAGGTTCGCCAGGGCTTCCCCAACAGCTTTCCAGCCAGCTTTGCCAACAGGTCATTGTTGGAAGATCTGACATCAACATCAGAGACAACATTCTCTTTATTGACTATGGCCTTCAACACCATAACTCCAACCATATCCACCTCCAAACTCCAGACCCTAGAGGTTGGCCACTGGATCATTGACTTCCCGACCCATACACCACAATGGGTGAGGATAGGAGACAAAACATCCTCCATGATCATTCCCAACATCAATGTCTGACAAGGGTGCTTTCTCTGCCCTTTACTGCACTCCTTATACATTCACGACTTTGCAGCCAAATCCTGCTCAAACTCCATTTACAAGTTTGCAGATGAGATCACCATTGTGGACCAGATCTCAAACAATGGTGAGGCAGAGTACAGGGAGGAGATAGGGAACTCTGTAACATGGTGTGAAGACAACAACCTCTTCCTCAATGTCAGCAAGGCAAAGGAGTTAGTTACTGACTTCAGGAAATGAGATAGACAGAAATGCTGGAGAAACTCGGCGGGTGAGGCAGCATCTATGGAGCGAAGGAATAGGTGGCGTTTCGGGTCGAGACCCTTCTTCAGACTGATGTGGGGGTGGGGGGGGGGGACGAAGGAAGGAAGAGGCGGAGACAATGGGCTGTGGGAGAGCTGGGAAGGGGAGGGGAAGGAGGGAGAAAGCAAGGACTACCTGAAATTGGAGAAGTCAATGTTCATACCGCTGGGGTGTAAACTACCCAAGCGAAACATGAGTTGCTGTTCCTCCAATTTGCGGTGGGACTCACTCTGGCCATGGAGGAGGCCCAGGACAGAAAGGTCGGAAACGGAATGGGAGGGGGAGTTGAAGTGCTGAGCCACCGGGAAATCGTCCCACCGCAAATTGGTGCTGCCTCCATAGATGCTGCCTCACCCGCCGAGTTTCTCCAGCATTTTTGTCTACCTTCGATTTTTCCAGCATCTGCAGTTCTTTCTTAAACATCAGGAGATGAGATGGTGTGCATGAACCAGTCAGCTTCAATGGTGCCAAAGTAAAGATAGTCATGAACTTCAGGTTCAAGGTGAAGTTGGTGTAGGTATCATCAATAATTAGTCATGGACTAAATACATTGAAGTTACAGCCAAGAAAGCACACCAACACCTTGACTTCCTCAGAAGTTTCTATGCCAGTCAGTTAGCCTCCAATGACTTTTACCAGGTTCTACAGATGCACTGCAGAAACTGTAGATGCTCTGTAAGATGCATTGCATTGGAACGCATCACAACCTGGTTTGGCAATTGTTCCGTCAAAGATCGCAAGAAATTGCAGAGAGTTGTAGATGTAGCCCTGTACATCACACAATCCAGCCTCCTCCTCATTGACTCCATCTACTCTTCACTCTGTTTCGGGAACCCTCTTCTCCCTTCTCTTGTTGGTGAGGAGATAAAGCTTGAAGCGCCTTCCACCACTTTCAGGAACAGCTTTTGTTCACAGCTGTTATCGGACCACCAAAAGAGTCCTCTCATAAGCTTACGGGTGAAATCCCAACCTATGCCATTGTGGCCCTTGGACACGTTTTGACTTGCACTTTCACTGTTATTGTAATGTTATAACACTGTCACACTATATTCTGTACTCTGGTATTTTTCACTTTGCACTATCTGCTGTGCTTGTGTATGGCTAGTTTGTACTCATATACAATATATGGTATCACCAATGGGGTAATGAACACTCTTGATCTGGCTCTTGATTCTTGTATTCTCCCACCTGATGAGAGACATTCTTACTGTTCTTGCCATCGGGCTCCCTTTCTGAAAATTAAAACATATATTTGGCCATCACTTAAATGGCCATCAACCAGAAATATAACAGTTTTCCTCTCCGCAGTTGCTGACAGGCTTGCTGAGTGTTCAAGAATTTTTGACTTTATTTCAGACTTCCAGCATCTGTGGGTATTTATTTTTGTTTTCGGGCCTTTTCTGTGCTGTTAATAAAGCCATTATACAAATACCTATTTAAAACGGAGACGAGGAAACACTTTTTCTCACAGAGAGTTGTGAGTGTGTGGAATTCTCTGCCTCTGAGGGCAGTGGAGGCAGGTTCTCTGGATGCTTTCAAGAGAGAGCTGGATAGGGCTCTTAAAGATAGCGGAGTCATAGAAACATAGAAACATAGAACATAGGTGCAGGAGTAGGCCATTCGACCCTTCGAGCCTGCACCGTCATTCAATATGATCATGGCTGATCATCCAACTCAGTATCCTGTTCCTGCCTTCTCTCCATACCCCCTGATCCCTTTAGCCACAAGGGCCACATCTAACTCCCTCTTAAATATAGCCAATGAACTGGCCTCAACTACCTTCAGCGGGAGAGAATTCCACAGATTCACCACTCTCTGTGTGAAAACAGTTTTCCTCATCTCGGTCCTAAAAGATTTCCCCTTTATCCTTAAACTGTGACCCCTTGTTCTGGACTTCCCCAACATCGGGAACAATCTTCCTGCATCTAGCCTGTCCAACCCCTTAAGAATTTTGTACGTTTCTATAAGATCCCCCCTCAATCTTCTAAATTCTAGCGAGTACAAACCGAGTCTATCCAGTCTTTCTTCATATGAAAGTCCTGACATCCCAGGAATCAGGGGATATGGGGAAAAGGCAGGAACGGGGTACTGATTGGGGATGATCAGCCATGATCACATTGAATGGCGGTTCTGGCTCGAAGGGCCGAATGGCCTACTCCTGCACCTATTGTCTATTAAAAGTAATATCCCAGATGTGTAGATGGGGAAAAAAAAATGAAGGAAGCTTTACTCCAAGAAACCTGATTGATGCCGACTCTGGATGCATGTAACATATAAGTCGGGTACATCCAACATCTTAAACCTCGCTACAAGAAAAAAATTAGAAAACTATTAACATAGCCTAACCAGCTGGCTATGATCTTAATCCCTTTGGTGTCAAATTAGCTCAAACTGGAAATTTTAGCTTTGGTAAAAGAATAACACAAAGAGACAATGAGGTTAAAAAAACCCACTTTGGAACTAATCCAAAGGAGCATAAAAAGTAAACAAGGGTTCATCAGAAACTGCTTTTAATCAAGCAGAGAAATAAAACCCAAATTGTGGGATTTATTACAAAGCATAATGGAGAATTTTACAGAAGAGGAACGAGTTATCTGGCCTAACTGGTCTAATAGACTGTTTACACTTCACACAAACCTCCTCCTATTTCCTCCTGTCTTACATCAATACAACCTGTCAACACCTCGTTTCATTTTTTCCCCCCTCTTGCATATTCTACATTCCCCTTAAATGTCTCTGCATTCACGTATCAGGGAATCTTCATATTGAAGATAGATACAAATAGCTGGAGTAACTCAGCGGGTCAGACAGCATCTCTGGAGAAAAGGAATAGGCGACATTTCGGGTCAAGCTGAACGTCACCTATTCCTTCTCTCCAGAGATGCTGTCTGACCCGCTGAATTACTGCAGCTTTTTGTGTCTACCTTCGGTTTAAACCCACATCTGCAGTTCTTTCCTCCACGAATCTACATATTCTTGCCCGTTTATCCGTCGTTCCTCTTTTCTGCTGGAAGATGAGGCTGTGGCTGCATTGAGTGGGGAAACTGCCAGTTTCCCCCAACCTCCGCCCCACTCACCCCAGCCTCCCCTTCCTTCCCCCTGCCCTTCTTCCTCCTGCTGCTCTCCAGGTTTCATCTCATGACCCTCAGGTTCGGGCTCTGCTGGTTGTCCTGCCCCCAGCAGAAGCTTCCATTCATCTGTATGGTTGAGCAGCATGCTATTTCTGCATTTGCTTGTCCGGTATTGTAGACAGTAATATTGGTGGTATGGTAAGCAGTGCAGGTAGTTATGAACAACTACGGAGGGATCTGTGGACTAAGGGATGGCAAATGGAGTTTAATTTAGGTAAGTGCTGAATTTTTGGATGTTATCGATCAGCATGGAGTCAATAGGCCAAAGGGGCTGTTTCCAGGCTGCTTCTTTCACTCAATCAATCAAGTCAATCCAGGGCAGGACCATCACAATGAATGGTAAAGTCCGTGGGAGTGTTGTAGAGCAGGGCAGCACGGTGGCGCAGTGGTAGAGTTGCTGCCTTACAGCGCCTGCTACGCCGGAGAATCGGGTTCGATCCCGGCTACGGACGATGTCTTTGCGGAGTTTGTACGTTCTCCCCGTGGGGTTTTGCCGAGATCTTTGGTTTACTCCCACATCCCAAAGACATACAGGTGTGTAGGTTGATTGGCTTGGTGTAAGTGTAAATTGTACCTAGTGTGTGTAGGATGGTGTTAGTGTGCAGGGAACGCTGGCCGGTGTGGACTCAGTGGGCCGAAGGGCCTGTTTCTCAGCTGTCTCTCGAAACTAAACTAAGTTAAACAGAGGAACCTAGCAGTACGAGGACATAGTTTGCTGAAGATGGCTTAGGGCAGTGAAGAAGGCTTATGGCATGTGTGCTCTCATCAGTCATGGAATTGAATATAGAAGACAGGACGTAATGTTACAGATGTACAAGACATTATTGAGGCTTTAGTCACCCTACTATGACATTGAGCTGAAAGAGAATGGATCTTAGCAAAAGGGAGAGGTTGGGCAGGCTGAGACATTGTTACTTGGACAACAGGAAGCTGAGGGGGTCATCTTCAAGACGTGTATAAATTCATGAGAAGAATAGAAAGGGTGAATATACATTCTCTTTTTGCCAGTATAGAACTAGAAGGCTATAGGTTTCAGGTGAGAGAGGAAAGATTTAATCAGAACCTGAGACGCACACACTTTTCACACAGAGGATAGTGGGGATATGGAGCGAGCTGCCAGATGAAATATTTGAAAATAACAACCTAAAAAATACATGGGTCACGGAAAGGCAAAATTTAGAGGGATAAGGGCTGAATGTGGACAAATGGGACGAGCTCGGATGGTGCATCTTGGTCAGAGTGGATGAGTTGAACAGAAGGGCCTATTTTTGTGCTGTATGACTATGGTACTACACTGATGCAAACAGAACTTCCCTTTAATTAGAGACTCCCTTGCCCTGGGATTAAGATTCTTATACAGTAATCTATTATTTTTATACCACATAATTTCATAATTCTTTATAAGGTCACCCCTCAATCTCTTATGTTCAAATGAGAATAAATCTAGCCTATCCAAACTCTCCATATAACTACAGCCCTCCTTTTCCACTGGAATTGGATCCCTTCTGCACATTCTCTATGGCGGCCACATCCTTCCTGTTGTGTGTTGACCAGAACTCTACACAATACTAAAAGTGTGCTTCAACTAACATTCTGTACAGTTGCAATGTGACGGTCTCAACTCTTATACTCAATGCCTTGGGCTATGAAGGCAATCATTCAAATGGCTTTTTCACTACCTACCAGGAAACTAGGGACTTGCACCTCGGGGTCTCTTTCTATATCAACGTTTCCAAGACCTCTGATATTTACACTCTATGTCCTACAGAATGACTACACCCTTGTTGGATTAAATTCCATCTGCCACCGTTTGGTGCAACTTCACAGCTGATCCTTAAGCCAATACTTCCTAGTATCCTGAAGACAATCATTCATTGTCCACAACTTCACCAATTTTGGTGTTATCTGCAAACTTACAATTCATATCCTCCACTTTCTCATCCAAATCATTTCTATGTACATCACAAACAACAAAGTTCCCAGCAGCAATCCGTGTGGTAATAATAATAATGGATGGGATTTATATAGCGCCTTTCTAATACTCAAGGCGCTTTACATCGCATTATTCATTCACTCCTCAGTCACACTCGGTGGTGGTAAGCTACTTCTGTAGCCACAGCTGCCCTGGGGCAGACTGACGGAAGTGTGGCTGCCAATCTGCGCCTATGGCCCCTCCGACCACCACCAATCACTCACACACATTCACACATAGGCAAAGGTGGGTGAAGTGTCTTGCCCAAGGACACAACGACAGTATGCACTCCAAGCGGGATTCGAACCGGCTACCTTCCGGTTGCCAGCCGAACACTTAGCCCATTGTGCCATCTGTCGTCCCGATGAAACACCACTTGTTTCAGATTTGCATTGAGAAAAACACCCATCTACCATTTCCCTCTGCCTCCTGTCACCAGGCCAATTTTGGATCCAGTTTGCCAACATTCCTCAAATCTCATGTGATTTAACCTTCTAGATCAGCCTGCACCGAGGGACCTTATCAAAAGCCTTACAGAAGTAAATTTATACCATGGCTACTGCTCTGCCCTCTTCAACCTTTCTAGTAATCTGCTCAAAAAAATACTTCGATTGGTGAGACATAGTATTCTCTGCAAAAAAACTATGCTAATTCCTCCCATTCAGTCCCTGCACATTGTGTGAAGATTCTCACTGGCATCAAGTGGGTTTCCTCCAGGTGCTCTGGCCTCCTCCCACATCCCGATAAGGAATGGGTTGGGAGTTAATTGGCTGCTGTAAATTACCCCCAGTGTTTATGTGAGTGGTCGAATTTGGGGATGGGCGAGAGGTGAGTTGATGTCAATGTGGGAAGAACACAATGGGATTAGTGCAAGTGGGTGGATGACGGTCGCCACGGACTCTGTGGATGGAAGGACACGTTTCCCTGCCATATCTCTCTGACTCTCTACAGGTCATCCATTACTGAGAGGCATTAATCGTTAAAGACTCCCAAGATACTGTATCTCATAAGATCATAATAGGAGTAGAATTAGGCCATTCAATCATGGCTGATCTATCTCTCCCTCCTAACCCCATTCTCCTGCTTTCTCCCCATAACCTCTGACACCCGTACTAATCAAGAATCAATCTCTGCCTGAAATCTATCCACTGACTTTGCCTCCACAGCCTTCTGTGGCAAAGAATTCCACAGTTTCACCACCCTCTGACAAGAGAAATTTCTCTTCATCTCCTTCCCAAAAGAACATCCTTTAATCTGAGATATCTGATTCTGAGATAACTCTCAATATCTAGTGCTTTACAAAACATCGTGTGTAGTTCCATGTGGCTTTGTATGAGACTGAGACTGATACCACTGAGCAGTTAATGTCCAAGCAGGGAGCCTGCAGCTGCTATTCTATAATTGAAAGCAACAGTGATAGAAACTCTCTACAAGCAGTCTTACTAGTTTTATATTTAGTGATTTTGACAATTGACAAGATGAAGAGTGAGGGGAGACATAAAATGAGATCCCTGGAGCATGGCGTTCTGCATCAGCGATCTATAACAATCTATTTTAAAATAAATCACTGGAATTGTTTTGGAAGGCAGATGGAGTGAGTTGGATGTCAGATATTTAGGAATCCCAACAAACTAGCAACTTGGTGAGCTTGAGAGAGACAGTAACATGGGGGATATAATCACCAGGGGAATTGTTCAATGTCTATAGGTAAATCCTCCAATGCCAAAGAGAAGCAGCATTTCAATTCAACAATACACACAGTGGTCCACATTAGTGTGAGTGAACACTGCTCTACTCACTTGGGATTTGTGAAAGACCACATTAATACAGTGTTTAAGAAGGAACTGCAGATGCTGGAAAATCGAAGGTAGACAAAAATGCTGGAGAAACTCAGCGGGTGAGGCAGCATCTATGGAGCGAAGGAAATAGGCGACGTTTTGGGTCGAGACCCTTCTTCAGACTGATGTGGGGGTGGAGGGTGGAGCGGGAAGAAGAAAGGAAGAGGCGGAGACAGTGCCCTGAGGGAGAGCTTGGAAGGGGAGGAGAAAGAAGGAGAAAGCACTTGGCCAGCCCCAATCACGGGGTGGTGCATCATATTCTCACTGCTGGACCACCGTTCCACGCCCGAGCGCGACGGCTTCACCCTGACATGATCCGTATTGCCAAGGCCGAGTTTCGGCAGATGGGGGCCATGGGAATTGTGTGTCCCTCTGACAGCCCGTGGGCCTACGAATTGGAAATCGTTGAAATGGTGAAGAACTTTTGGGATGTCTCAGACATTGGTCGGAAGGGACTGGGCAAATGGGAAACGAGGGAATTTATGTATTTAAAGATGAGTTTGCCAAACACTTGCACACTATCCAAAGCTCTGGGTTGCCAACCATTTTAACTCCCATTCCGGACTTTCTATCCTTGGTCTTCAATGCCAGAGTGAGGCCACACACAAATTGGAAGAACTGCACCTCAAATTCCGTTTGGGGAGCTTGCATCCAACTGTATAAACATTTCATTCTCCAGTTTCAAGTAATACCCCTACCTTCCTTTCCCCTCTTCCCCCCCCCCCCCCCCCCCCCAACACCACACCCCTGTCCAGACCCATTTCCCACACCATCTACTACCACTGCAGTCACCGCTTCTTTTCCCCCTCCACTCCAATCCTCTAGTCTATTTACTCGTATCCCCTCTTTCTACTCCTTCCAGCCACATTTCATTCTTCCTCTTCTCTCCATATCTGACACGGTCTCCTTTTTACCTTCAGCCATTGTCACTATCTGCACCCATCTGTCTATCAACCCCACCTGCACCTTTTAGTTTAGTTTACGTACTGTGCAGAAATAGGCCCTTCGGCCCACCGAGTGCATGCTGACCAGCAATCCCTGCATACTAACACTACACACACACACGGAACAATTTACAATTATACCAAGCCAATTAACCTACAAACCTGAAGGTACACAAAAATGCTGGAGAAACTCAGCGGGTGCAGCAGCATCTATGGAGTGAAGGAAATAGGCAACGTTTCGGGCCGAAGCCCATCTTCAGTGTCTGAAAAAGGGTTTCGGCTCAAAACGTTGCCTATTTCCTTCGCTCCATAGATGCTGCTGCACCCGCTGAGTTTCTCCAGCATTTTTGTGTACCTTCGATTTTTCAGCATCTGCAGTTCCTTCTTAAAAACCTACAAACCTGTACGTCTTTGGAGTGTGGGAGGTAACCAGAGATCTCGGAGAAAACCCACAGGTCACGGGGAGAACGCACAAACTCTGTGCAGACAGCACAGTCAGGATCGAACCCGGGTCTCTGGCCTTAATGGCAGCAACTCTACCGTTGCTCCACTGTGCAACTTGCTTCCACCTATCACTTGTCAGTCTTTGCCGCAAGCCCGCCTCTCTTTTCCAACTTTCCCCCCTGCCCCATAGTTTGCGTACAGTTTTGGTCTCCAAATCTGAGGAAGGACATTATTGCCATAGAGGGAGTGCAGAGAAGGTTCACCAGACTGATTCCTGGGATGTCAGGACTGTCTTATGAAGAAAGACTGGATAGACTTGGTTTATACTCTCTAGAATTTAGGAGATTGAGAGGGGATCTTATAGAAACTTATAAAATTCTTAAGGGGTTGGACAGGCTAGATGCAGGAAGATTGTTCCCGATGTTGGGGAATTCCAGGACAAGGGGTCACAGTTTAAGGATAAGGGGGAAATCCTTTAAAACCGAGATGAGAAAAACTTTTTTCACACAGAGAGTGGTGAATCTCTGGAACTCTCTGCCACAGAGGGTAGTTGAGGCCAGTTCATTGGCTATATTTAAGAGGGAGTTAGATGTGGCCCTTGTGGCTAAGGGGATCAGAGGGTATGGAGAGAAGGCAGGTACGGGATACTGAGTTGGATGATCAGCCATGATCATATTGAATGGCGGTGCAGGCTCGAAGGGCCGAATGGCCTACTCCTGCACCTAATTTCTATGTTCTATGTTCTATGAAGGGTCCATCCCGAAACATAGTCTGTCTATTCCCTCAAACCGCTGAGTTCCTCCCACACTGTATACCTGGCCCAGCAAATTAAATGCTGTTTCACAAGGCTCAGTAACACAGTATGGATGTTAAATTGTCAGATCCGTCGCTGGGAAAACCAATGAGGCCGAATCAGCTAGCACTGACTGCCATCTAGTGGTGGTGCTGAGATTTACACAACCGTGGATGACATTGCTTCTGCGCAACATTTTCCAACCTGCACTGTGACTTCTGAGATACAACTCCCTTGTTGACCTGTTAGATCAGTCCACTCGCATCTAGTTTAACACGTTGCAATCCAGTCTCTCTGAGAATCTCCTGTTAGCAGCAGCAAATCAACCATGAAACTTGAGTTAAACAAAAACCCTACAGATTGTGAAAAGAAAAAGAACTGCGCAAAAAACCCTAAGACGTTTGTGCAAAACACAATTAGAAAACAAGTTCATATTAGACCAAGAAGTGGTCCATGGTGTGTCATTGCTGAGTTAAGGGCATGTCCCACTTGGTGATTTTTTCGGCGACTGCCGGCGTTATATCAGTGTCGCCAATAGATTTAGAACATTTCAAAATCCAGCGGCGACAAAAAATATGTTGCGACACTTGAAAAAACACCACGCGTCACACGACATCACGCCGCGTCACGCCACAAATTTTTCGGTGACCTGATACATCAATCAATGATGCTGGCAGTCGCCAAAAAAAAATCGGCAAGTGGGACAGGCGCTCTAGAATTAGCGTTGTGCTGGTTTGCTCAAGAATTTGATGGTTGTCAGAAAGTAACTGTTCCTGAATCTGGTGATGTTGGATTTCAGCCTATGTACCTCCTGCCTGACGATAGCAACAAGAGGAGACATGGCCCGGATGGTTGCTATCCTTGATGTTAAGGGCCTGTCTCATTTGGGCGTCATTTGCGCGTCACGCATGTGGCGCGCAAGGATTTTGTACATCCCAAAATCCTGGGGCGCAGCGCGCGACCACGCATCACACGTGCGTCGTGACGCGCAAATGACACCCAAGTGGGACAGGCCCTTTAGATTCCTCCTTCTTGAGACAGCACACTTCGCCACTCATCAATCTTTATCTCGCACCTCGTCTTTCCGTCGCTGCCCTTTGTCTACCCAACTACCTATACCAAGCCCACCATCACCTGTACCCACTTATCACTTCCTAAGCTTGTTCAGGCCATCCAAACTGAAGGGTCCCAACCTGAAATATAATCCATCCACATTCGCCTGACCCGCTAAATTACTCCAACGCTTTGTGTCTTATTTTTTCAAACTAGCAACTGCAGTTCCTGGTTTTTATATTCTACTCTATTCTTGTGCCTCAGTAGCTGCGATCAGCACTACGTTCCTTCAGCAATCGGTGGCATGAAAGCAACCACAGCCGACTTCATTTAATGAGTATGGCACCAACCATTCTCTTATAATTCATCATATTGCATCATAAAGTTAACTCACGGCCTTAACTTTAAGTACGGTTCACCTAACTTAATAATTATATTATTATAAACCTTGATTTGCAATCAGGGTCCAGGTTGTCATCATAAATGCCGTCGTTAACTAGCCCACCCATAGCAGCACTAGACCCATATACCACAGTGGTGTCGGTAGTAAAGCTGCTGCTTCACATCTCCAGCAACCCCAGGTTCAATCCAGACCATCAGTTTCCTCCAAAGCTCCAGTTTCCTCCAACACCCCAAAGATGGAGCTTAGTAAGTTGAATGGTTAGTGTACAATGGCACATTAGTCACATTATCTATGTACAGCGAAATTTAATTTTTGCACACAATTCAGTAAAAAATATTACCCAACATAATCACAATCATACTTAATTACAACGGGTGGACTGGATTGTAATGGAGAGAGAGGACTGCTCCCCGTGTAATATAGGAGCGATTCTCCTCTCATCAATGAATCTGAATAACATAAATTACAATAGAAATCCAATTATACATAGCACAATTAGAACTTGGAAACAAATAAAACAGAATCTAAAATTAAGAAATCTATCTCTTTTATCGCCAATAGTCAATAATCCGTCGTTTAAACCCTCTACTATAGACACATCATTTACACAATGGGAAAGAATAGGAATCAAAACGCTCGGAGACTTGTATGAATTTGGAAAATTACTATCATTCCAACAATTACAACTGAAATATAAATTGAGAAATAATCAATATTTTTAATATTTTCAAATATGTGACTATCTGAAAAAATATACAAAAGACATAATATATATATAATATATATAATATGCCTCCAGACTTACTGGACGAAGCAATGAAGACAAAGACTGAATCAGCAAACTTCATATCATACTTATATAACACTATTTTAAATATAGAAATACCCACAACTGACGGTATTAGAAGAGACTGGGAACAAGAACTAGCTATAAAAATGTCAAAAGAGAGCTGGGATAAACACTAAACACATAAATGCTCGATTAACGTAAGACATACTCAAATTCAATTCAAAACATTACATAGACTTTACTATTCAAAAACCAAAATAAATAAACTTTTCCCTAACGTCTCACCCATTTGTGATAAATGTCAGTCTCAAGAAGCTACCATAGCGCACTCTTTTGTTTTTTGTATAAAAATCCAAAAATTCTGGAACGAAATATTTGAAATCTTCACAAAGTTATTTAAAATAAAACTGATACCAAAAGCAGAATGGATTATCTTTGGAACAATGGAAGGTAGCCCTGAACTAAACGTGTTCGAAAAATATGGTTGGTATATCCCTTTTTGCGTAGTTTTTTTAATAATAGAGCGATTGTTTCTCTTTCTTTCTTTCTTTTCTAGGGTCTATTTCTTAACTTTCTTCTCCAACTCTCTTTCTAATGGGCTTTCTTTTCCCTACACTTTCTTGCACTATCACGACTCTTTCTCACTTTCCTTACTTATTTTATTTCTATCTTTCTTAAAGCTCAAAAAATGAAGGGGTACAACAAATGTAATAAGATATATGTGGTGTGTATTACTGTAACTTATTGTACTACAGGTGCACAACCTTTTATCCGAAAGCCTTGGGACCAGACACTTTTCGTAATTCAGAATTTGTCGGTCTTCGGAATGGAAATTTTTTAGCGTAGATTTTAATGGCTGGCTCAGTGGTAGAGTGCTCGGCTCATATCCGCAAGGTCGCTAGTTTGCGCCTTGATCCCGGCAGTTACTCGGTCGCGAGTTTGCGTCTTCAATGTAGTTTTTTCTTGCAGAATAAATGTTTGTATGAAATGCAGTGTAGGAGAGGTGTACTGACTGTGTGGGCAGAACTTTGGAAGTGATTGCCCACCAGTCTAAAAAGCCACTGTGTCTCCCTGTCCCTGGGATAGCAGGGGGCGATCAAACAGCACAATACCCCCCTCCCCCTCCAACTCCAGAGGAATCCGCTCCCCGATGGGCCGCTACGGCAACAAGTGGCAGTTTGCCCACAGCCCGAGCTGCGCCCCCTCATCCGCCACCCCAAGAACAAGATGTACCTTGCACACCATCAGCTTCTGCCCCTACGTGTTCCTCTGAAGTTGGAGCGGGGCTGGGCTGGAGTTGCTGCTGGCTGTGGGTCTCTGGGATCTCCGTGCTTGCAGTGGGCCTGGGGGTCGGTGTCCCGTTGGTCCTGACGTCTCCGGCCACCCCCCTGGACTGGAGCTGAGACTGGGAACTGTACCGCCCTTGCCCCCTCCCTCTGCAACTGCAAACAACCCCACTCTCCTGCAAGGGCGGTACAGTTCCCGGAAGATGGCAGGTGGCCAGAGACGTCAGGACCAACAGGAACCCGCTCCCCGAAGGGCCCCTACGACGCCCCGAGCTGCGCCCCGTCATCCGCAACCCAGTCATCCGCAACCCGGGAAGCAGAGGGGTGTAGGTGGGGTGAAACTGAAGGGAGCGACAATCTGTTGCTCGATACACTGTGTATCGTGAGTCTACCATGGGAACTTTTTAACTCAGCGGGCAGGCAGCAGCATATTGTCAATTATTAACCCTCCCGCGCAATATACCCTCACCTTATCTTTTATGAATGGGGATTTAGTTCCCCTTTCTTCGAGGACCGACCGGAGGTTCCGCTGTCACCTCTGCGGGCTGCCCTCGGTGAACGTTTTCAAGGACCTTTCTTCAAGGACCGAAAAAATGGCCGCTATTCGGAGGTTTTCGTTATTTGGATCTTCGGATAAAAGGTTGTGCACCACTAATAAAAAATAAAATAAAATTTAAATAAAATTTAAAAAAAACTTAATTACAAGAGTTTAGGAAGAGTAAATTCACTGAGGCAATACATAAGAGACAGCACCATCTGGTATGCTTCTAGTTCAAAGTTCATAAAAGTGTAGATTTAACTTGGTTTTAAAAGCCTGTTGTCCTAGTGGCAGCTCTGGCTCGGAGTTGCATGCGTTGGCCCGGCCCAGCCTGAAGATGCTGTTGATGCCGTCTGCAGTTTCCGATTCACCCGCGCGGCCTCCATGGGGCCTCCAATGGCGACCGATCCAGTCGATTCTCCGGCTGCTGCCAAATGGTTGGTGCCAAACTTGTGGCTCAACGCTACAAGCACTGAGAGTATGTTTTACCAAGATGGAAGGTCTAAACCTAAGAGTTTTAGATTTAAGGATAAAGGGCCAGCCATTTTAAAAGAGGAATTTCTTTACAATGAGCAAATCTTTGTAGTTTTCTAGCACAGAATAGTGGATGGTCAACAAGTATGCTCACAATTGAGATCAATATATGCAGACCTTAGGGGTTATCAAGGGACATAGGGCACATGGCAGGGAAATAAGTGTTATATTGGCAATGATATATAGGCATTAGGTAAAATCATGAGGAATAAATCGGGTAGATGTCTCTTGCCCAGAGTAGGTGAATCGAAAACCAGAGGACATAGGTTTAAGAGCAAGGGGAAAAGATTTAATAGGAATCTGAGGGGTAACTTTTTCCACACAAAGGGTGGTGTGTGTATGGAACGAGCTGCCAGAGGAGGTAGTTGACACAGGGACTATCCCAACATTTCAGAGACAGTTAGACAGGTACAGTGCTCTCCATAATGTTTGGGACAAAGACACATAATTTATTTATTTGCCTCTGTACTCCACAATTTGAGATTTCTAATAGAAATAATCACATGTGGTTAAAGTGCACATTGTCAGATTTTATTAAAGGGTATTTTTATACACTTTGGTTTCACCATGTAGAAATTACAGCTGTGTTTATACAGTTCCCCTATTTCAGGGCACCATAATGTTTGGGACACATGGCTTCACAGGTGTTTGTAATTGCTCAGGTGTGTTTTTAAATGCCTAGTTCATGCATGTATAAGAGAGCATTCAGCACCTAGTCTTTCCTCCAGTCTTTCCATCACCTTTGGAAACTTTTATTGCTGTTTATCAACATGATGACCAAAGTTTTGCCAATGAAAGTCAAAGAAGCCATTATGAGACTGAGAAACAAGAATAAAACTGTTAAGAGACATCAGCGAAACCATAGGCTTACCAAAATCAACAGTTTGGAACATCATTAAGAAGAAAGCGAGCACTGGTAAGATTACTAATCACAAAGGAACTGGCAGATGAAGGAAGACCTCCACAGCTGATGACAGAAGAATTATCCCTATAATAAAGGAAAATCCGCAAACACCTGTCCGACAGATCAGAAACAGTTTTCAGGAGTCAGGTGTGGATTTGCAAAGGACCACTGTCCGCTGAAGACTTCATGAACAGAAATACAGAGGCTACACTGCAAGATGCAAACCATTGGTTAGCTGCAAAAATAGGATGGTCAGGTTACAGTTTGCCAAGAAGTACTGAAAAGAGCAACCACAGTTCTGGAATAAGGTCTTGTGGACAGATGAGACAAAGATTAACATATCAGAGTGATGGCAAGAGCAAAGTATGGAGGAGAGAAGGAACTGTCCAAGATTCAAAGCATACCACCTCATCTGTGAAACACGGTGGTGGGGGTGTTACGGCCTGGGCATGTATGGCTGCTGAAGGTACTGGCTCACTTATCTTCATTGATGATACAACTGTTGATGGTAGTAGCATAATGAATTCTGAAGTGTATTAATGGAGCAAATCAACTCCTACATCGACAAAAACCTGGACCCACTGCAGTTCGCGTACCGCCACAACAGATCAACGGTGGATGCGATCTCGCTGGCCCTCCACTCCGCACTGGACCACTTGGACAACAAAAACTCATATGTCAGGCTGTTATTCATTGATTACAGCTCGGCATTTAACACAATCATCCCCTCCAAACTGGTTACCAAACTCGCAGAACTGGGTCTCTGCGCATCCCTCTGCAACTGGATCCTCGACTTCCTCGTCCACAGACCACAGTCTGTTCGTATTGGTGGAAATGTGTCAGCCTCAATAACAATCAGCACGGGAGCACCTCAAGGCTGCGTGCTCAGCCCCCTGCAGTACTCACTCTATCCCCATGACTGCGTAGCGAACCACAGTGCGAACTCCATCATCAAGTTCGCTGATGACACCACTATTGTGGGGCGTATCACTGATGGGGATGAGTCAGAGTACAGAAGAGAGATCGAGCAATTGTCCATATGGTGCCAGCGCAATAACCTGGCCCTCAACACCAGCAAAACCAAGGAACTGATTGTGGACTTTGGAAGGAGTAGGAGGGGGACCCACAGCCCCATTTATATCAACGGGTTGATGGTTGAAAGGGTCAAGAACTTCAAATTCCTGGGCGTGCACATCTCTGAAGATCTTTCCTGGTCCGAGAACACTAACGCAATTATCAAAAAAGCTCATCAGCGCCTCTACTTCCTGAGAAGATTACGGAGAGTCGGATTGTCAAGGAAGACTCTCTCTAACTTCTACATGTGCACAGTCGAGAGCATGCTGACCGGTTGCATCGTGGCTTGGTTCGGCAATTTGAGCGCCCTGGAGAGGAAAAGACTACAAAAAGTAGTAAACACTGCCCAGTCCATCATCGGCTCTGACCTTCCTTCCATCGAGGGGATTTATCGCAGTCGCTGCCTTAAAAAGGCTGGCAGTATCATCAAAGACCCACACCATCCTGGCCACACACTCATCTCCCTGCTACCTTCAGGTAGAAGGTACAGGAGCCTGAAGACTGCAACAACCAGGTTCAGGAATAGCTACTTCCCCTCAGCCATCAGGCTATTAAACCTGGCTCGGACAAAACTCTGATTATTAGCAACCACTTTCTGTTATTTGCACTACCAGTTTATTTATTCATGTGTGTACATATTTATATCATGGTATATGGACACATTTATCTGTTTTGTAGTAAATGCCTACTATTTTCTGTGTGCTTAAGCAAAGCAAGAATTTCATTGTCCAACACAGGGACACATGACAATAAACTCACTTGAACTTGATATCCTAGCTGCTCAAGTTCAAATAAATGCCTCAAAACTCATTGGCCGGCGGTTCATTCTACAGCAGACAATGATCCCAAACATACTGCGAAAGCAACAAAGGAGTTTATCAAAGCTAAAAAATGATAAATTCTTGAGTGGCCAAGTCAATCACCCAATCTGGACCCAATTGAGCATGCCTTTTATATACTGAAGAGAAAACTGAAGCGGACTAGCCCCCAAAACAAGCATAAGCTAAAGATGGCTGCAATACAGGCCTGGCAGAGCTTCACCAGAGAAGACACCCAGCAACTGTTAATGTCCATGAATCGCAGACTTCAAGCCATTATTGCATGCAAAGGATATGCAACAAAATACTAAACATGAATTATTTCATTTACATTACATTGCTGTGTCCCAAACATTATGGTGTCCTGAAAAAAGGGGGGGGGGGGGGGGGGGGGGGGTGGAGGCTATGTATAAACACTGCTGTAATTTCTACACGAAACCAAAATGTATTAAAATGGTCTTTATTAAAATCTGACAATGCGCACTTTAACCAAGTGTCATTTTTTTTCTATTACAAATCTTAAATTGTGGAGTACAGAGTCATTTAAATGACGGGTCTTTGTCCCAAACATTATGGAGGGCACTGTACATGGAAGGACAGGTTTGGAGTGATATGGACCAAACGCAGGCAGGTGGGACTAGTGTAGCTGGGACATGTTGGCAAGTTGGGCCGAAGAGCCTGTTTCCACACTGTATCACTTTATGACTCTAGTGGGCATCAAGACAGTCACTAATCGCCCTCCAATAAGTTACACAAGTAGCTACGTCTGCATGTGGTAGGCGACCCAACTATGTTGTACGAGTGAAGAGTCGGGGACATCTTGCTACAGATACCAACAGAACATCCCTGAACATCAAGGTGCAGCACTATACAAAATGAAGGGGATTGCGGAAGGCATTTATAAAGCACATACAAAGGGGAAACAGTCCAACAACCACCATGTAGATCATTACGAAGCTGGTAATGTGCAGCCTTCAATTTACAATTAGGTGTTAAGTTTGTTTTTCCATGCACACATTCCTCAATTATATTCACAAACAGGACCACCTGACTCTGGACTTTCAGAGTAAATAGAAAATAATACGTTTCAAATAATAAAAACATTAAAATCATGTTATGACAAAGAACCCCAGCAGGTACTTTACTAGATATTTACACCTTTCATATATGCTCCACTGTGAAAAAAAAGCTTTTAAGAAAAATACAGAATTTAACCTGGAATGCCTGTTTTATTTATTTTAAATGAGAATAAGCACACAACAGTAACAAATGAAATACACAACATGAAGAAACCAACAGAAAAATTCCAGCACATTTCTGGGCCTGTCAGTCAGACTAAACGGTAAACTGATTAGTTTTTACTTCAATTCCCAGCAGGGGAACCAATGTCGATCGACGTAAAACACTGTTATTTGTCTGCTCTGTACTACACTGCTAAGGAAGTGACTGTGGGATGGGTGGGGGGGTGTGGATGATTTTCTTTGAAGGTTTGATTTATCCTGACATGTAGATTCACTGCAGGAACCACTAGTTTATTGGCTTTGTGGCTGCTTTAGTACTTAAGCAGCATCGTGACAGAAGAGCACCATTAAAGAAATACAATGTGAAAATTTGCCGGGTGCCCCCGTGACTGCAGGCACAATGGGAATGTGATGGCTCTTCCTCAACTGAAAGGCTTTCCTTGGGACCTGGGTCATCCTTCACAGGCCACCTTCTTTGTACTGTTGGGTGCAGTTAGCCATGGAAGACTCGAGTTCTTGTAACCTTGCAAGCAATTTTTTAACAAATCAAACACAACACACTGGAACAGCGGATTCTTCCACACTTTAAGCTATCCACAAGAAACCATGTGAGGATAGTATTTAAGATCGTCTCCTTAGTATTTGATGAAGATCTTTCTGTGTTCCTGCAATTTGTAATGTAACATTTTCACTTTAGCCTCGTTATTTCAGGTACCTTTCAGTACAGAAAAACAGCAAGTTGCAATTGCTCCCCGTAAGACAGCTGGATATATAGAATTAAAGCCATGCCAATTATCCATGAAGGTAGATCTCAAAGCACAGCCCCCAGAAAACCAGTTTACAGTGCAATGCAACCTGAATAACCTTCAGCAAGAGATCTGGATTACCTCATAGTAATCAACATTGTCAATGTAAAATACAATTTGTGGTGCAACAGAGTATTGGACAATAATGAAGGCAAAACCGTTTTTTTGGGTCTGAATGGTAAGCACCACTGAAACCTATAACCCAGTCCAATCCAAGCTTCTGGGCCACTATGGGACTATGCAAATACTTGACGACTCCACATTTTCATACAAAATTTAACTGAGTGGAAGTATTTCCTTGCTTCAGAGTGGGGAACTTGCAGTGGATTGTAAGGCTGCAGACCTGCAGTTACTGCTGATACACAGGAGCCAATTCCACCGGAGATTACTTTAAAATGTTCCCCCTCTTAAAACCTTGGTCAATCCGAAATTCTACATATGGGAACTGAACCTTCTATTCACTTATGTAATCCAACTCGGCACACAGGGAAGAACTGCTTAAAGTAAATGGAAGCAACTCACAGTGCTCTATACAAGAGTAACCAGCAGTTAGCATACTGCTGTTATCTGCCAACTTCACAACAAAGCAAGGAAGCCACACTTAGACACACATCAGATTAATGGCAACAAAGCAGGAATACGTTCCTATGAATTCACGCAGTGTGACAGGATTTTGCTGAAGCATGTTGTCCTTTGCTCATTTCGCTTGTCCACAGTGAAAGACCAAAGGATGGGGAAAATTGCAGGTAGTTTGTCAGTTGATAAGTCCCTTTGGCGTGTTTTTTTTTTTAATGTTTTTGTCTGTCAAAGTGCTCAGCACTTGTTCAGAGTTCAATCACAGTTAAAGTTTTGTCACGTAATTCTGAAGTGTACACAACCTAGGGCACGGAGATCCATAAGGGAATCATTGCCCTTGTTTCTTGGAGAGATACCTGCAGAAGAAGCAACATGATCAATTAGAAAGGGTTGCATTTTAAAGCTGAAACAAATAATTTTCAAGAACACAGACATAAAGTAAAAAGATATTGATGTAAAGAAAATTAACATGGAATTCTTCATTGCAGAGGCAGCACTCAAAATCTTTTTTAAACCCATCTCCATCCTACTCTGCACTCTGCAGTCATTTCATCTTCCTCAGTCATGGTTAAAACCAAGCATAAGCTTTCCCAATTCCAAAACAGGAACACCCAAGAGTTCCCATCTTCCTACTATTTGCAAACTTAGTGGGACCCAAAAAATGCAAATTGTGGGGTAGAACCAATTTGTTTCGTATTCATTTTCTTGGTGATATTTTAATTGGGAAAGACAATTATCTTGTCTAAGGTGACTAAAATATTGATGAGCAGAAAGAATAGAGGGAAGATTTATTCGAAGTACATAAAAGAAGAAGGGGCAGAGAGAGTAGGTATCATAGTTAGGTATTGAAGGAGACAAGACCTACAGATGTTGGAGCAAAACACAAAGTGCTGGAGGAAATGAGCAGGACAGGCGATATCTGTGGAGGAAAGGACAGATGACGTTTTGGGTCAGGACCTTTCCTCAGAGTCTGGAGAGGGGCCCCGATTCAAAACATCGCCCTTCGACAGAGTCTGAAGAAGGGTACTAACCCAAAACGCCATCTGCCCATTTCCTCCAGCACTTTGTTTAGGTGCTGAAGGATGGAACAGTTAGATCTGCTCCCTCCATAATGTGACCCAGCTCCAGCTTTGGAAAAGTCCCTCCTATTGCACAATAACTCACGTCAGCCATCTTTAGTTTCTGAGCCAAGATTGATATTTACTTAGCACGTAGGACCATGACACAACGTGAAATCCTTAAAATACGCAGGAAATGCTTATACCACCAGGCCTGACAGAATTTGAATTGAGATCATACAGCTGAATGGGCCGTGCAACCCACGAGGAGAAACATTAATCACAGGAAGACATCCTCAATCTTCCTTGCTCCCTGATACAGCTAACAATAAGCTTGATACCCACTCTACTTTCCTGCCACAGTAATCCATCTCCTTTTTGAAAATCACAATTAAATCTGTAATTTCCACTCTTTCAAGCAACAAATTTCAGATTGCCACATTTCACCGAGTAAATATACTTCAACCTTTTACAAAGGAAAACATTCAAATACACCACACAGAGAGGCAGAATTAGGAACAGCCAAAACCATGCTTGGTGGGAGCAGCTCTGAGAAGGCTTTTTATAGGACAGGGAAGTAAGCAGGTGGAGAGATTCAAGATTCAAGAGTTCAAAAGAGAGAAGATACAAAGCAACATTTTAAAGTACAAGATATTATAATGAATAGAGGTTTGCTTTACGAAAAATAAACAACGAAAGCAAGCCATTTTCACATTGTCAAACCGTGAGTGGTGGAGTGCCTAGACAATCAGTAACGAGCCTTAGGTATTTACATTCTAAATGAATGCCTTTGATGAAGGGGCAAAGTGTAATTCATCCAGGTTTGTTGATAGTATATGAAGAAGATACCAAATGTCTGCAAAAAGTATATACAAGAAAAGAGCCAAACACTGGAAGGTATACAAAATGCTGGATGCTGGTCAGGCAGCATCTCCAGAGAAATGTCCAGACCCAAAACGTCACCTAGTCATATCCTCCAGAGATGTCACCTGACCTATGAGGGCTCTCCCTCTCTCTCCATCCCATACCCTTTCCCAATTCCACCCGTCTTACTGTCTCCCACTACATTGTATCTCTGCACCGCCCACTCCCCTGACAACTCTGAAGAAGGGTCTCGACCCGAAACGGCACCCATTCCTTCTCTCCAGAGATGCTGCCTGTCCCGCTGAGTTACTCCAACATTTTGTGTCTGTCTCCGGCGAGTTATTTAAATACTTGAAAGTGATTTGAGGATTTTTTCTTCTCTCAGAATGTGAAGATCCTTTAGAATTCTCTATGGATGCTGAGCCACTCTTTACACAAGGCCAAAGGAGAATAATGTTTGGATTAGAGTACAATAATTTATAGGTGTGGTGGCCATCATGATAGTGATCATGATTTATAGGGTCAAAGCTATTATCTTAGTGAATGGCGGAGAGCCTCATAATTGATTCCTGCTCCTATTTCTGAATTCCTTATGTGATAATAAGCAATGCTCACTCTCTGGAGCCGCGATGGCATCTATTCTAGTGAGAATCTATTCTTATTGAGCACATTCTGAAATCTCCGCGTCAAATAAAGTACCTGTGCTGTATCATCATTTAACAGATGGCACATTCATACAGTACCAACATTAGCCTTTCTAATGAGCAGAGGGGGGGGGGGGGGGGGGGGGCGGGGGAGGGTTCTTACCTTTCCCAGTATTTATGATTAAGCTCCGTGAAGTCTTCTAACTTGCCAATCTCCTTCAGGTATTGTGACAATTTCAGCAGTTCCATATCTTTATCTCGATTCAGATGAGCCTTCATAAAAGGTCGAATCTGGAAATAAATTGCAATAAAACGCAGGTTAAGTTTACAACTTGCCATCCCACAAGAATAGATAGCACAATATTTCCAAAATATACAGAGGTGGATCAAGTGGGCACTTTGGTCCTTTCCTGTGTGACATGATATATAATTCACAGATATCAGATTGTTACAGTTTGAGATCATAAGCAGCATTATGGTTACATCCACGTTACAAGTACACAATAGGACAGCAACAATAATTAATGGCCTATGATACCACGGAAGCACACAAAAGAAAGTTCCTTTAAGCCACAAAGCACGGAATACTCATATTATCAGAGAATAACCCTTACCTTTAGTCCGTTTTGTGGATTCATCAAAAAGTTTCGCCCAATATCATCAAACATTATTGTATTTTTTCTAGTGTAGAACTCAGGAAATTTATCCCAAATGACTCCCAGTGGCTTGACCTGTGAGGAAAAACTTTTGTGAAATATCTTCCTTAAACTCCAGCATACCATAGGTTCGAAGATGACAAACAGGGGGAAGAATGAACTTAATTATCACAGCTTGAGTTATCAATACTGATGCCAACCTATCTGAGCTTCAGTTACAATAGGAATGAGCAACATTAGTCCAGTTTCAAAAAGAGATGAGCTGGTAAAATGAACCTGGCTCTCTCTTACCCTTTTCTGTTGGCATGTGTCCACAACAAAGCCAACTTTATTTCAGCTTTAACTAATGTGATTGCAGAGAGGTGCCACAGTCAAACTGGTTTTGTCAAGGTAAGAAAGTAACAAATTTGATGTATCAAAGATGCAGAGATAGTTTATTGAGATACATATAGTTCCAAGGGAAATAGTCAAAAAATATCGCAGATGCTGGAAATCTGAAATAAGAGCCAAAAATGATGGAAACACTCAACAGACCAGGCAGCATCTGTGGAAGGAGAAATAGCTCATCTTTCAGCTTGAAATGCTTATTTTTCCGCAGGTGCTACCTGATCTGTTGAAGATTTTAAGAATCGAACAAGGCGGATGCCATGAGGTCATTTCTCTAGCTGGAGAATCTTAAATTCACCACAGTCTCACGATAGAGGCTTGGGTACGGAGAAGCTGTTAATTGCCAGAAGGCTGTTATCTGTTATCTTAGGGATGTTGCACATACTCTCAGGGTTTGTATGTTCTCAACTGTTTATACGCTCAGGTTAAGATCAATAATCTTTGGAGCATTCAGAGGTCATGGGGATCAAGCAATGACGTTAACTTGAAGCATAGCTTCGATGTTCTTTAAATATTTCACCCTCGAGCACAAAATTCAGAATAAAAGAAACTTTAAAACATAATTATTTGATCAGATCCCCAAAATAGGTTTTTAAAATGTATCTAATTCTTTGCAAGTTCGGAACAAAATTCAAATATTTATCCCGAGACAACTACTTTGCACTCACCTCCACTACTCCCCTCTTAGGTGTGTGCACTGTGATCATAGCTGCACTGTCCAGCATGAAGGTTATCTTGTAGTTAGCGTGTGTTGTGACTCCCAGTTCCTGAAAGAACGTGAACGCACACAAAGCTCAGCAAAATAAATGTAAAACTGTACAACCACACAAATAAAAATATAAACAATTGAATTCTGAGTACTTTTCCATTTTGTTCTCCCCAAAGTACAATGCAATAGCCCTGTTCAAGTCAAGTCAAGTTTATTCGTCACACACATACGAGATGTGCAGTGAAATGAAAAGTGGAAATGCTCGCGGACTTTGTGCAAAAAGACAAACAAACAAACTACAAACAGAATCACATATTCTTTTTCATATTGAATATTGTGGGCAGAAAGAATAAGGGAAAAAAACAGCAATTTAAATTTTTTTTTTTAAAGCAGTAGAGTGGTACAGTAAAGTTAGTCCCCGGTTAGTCCCTGTTCTTTAGGTTTATGGGAATGAGGTAATTGAAATGCACAAATTCCTTTTCAAATGGGCTTGACGCAGTTTACACTGAGGCAGTTTCCCCTGGCTGCAGTGTTTGAAATGAACCATTGTCATCTTCAGGGAGGGAAAGGCAAGACCAGGTGTAGAGGAGATTTCTTCATTCAGAACATTGTGAACATTTTGGAATTCTCTACTGATGATGGCTGGGGACAAAAGTATTTGAGTCAGAGACCATCGGATATTTGAATGGTATCAGAATCCAGAGGTGCAAAGAAAGAACATACAAGCACATAGAGGCAAGGCAGCCATCCTCTTGCTCAGCAACAGAGCAGACATAAAAATACCACAATGCAATTTCTGATGCACTCTATGCTCATTCTTACCTTGATGTGAAGCATTTCTCAAGAGCCACAATTTGAAGGGAATTATTTACCAATGTAAAAATGGGCTTGTTTATACCATTACAATGCTATGCCAGCTGGGAGTTATTTATCATATTCAGGCTGAAGAACGCTCATTTTTCATGGACATTAAAAACAAACAAAAGATCAAAGGCAAACTATCAAAAGGCATCTGGTGCAGTCCATGGAACCCAACAAGACCTGGTCGTTTCTTCCAGCTAGAATAATCAGAGCCAGAATAGTGTGACTTTTGCAGGAAAAATATCCAGGAATGGGAGAGTATTGGTTTAAGGCAGCAACGCAAGCCACGACTCTTAAAAACAGGGTAAAGATATCCCATGCAATTTATCTAGGGTAGAAGCAATAATCATGTGATCAAAAATATACTTTGTTTATTCATAGGTAGACAAAAATGCTGGAGAAACTCAGCAGGTGAGGCAGCATCCATGGAGCGAAGGAAAAGGTGAGGTTTCGGGTCGAGACCCTTCCTCAGACTCAACCCGAAATGTCACCTATTCCTTCGCTCCATAGATGCTGCCTCACCCGCTGAGTTTCTCCAGCATTTTTGTCTACCTTCGATTTTTCCAGCATCTGCAGTTCCTTCTTAAACACTTTGTTTATTCATGGCATGTCTGGTGGGCCATGTATTCATGGATGCAATCGGTGCGCCAATGCTGTGGGTGGCACCAAGATCCTCTGGTGCTGAGGCAAGAGAGGTTTCCTTCATGCAACAATGTTTACAATCGGCATCAGCCATTACAAACCATCTCCCTTCAACCCACATGAAAGCTGGAACTAGCAAATCAGGAAAATGTCACTGCATTTGCAGAAGATGGCTTCTACAGTTGCATTTGCAAATACTGAAGAACATAACCAATTCGTCGGTCAATTATTTGCTTTCTCTTCTTTGCCATATCCACCACAGAACAAAGATGAAATGACTTCTTCCACAAGGAAACATGGTCAGTTATTGAAATAATGCCCCATTCCAAAAGGCATTGTTTCTATAACTGACCGTGTGTCAATTGAAATGCTTGAAATACTGTGCGATTTTGAAAAAATAATAAGAAAGGAGTGGTCACCCCTTTTGAAAACTGAATGCAATATAAAAAGGGAAAACGCAAAAATTGTTATCACTGCAGACACTAGAGCTGAAATAGTGCCCTGGACTTAAAATCCAATTAATCCAAGTAGTGCCAGCGATTGAAGCCAATCGCTGGCAATACTTTATACCACATCATCTGAAGGAATGGTTTATACGATCACAGATACAAATCGAACCAGAAGATAAATCATCCAACACTGTCACCTCTAACCTTTATGAGCAATAAAACAGAATGATACTCGGACACAACTTACTTTCATTTTTACTTCAATCCACTTCATACTAGTTGCAGCTGTGCATAAAATTGGAAAGAAAAACTGTATTGAGTCTTGACATGCTGTGCCGACTTCAAAGCCAAACATAAGTACACTAAACAGGAATAGCTGCTGTGTCACTGATTAATTCATTCTAACATTAGCCACATTCATGAGATGTACACTGAAATATTTCGCAGAGTAAAGGTTAGTATCTGTCCCAACAAATGAAAAGCAACGGGCTGGGAATGTTCAGCGCATCAGACTGCATCTGTGGAGAGCAAGACTGTTTCATCAGTGGCCAGGAATTTTGACAACAGATGCTGCTTGACCTGTTGAGTATTTTTTGCTTTATCCCCCAATCACTGCTGCAGCAAATGAACTAAATTCTCACGATCTTTGATGCTTTTTAACACAACTCATACAGGGCAAACAGTGATAAATGTTATAAATATCCTGAGCAGCACGAGATTATCACTGCCGCAGAAACTATAGTGCTTTGAAAACAAATCCCACCACAGTTACTTGTGTTAATGGCAGTAATGCTATTTATTGTCCAAATTCCAAAGATGATGTTGAATGCTTAAATACTGAAATACAGATACAAGTTACCCTGCATTATAAGGGGGTTGGGGGAAAGCCAGGTTGTATTCCAAGTTCACCGTCCATATCACAATTTTCTCCAACCCCCATTGCTAATGAATCCCATGGTATAATTGGGAGTTGTGCTCCTACAAAATGTTTTATTCAGAACAGTAAATGACCTCACGGGTACAAGGCAAGGGGGAGCAGAAAATTAGTTTCCCCCCCCCAAACTCAGAGGCAGGTTCAGCCAGGGTTGTAACATTAAAGAAATTAACTAAAGTATTGATAGAAAAGATATCCTCGTCATTTTCCACAGCAAATCTCTTAAGTGCCCTCAACCCACAACATGAATTGGCAGAAGTGATATTTACAGACAACAGGGTCCGTTTGATTACAATTGGGAAATTACAAATATACATTCCAAAAGAACAAAATGTTATGGCATATCTTACATCGTTTGGTAGGGATTAGCGTATTCTGTAAGGGCAAATTTCCATGGCCCGAATTGCCATAACGCGAGGTTTCCCTGTACATCTAAGACAATTCTTCACCCATTAAGCCTACTTCATCCCTCTTTCAAGCTTGCACTGATCCTCATTTACATTTAAAACATGTTATTTATTGCATGGTTCTGTTTCTCTTTAGATGGTTATAAAACTAATCAGATCAATTTACTCTACCTCATTACTTACACCATATAACAATGTCATAATCTTCATATGCTGATGTGAGGAACTCATGTAGGTACGGCCTCATCAGTTCAAGTCCACTCTCAGCACAGGACCTATGGTCTTAAATCAAGGTTATCAAAATCAGTCGTTTTCAAAGGAAGATTCAAGAACAAAATTGCATTAACGTTGTGCCCTGCTGATATTATAGTATCCTAGAACTTTATTTTACAATTACAAGAACTTCATTTCACAGTTACAATGTGGAAATACAGATTTTTTTTTACCCACAACCAGTAATTAAAGCAATAACTAGATAATTAACTTTAGTCTTGATGTATCTCGAGGGAGAAAGTATTGGCTGTATTACGGTGGAAAATATATCCACCTTTCTTCGAAGTGTGCTGCTCAATTAATGGCATTTAAGGGCAGACAGGGTGTTGTTTTCAAGTCTTATCTGATAGATGTCATGAAACAACTGGGTGGCACTGCAGTAGAGTTGTTGCCTTACAGCGCCAGAGACCCGGGTTCGATACTGACTATGGGGTGCTTGTCTGTATGGACATTGTACGTTCTCCCCGTGGGTTTTATCTCCGGTTTCCTCCGGTTTCCTCCCACACTCCAAAGACGTGCAGGTTTGTAGGTTAAATGGCTGGGTGTAAATGTAAAGTGTCGCTAGTGTGTGTAGAATAGTGTTAGTGTGTGGGGATCGCTGGTCGGTGCGGACTCAGTGGGCCGAAGGGCCTGTTGCCGCGCTGTATCTCTGAACTAACCAAAGGGCAGTTCTATTTCTCTTTGCACAGACGCTGTCTGACGTTGAGTTTTCGTTGGATTTTCTGTATTTATTTCAGATTTCCAGAATGTGCAATTTTCTTTCAGCTTTACCTAGGTATGTTGCAAAGCCTACCTGAAGCGTCTTTGAAAATCTTCCGGTGCGGGTGTGCGCGATTTTGGCGCCGTTTAGAGGGGGCGGGTTTAAAACGCGATTTTCTCTAGGCTGTTCAAATCGAAAATGTTCAGCCTTGTTAATTACTAACGAAAAATCGCTGGAAGACCCCGTCGCAAAAGCTATTATTAGGTTTAAAGGCCTTGAATAATAGTTATAGTAGTTTAAAAATCAATCTCTAAACCCGCGCCCGACAGCAACCGCAGGGTCTCATAAAGCAAACCACAGAAGTTAGACTGTATATTTTTACATTCAAAAGGGCTTCTAAAGATCCCTTTATACTAAGTTTAATATTGCGAGTAGCTCAATTTGGGCCCATTATATCGCGCAGTATTTTTCTCGGCATTTGGGGCACAAATCTACCGCAATGTGAACGTTCTAAACCAGCGCGTTCACAGAGACCCACTGGAAAGCTGATTTAAATGGACATTTATTTACAGCAATTGAACACTAAATTCCTTCCATTTGGTCTATAAATTAATGTAA
The DNA here is from genome assembly GCF_010909765.2 of Amblyraja radiata. Classification (NCBI taxonomy): domain Eukaryota; kingdom Metazoa; phylum Chordata; class Chondrichthyes; order Rajiformes; family Rajidae; genus Amblyraja; species Amblyraja radiata. The sequence continues at coordinate 56,681,206 of NC_045966.1, forward strand.
ATGAGATTTAAAAATCATGTTTTATTGTGAATTATTTGTGAATATTATTTGGACATTTAGGCTATTTAAAAATGTTAATCATTTATTAAGAAATGGATAGATGTTTAGATCTAGTAATTGAAGTCTGAAATTAGCTACAATTAGGTAACTAACTAATTATATGCTTTAATTTCAGGTCATCCAAGTAAGATTATTTTATATTTGTTTCAGAATGCTTCAATCTATGATAACTGAAAATTTCATTCAGTTCTCTTAATTTTTAAGAAAGTTATGGGCTTTTGACTGTTCACGATCACAACTTTTTTGTTATGCCCATAGAAAATCAATAGGGAACAAGATGCTCATTTCCGAGTATGAAAATGGCCATAACTTTTTAAATACTTGAGATATGAAAGTGAATTAGGTGTCAAATTAAACTTATTTTTATGCTTTATCTGATGGGATAAATTACAGACTTGATTTTTTAAATCTCAAAATTTTGTAACATTGCTACTTTACCTATACTTCCAATGAGATCGAGTCACACGATACAGTGAGTTTATACCTATGTAACCAGAGATTGAATCTACCCTCATAGAACATAATAATGTAACTTTCTATACTTCATTGCATCCAGAATATTGGTAGATTGGTTATTTTCAAACAGGTATTTAGAGTCAACAACAATAGATCACACAACAATTCATGCTAATAGAACTTAATCTGGCTCAAACTGTGAAGTACTGTTGGGGTTTATGAGAGTTAAACTTTTCCTTGAATCATAAATAATTTTGCAAAAAGAATTACAGAACATCAAACATTGCAGAAAAATGTTAAAAGCACCAAAATATGCCTATTGGAAGCTTATGCAAGTTTTTACAATAACAAAAAAGGTCCTGCAAAGTGAAAAAATGATCATGCCTCGTGAATTATTCATCTGGAGCACATAAATGAGATATGTTTGGCCATGATGTCACTGCACAACAGCTACATAATAACATCTGAACGATGAACCGATGACTCAGTAGGTCATTTCATCCCTTGAGCCTGCTCTACCACTCAATAAGATGGCTGCTTATCCAATTGCAAACTCAACTCCATACCCCCACTTAAGCCTGTAATGATTCACACTTTAATTATCAAGAATCTCTCTTTCCAACCTTTAAAAAAAATTCAGAACTGCTACCCATTCTCTTTCAAAGAGAGTCCAAAGGCTCAAAACACTCCAAAACATAAAATTATCACTTCTCATCCGATTTAAATAAATGACTTTGTGCTTTTTAAACAATGACCTCGCGATAGATGTGCCCACATCCACTCTGTCAAGATCCACCACCATCTTGTCACCCATCCCTCTTCTAAACTCCAGAAGATGCAAGCACCAAATGTTCCTCTTATGTCTTGCACATTCCAGGTATTAGCCTAATACATGTTCCCTGAATTGCTTCCTGTGCATTAATATCCTTCAAAGATAGACACAAAACGCTGGAGTAACGGAGCGAGACAGGCAGCATCTCTGTTCCTTCTCTCCAGAGATGCTGCCTGGCCCAGGGAGTTCCTCCAGCATTGTGTGTCCATCTTCGGTGTAAACCAGCATCTGTAGTTCCTTCCTACACATTAATATCCTTCTTTACATATGACCACCAATATTGTACGAAAGCCATCCTATATAACTGGAGCATCACCATAATATTTCTGCACTGAATTCCAAGCGACAAACGATAACATCCTGAAGACAAGCAACTGCAGATATTGGAATCTTGAGCAAAATAAAAAGTGGTGGATGAACTCAGCAGGTCAGGCAGCTTTTATGGAGGAAAGAAAACGAGCAGATGAGGCTTTGTGGAGGGACTCTTCGTCGGTCTGATTGCAGTAGGGGGAAGAGGTAGGGGCAGGATAAAGCATGCCAGAACTAAATAATAATATTGTGTCTGCCAGAACATGGGCTCAAGGGATTGAGTGCAGCTCGAGCCACCAAACTGACCGTATGACAAGAGCAGCGGCCTTTGGGCCAACACCCACAAGTGGCTGTTGGAGGGCTATTTAATTCTTTATTGTATTTTATAATCGAGATCATTACTGAAATAATGTCCCAGAATAGATTGGGGAACAGGCCCAATGATTGACCCAGTTTTACCATTCCAATGTGCGGACCAGTGAGACACATTATTTCTATGAATCACTTGACCTAGGTCAAGATAACAATGGGGACACTTGGCTGCCTACACGGTTCCCAGAGAAGCAAAAGGGAAATTATAGAAAAACTGCCATAGTTCCTTCCTCACATTACCAGGCCCTGAAGCTCGAGGAAAATATTTGCATATATATGTAGATATTTGATGAAATGGGTCTTCCCCTTTAGTATCAAAACTGAATATTTTACTGGTCTGAAATTTTTTTATTTTTTTATTTTTTTAAATAGGCTGTTGTGGTCAATCTGCTCTCCAGCTTTAATGACTTTGATTTGAGAACATTTTGCTTCCTCTATTAGCTTGAGTGCTTTTCCTCTCTCTCACAGTAAAGGTTGTGGTGGGGACCCAAACACTAATGGTCAAGATGGATGGATGGATGACCTCTGTCTGGTCAGGGAGAGTGACGAGGTCATAGAGGGGAGTTATAGGGAGGTGGTCACTACAAAACCACGGGAGAGAGACATGTGGGTCACGCTAAGGAAGGGCAAGGGGCAGAGGCAGGAACGAGGGAGTACTCCAATTTCGGTACACCTTGCAAATAAGTACTCCTGTATGAGTACGGATGAGGATGACAGCCTACCCGGGGGTAGCAACAGCGGACGGGCCTCCAGCACAGAGACCGGCCCTGTTGCTCCGAAAGGTAGGGAAAAAAAGAAGAGGGCAATAGTAATTGGGGACTCTATTGTTAGGGGGTCGGATAGGCATTTCTGTGGACGCAGTCGGGAGACCAGGATGGTGGTCTGCCTCCCTGGTGCCAAGGTCTCGGACGTGTCTCAACGCATCCAAGATATCCTGAAATCAGAGGGAGAGGAGCCTGAGGTCGTGGTACATATTGGTACAAATGACATAGGTAAAAAAAGTGAAGAGGTCCTGAAGGGAGGATTTAGGGAGTTGGGAGGAGAGTTAAGGAAAAGGACCAAAAAGGTAACAATCTCAGGATTACTGCCTGTACCACGCGACAGTGAGAGTAGGAATGGAGCGAGGTGGAGGATAAATGCGTGGCTGAAAGACTGGTGCAGAGGGCAGGGATTCAAGTTTATGGATCATTGGGACTTCTTTTGGGGAAGGTGGGACCTGTACAGAAAGGATGGGTTGCACTTGAACCCGAGGGGGACCAATATCCTGGCGGGGAAATTTGCAAACGTCACTGGGGAGACTTTAAACTAGAATGGTTGGGGCGAGGGACTCAAATAGAGATAGCTAGTAGACAGAATGGGAGGCAGGAAGCAGAAAAGGGAAGCACTCGGACACAAGAGGAGAAAGGAAATAAACAGAGAAGAAGAGACGGGGGGTTTCTTAAATGTGCATATTTTAATGCTAGGAGCATTGTAAGAAAGGTGGATGAGCTTAGAGTCTGGATAGACACCTGGAAGTATGGTGTTGTGGCGATCAGTGAAACATGGTTGCAGGAGGGCTGTGATTGGAAACTAAATATTCCAGGATTTCGTTGCTTCAGGTGTGATAGAATTGGAGGGGAAAGTGGTGGAGGTGTTGCATTGCTAGTCAAGGAAGATATTACAGCAGTGCTTTGGCAGGATAGATTGGAGGGCTCATCTAGGGAGGCTATTTGGGTGGAACTGAGAAGTGGGAAAGGTGTAGCAACACTTATAGGGGTGTATTATAGACCGCCAAATGGGGAACGAGAATTGGAAGAGCAAATATGTAAGGAGATAGCAGATATTAGTAGTAAGCACAAGGTAGTGATTGTGGGAGATTTCAACTTTCCACACATAGACTGGGAAACACATTCTGTAAATGGGCTGGATGGTTTGGAGTTTGTAAAATGTGTGCAGGATAATTTTTTGCAGCAATACATAGAGGTACCTACTAGAGGAGGGGCAGTGCTGGACCTCCTGTTAGGAAATGAGACGGGACAGGTGGCGGAGGTATGCGTTGGGGAGCACTTCGGGTCCAGTGATCACAATACCATTAGTTTCAATATAATTATGGAGAAGGTCAGAACTGGACCTAGGGTTGAGATTTTTGATTGGAGAAAGGCTAACTTTGATGAGATGCGAGATGATTTAAAAGGAGTGGACTGGGACATTTTGTTTTATGGGAAAGATGTAGAAGAGAAATGGTGGACATTTAAAGGGGAAATTTTAAGAGTACAGAATCTTTATGTTCCTGTTCGGTTGAAAGGAAACAGTAAAAATTGGAAAGAGCCCTGTTTTTCAAGGGAAATTGGACATCTTGTTCGGAAAAAGAGGGAGATCTACAATAATTATAGGCAGCATGAAGTAAATGAGGTGCTTGTGGAGTATAAGGAATGTAAAAAGAATCTTAAGAAAGAAATTAGAAAAGCTAAAAGAAGATATGAGGTTGCTTTGGCAAGTAAGGTGAAAGTAAATCCAAAGGGTTTCTACAGCTATATTAATAGCAAAAGGATAACGAGGGATAAAATTGGTCCATTGGAGAAACAGAGTGGGCAGCTATCTGCAGAGCCATAAGAGATGGGGGAGATATTGAACAATTTCTTTTCTTCGGTATTCACCAAGGAGAAGGATATTGAATTATGTGAGGTAAGGGAAACGAGTAGAGTAGTTATGGATACTATGAGTTTCAAAGTAAAAGAAGTACTGACACTTTTGAAAAATATAAAAGTGGATAAGTCTCCAGGTCCTGACAGGATATTCCCTAGGACATTGAGGGAAGTTAGTGTAGAAATAGCCGGGGCTATGACAGAAATATTTCAAATGTCATTAGAAACGGGAATAGTCCCCGAGGATTGGCGTACTGCGCATGTTGTTCCATTGTTTAAAAAGGGTTCTAAGAGTAAACCTAGCAATGATAGACCTGTTAGTTTGACTTCAGTGGTGGGACAAATTAATGGAAAAGATACTTAGAGATAATATATATAAGCATCTGGATAAACAGGGTCTGATTAGGAACAGTCAACATGGATTTGTGCCTGGAAGGTCATGTTTGACTAATCTTCTTGAATTTTTTGAAGACGGTTACTAGGGAAATTGACGAGGGTAAAGCAGTGGATGTTGTCTATATGGACTTTAGTAAGGCCTTTGACAAGGTTCCTCATGGAAGGTTGGTTAAGAAGGTTAAACTGTTGGGTATAAATGCAGGAATAGCAAGATGGATTCAGCAGTGGCTGAATGGGAGAAGCCAGAGGGTAATGGTGGATGGCTGTTTGTCGGGTTGGAGGCAGGTGACCTGTGGGGTGCCTCAGGGATCTGTGTTGGGTCCTTTGTTGTTTGTCATGTACATCAATGATCTGGATGAAGGGGTGGTAAATTGGATTAGTAAGTATGCAGATGATACCAAGATAGGGGGTGTTGTGGATAATGAAGAGGATTTCCAAAGTCTACAGAGTGATTTAGGCCATTTGGAAAAATGGGCTGAAAGATGGCAGATGGAGTTTAATGCTGATAAATGTGAGGTGTGACACCTTGGCAGGCCAAATCAAAATAGGACGTACATGATAAATGGTAGGGAATTGAAGAATACAGTTGAACAGAGGGATCTGGGAATAACCGTGCATAGTTCCTTGAAGGTGGAGTCTCATATAGATAGGGTGGTAAAGAAAGCTTTTGGTATGCTAGCCTTTATAAATCAGAGCATTGAATATAGAAGCTGGGATGTAATGTTAAAATTGTACAAGGCATTGGTGAGACCAAATCTGGAGTATGATGTACAATTTTGATCGCCCAATTATAGGAAGGATGTCAACAAAATAGAGAGAGTACAGAGGAGATTTACTAGAATGTTGCCTGGGTTTCAACAACTAAGTTACAGAGATAGGTTGAATAAGTAGGTCTTTATTCTCTGGAGCGCAGAAGGTTAAGGGGGGACTTGATAGAGGTCTTTAAAATGATGAGAGGGATAGACAGAGTTGATGTGATCAAGCTTTTCCCTTTGAGAATAGGGAAGATTCAAACCAGAGGACATGACTTCAGAATTAAGGGACAGAAGTTTAGGGGTAACATGAGGGGGAACTTCTTTACTCAGAGAGTGGTAGCGGTGTGGAATGAGCTTCCAGTGGAAGTGGTGGCGGCAGGTTCGTTGGTATCATTTAAAAATAAATTGGATAGGCATATGGATGAGAAGGGAATGGAGGGTTATGGTACGAGTGCAGGCAGGTGGGACTAAGGGAAAAAAGTTGTTCGGCACGGACTTGTAGGGCCGAGATGGCCTGTTTCCGTGCTGTAATTGTTATATGGTTATGTCCTTGTCCATCATCTTTGTCTAACTGAAAGAGATACTCAAAATGGAAAAGTTCGATGATGGTCATCAAAAACAAAATTCATGAATATCAAGGTCTGATGGAAATAAGAAAAATGTGGAATTGAGCTAAGATGCATCGTGGCAGCTCTCAACACAAAACATCAACTATCCCTTTGCTCCACAGATGCCGCCTGATGCCTTGAGATGCTCCGGCAGTTTGCTTTTTGGACCAGATTACAGCATCTGCAGTCTTGTCTGACTTTCTTTTTGAGTAAAATGCTAACATATTGAAAAAATAAAGAAGAAGAATTTTGAGGCTCTCTCTCATACTTGCCACGGCTTAACACAGAGAAATGGGACAAAGGGCAAAGCCACAATAAGTCAACTACCTTCTCATTTGTTAACCATTGACAATAGACAATAGGTGCAGGAGTAGGCCATTCGGCCCTTCGAGCCAGCACCACCATTCAATGTGATCATGGCTGATCATCCACAATCAGTACCCCGTTACTGCCTTCTCCCCATATCCCCCGACTCCACTATCCTTAAGAGCCCTATCTAACTCTCTCTTGAAAGTATCCAGAGACCCGGCCTCCACCGCCCTCTGAGGCAGAGAATTCCACAGACTCACAACTCTCTGTGTGAAAAAGTGTTTCCTCATCTCCGTTCTAAATGGCTTACCCATTATTCTTAAACTGTGGCTTGGCTCCTGGTCTGGACTCCCCCAACATCGGGAACATGTTTCCCATTTCTAGCGTGTCCAAACCCTTAATAATCTTATATGTTTCAATAAGATATCCTCTCATCCTTCTAAATTACAGAGTATACATGCCAAGCCGTTCCATTCTCTCAACATATGACAGACCCGCCGTTCCGGGAATTAACCTTGTGAACTTACACTGCACTCCCTCAATAGCAAATACTACTGATTTCAATAAATACAGTTACGTCAAACTGTACAATATTATTTTCTGATCATTCCTCATGAGAAATTTACAGAGGTTAGAATGAACGAGCGTGTTGAAGGGTGGAGAAGCTTGCTGTTGACAAAACAGGTAAGTGACCAATTATTGCAATTTCTGTACTTCAATTCATAGCCAGCCTATTTCTTTATAATTGGTAAGTATGCTTACCAAATAATGTGTAATCGACATCTAAAACTAGTAGCTTTTTCTCTTCCCGAGGTTGGTTCAGCATTTCTATTTTGTATTCCTTTACTCTGCGTGCAATTTTGGCCAAGTTTTCTTCCCTGGTGTAAAATAATTAAGATTAATTACTGCAAAATCGTCAAATTCATCAGAGGACTGCAAGTTTACCATGCACAATAAAATGTGCCACAAATAAGTGGAAGATTGTGCCCTTTAACATTCCACTCCAAAAATTTGGTTTACATATTTAGATTAGGTGTCAACAACATAATCGGGTTTTTTCTTTAGAAATAAGTTTTCTAACGAATACAGAACAATACAAGACAATAAAGTTAATTCCCCCACCCCCATAGTTCACATTGACCATACAATCCCATCCTCAATCACTACCCTAAAATGATCTGCTGTGCATTGTCAGAATAGCATTTGGAGCAAAAGTTTACCGGGTGGCACCAGCAGTGGTTGCCTCGCCAACAGTCTGTCTGTCCCTTCCTTCTTTTGTTGTTTGTTTGTATGTGTAAAATGTATATTTTTAGTGTTCTTTAGCTTGTTTTATGTGGGGGGTGGGGAGTTGGGGAAACTTTTTCTAATCTCTTATCTCGACGGAGATGCGATTTCTTGCCATATCCACTGCGGCCTAACATTGTGGAGTTGGCGGCCTTTGCTGGAAACCGATATCGCGAGCTCCACCACGGGTGCCTGTGGGTTTACCATAAGGAGCTTGCGATCCTTTCGCCAGAGGTCGACCTCTGAGGGAGCCTGCGGACTTTAACATCACGGAGCTCGCGGTCTGTGGTCGGAGACACACTTCGGGAACTACAAACCGCAGGAGCTTCGACCACCCACGACGCGGAAGCATCGATCGCCCCGATGCGGGAGCTTCGACCGCCCCGACCGCGGGAGAATAAAAGAGGAAGGAGATTGGACCTTATTACCTTCCATCAGTGGCGAAACTGCTGTGGTGGATGTTTATGTTAACTTTTATGTAGTTGTGTGTGGCTTGTTGCTTTTTTTTGGTATGGCTGGATGGCAATTCGAATTTCACTGTACGTTAATTGGTACACGTGACAATAAACTGACCTTGAAACCTTGAAATGTCCTAAGCGCCATCTATCTCACTTGCCACCAAGAGGTGTTCACATTTCAACAACTGAATATCAGATCAAGAGATAAAGAAATAGCATTTAAAATACACTTGGGCAGGAAGATGGATGGGAATAGTTTGAAGGGACATGGTCCAAATGGAACGAGCTTAGAGGCGGCATCTTGGTTGGCATAGAGGAGTCAGGCTGCAGGGCCCGTTTCCTTGCGGTATGACTAATTATAATCTGTTTCAATAAATAGTATGAAGCCCTATATTAGTGTGAAACACCACTCAGCATAATCCTCGGACCAGTGCAGTACAGATGGCAGTTAGGGCAGTTCTATGCACCCCCTGCAAGATGTAGGAAGTCAGGGAGACGTCCAGTGTCCCCGAGGACTACACCAAAGTGGGCTGTGGCCACTGTAGCTCCTTACAGATCACATTAGGGAACTGAAGCAGCTAGACAACCTCCGGATCAGCATGGAGACGGAGGTCATGGAAAAGGAGTGAGAGTGAGGTGGTCACCCCAAGGATATGAGCACAATACAGAGATATCATCACCAGGAAACAGAGTAGGCAGAGGATGCAGCAATCCTATGGCCATACGCCTCGACGAAAGCTATGCCCCTTTGGAAACTGTTGGGGCAATGACAGGTCGAGGGAGAGTAACAGTGGTCAGGTGTGTGGCATCAGGCCTGAATCTGAGGCCCTTCATGAAAGGTGAAGACAAGCAGAGCCATAGTGATAGGAGACCCACAAGTGAGGGGGACCTTTGTATCAGCAAAAGAGACTCCATGAGGGTGTGTTGCCTCACTGGAGAAAGGTAATTTGGAAGGGCAAGCGACTGAAGTGTCAGTAGGAGAGTCTTTTGATGACCACAGTTCTATTAGCTTTAAAATATTTATGGAAAAGACAGGGGCAGGCACACCAGTTAAATTTCTGAATTGAGGCAGGGACAACTTTGATAGTATTGGACAGAAACTTGCTAAAATTGATTGGAGTAGGTTTGCACATAAAGGGACGTCTGAAAAATGGGAGGCATTGAAATAGTGATGGTGAGAGTTCAAGGCCTGCATGCTTATGTCAAAGTGAAGGCCAAGGCCCCTGGATGTAAGGAACCCTGAATGACAGGAGAATTTAATATTCAGGAAAAAGGAGGCATGGATACTTGTGGAGACAGCTGGGATCAAGTGCATCCCTTCTGGAAGAGTTACGCAGACTGAGGAGCATGCTTAAGAAGTAAATCATGAGAGCAAAAAAAAAAAGATGGCTCTAGCAGATAATCTAAAGGAAATTCCAAGCGATTTTATGTAAATTAAAGCAGAGGATAACTAGAGAGAGAGAATGGGGCCCCTCAGATGCGCAAGGCTGGGGAACTTGGAACAGTTTATGGAGATGTCTTGAGGTCAGTCCGTGTTATGGTCAAGGAGGTACTGAACGATCTAGAGCGTATGAAAATAGATAAATCTCCCAGGCCTGATCAGATATATCGGAGGACGTTGTAGGGAAGAAATGGCAGGAGCCATGGATGAGATGTACCAACCATTATTAGTCACGGGTGAGATGCCGGATGACTGGAAGGTTCCAATGTTGTGCCACTATTTAAGGAGGGCTGCAAGGAATTGCCGGGGAACTATAGACCAGTGAGCCTAAAATCAGTGGTAGGTAAAATAGTGATGAGGAGCCTGTGAGATAGATAGCATTTGGATAGAGAAAGGCTGATCATGTATACTCAGCATGGTTTTGTACATATCTTACGAATTTGATTGTGCTTTTTGAAGCGGTTTCTTTAAAGAGTTACGAGATACAGCGTGGAAACTAGCCCTTTGGCCCACCAAGTCTGTGCCAACCAATGACACCCGTACACTAATACACACACTAGGGACAATTTACAAAGCTAATTAACCCACAAAACTGCAGGTCTTTGGAAAGCGGGAGGAAATCGGGGCACCCAGAGGAGCTGAAGCAGATACGATAGCTGCATTAAAGAGATAGATACTTGGGTAGGTACATGGACAGGAGAAGATTAGAGGCATATATGCCATACTCGGACAAAGGGTCTAGCTTAGATGCTGCATCTTAGTCAACATGGACGAGTTGGGCCGAAGGGCCCATTTCTGTGTTGTGTGACTCCGTGACTTACAAGCTAAAATAAAAAAAATCACTGTGATCCATTTAATCACACTGCCGAGGGAAAGAGTTCTGTGCACACGTTCATTTAAAGTGGAATCAGTACCTGTTCTCCACCTCTATAACATCCTCTTCAATATCAAAGTCATTGATGATGTCTTCATTGTCAGGGGGTGGCGCCAAGACTTCCTCCTGAGCAAGGTCGGAAATGAACACATTAAACAGGCAACCCCAAGCAGAAAAACAGGAACCTATCATTTCAAATTTCCTCTCCTCCAATGGAGCTAGATTGAACTATGTAAAGGTCATGTTCACCTGCACCAGTGACAGGAGACCCTAAAATCCTCCCTCCTTCCTTCCCCCCCCCCCCCCCCCCCCCCTCCCCTTCCCACCAACAACAAAAGCTGTATAACATTGTTCTGGAGATCCATGTAAAATTTTCAGTACTGTATCCAGAGTAACAAGCAGTAAACCCCAGTGAATAATTGTTTTCAGCATGCTTCAATTTATCCTGCAAACTACTAACCAGGTTACATAACAACTGCGAAAGAAGAAAAAAAATAGCATCAATATTTTAAGTAGATGAAAAGGCTCTAGTTTGCTAGAAATCTTGCTCATCTTGCTGAATACTTCTAACAATTTTTTTTGCGCTTTTACTCCAAATACTTCACATTTTCCACATTTTCTATCGCTGACCATCTTATCAGAGGCTCATATTAGAGCACTAAGATTTGGGCAAAGTGCCCAATGACTTCAGAGAACGAAATGAAAGAATGAGAAAAATGTATGCTCAATTAACCGAGCATCCATTCGTCAAAAGAAATTCCTATGTAATTCCCTGTTACAACACACTGTGAAAATTACAAACAGAAATTAATCAGAACCCGATATTCAGATCAACAGTTCTCTATGTGGAAAGTCCTGAATGACGAGGTGCTATTGGGTGAGGCAGCAAGCAGTAATACGACTCATCCATTAAGAACAAGGAAATGAGATGATAAAATAAAATCCAGTATCTGTACCATCCCGTGTCTGTGCTTAGATCATACAGTGCTCTCCATAATGTTTGGGACAAAGACCTATTATTTGTTTATTTGCCTCTGTAGTTCAAGTTCAAGTTTCAATTTCAAGTTTAGATTATTCGTCACATACGCATACAAGATGTGCAGTGAAATGAAAAGTGACAATGCTTGCGGATTGTGCAAAAAAAAAAAACAACTACAAAACAGAATGGAACAGAATCAGTAATTACATATTTGTGGGAGAAAAAAAGAAACAGCAATTTTAAAAAGACACCACACAACAGTAAATTGGTACAATAAGTGAGATAGTCCCTGGTACTCCACAATTTGAGATTTGTAATAGAAAAAAAACACACATTGTCAGATTTTAATAAAGGCCATTTTTATACATTTTAGTTTCAAAATGTAGAAATTACAGCAGTGTTTATACATAGACCCCCCCATTTTAGGTCACCACAATGTTTGGGACACAGCAATGCCATGTAAATGAAAATAGTCATGTTTAGTATTTTGTTGCATATCCTTTGCATGCAATGACTGCTGAAGTCTGCGATTCATGGACATCACCAGTTGCTGGGTGTCTTCTCTGGTGATGCTCTGCCAGGCCTGTATTGCAGCTACCTTTACCTTATGCTTGTTTTAGGGGCTAGTCCCCTTCAGTTTTCTCTTCAGCATATAAAAGGCATGCTCAATTGGGTTCAGATCGGGTGATTGACTTGGCCAGTCAAGAATTGACCATTTTTAAAGCTTTGAAAAACTCCTTTGTTGTTTTAGCAGTATGTTTGGGATCATTGTTCTGGTGTAGAATGAACCACTGGCCAATGTTCTGAGGCATTTGTTTGAACTTAAGCAGATAGGATGTGTCCATACACTTCAGAATTCATTATGCTACTACCATCAGCAGTTGTATCATCAATGACAATAAGTGAGTCAGTACCTTCAGCAGCCATACATGCCCAGGCCATAACACCCCCACCACCATGTTTCACAGATGACAGGGCTCTCGCTTAACTTTTTTCCCCTGTTGCCAGCCGGGCAACCTACGCAGCTTTTTAGGTTGCCAAATGACAGGTTAGGTGGTCATTTAAGACGGCTTGCATAACATGTGCGATAATGTGCTCGGACGTAGTTACCAGTCAGAATTATGGTCAATGAAGCATTCACATATTATTTCTGCTTCAAATAAAGTCACAAACTAAACATATTCACCAATCAAGACATGATATATACCACAATGACATGCAGCAACATTACAATATCATCTCTTTTTACATGTTGCAATGAATGCAATTTCTATTATTTCTTTCCGCTTCAAAACAAAATTCTGGTTGGATCAACCTCGGTGAGACTAAGTGCAGGCTTGGCGATCGCTTCACACAACACCTACACTCAGTTCGCAAAAACCAACCTGATCTCCCGGTGGCTCAGCACTTCAGCTCCCCCTCCCATTCCGAATCCGACCTTTCTGTCCTGGGCCTCCTCCATGGCCAGAGTGAGGCCCACCGCAAATTGGAGGAACAGCACCTCATATTTCGCTTGGTTAGTTTACACCACAGCGGTATGAACATTGGCTTCTCCGATTTCAGGTAGTCCTTGCTTTCTCCCTCCTTCCCCTCCCGTTCCCAGCTCTCCCACAGCCTACTGTCTCCGCCTCTTCCTTTCTTTTTGCTGGCGCCTCCCCCCTCCCTTCCCTCCCGACATCAGTCTGAAGAAGGGTCTCGACCAGGAAACCAAGAAGCAAGAGTTACTCCAGGGAGTTACTCCAGCTCCAGCGAGTGATTCTGCGTTGGTTTTCAGCAGTCGTGGCGAGGCGGCCAGATCTCCCACAATGCAAAGAGAGGGAGAAAGCGGCCGATGCCAACCAGTTGCAGTGGCAGTGCGCGAGTGCAGGGCGGCACATGCGCACAAGCACGGCCGATGATGTGCTGCCAACGATCCTCTCTATAGGATCTTTGGTGCTGGCTGTGGTTGTGCGCATGTGGAGGGGGAGGATGTGCAGGCCGTGGCAGTGCGCATGTGCAAGGCGGACTGCCGTGCTGGCGGATGAGGAGCGGACAGAGAGCGACAGAAAGATAGAGAGGGGGCCCGCTCAGAATTAAACGATAGGTGTCCCGGGTGCTTGCCAAGCCGGGCAAAATGGCATGGCTTTTAGGTTGCCCGGCGGGACTGTAGGTTGTTATTGGCAACCGGGCAACCGCTAATTTCGAGCCCTGGATGAGGTAGTATGCTTTGGATCTTGGGCAGTTCCTTCTCTCCTCCATACTTTGCTCTTGCCATCACTCTGATACAAGTTAATCTTTGTCTCATCTGTCCTCAAGACCTTTTTCCAGAACTGTGGTTGCTCTTTTAAGTACTTCTTGGCAATCTGTAACCTATCCTTCTTGGCAAACTGTAACAATGGCCATCCTATTTTTGCAGCTAAGCAGTGGTTTGCATCTTGCAGTGTAGCCTCTGTATTTCTGTTCATGAAGTCTTCAGCGGACAGTGGTCCTTTGCAAATCCACACCTGACTCCTGAAAACTGTTTCTGATCTGTCGGACAGGTGTTTGCGGATTTTCCTTTATTATAGGGATAATTCTTCTGTCATCAGCTGTGGAGGTCTTCCTTCATCTGCCAGTTCCTTTGTGATTAGTAATCTTACCAGTGCTCGCTTTCTTCTTAATGATGTTCCAAACTGTTGATTTTGGTAAGCCTGTTTGGCTGATGCCTCAAACAGTTTTATTCTTGTTTCTCAGTCTCATAATTGGCTTATTTGACTTTCATAGGCACAACTTTGGTCCTCATGTTGATGAACAGCAATAAAAGTTTCCAAAGGTGATGGAAAGACTGGAGGAAAGACTAGGTGCTGAGAGCTCTCTTATACCTGCATTAAAGAGGCAATCAAACACACCTGAGCAATTACAAACGCCTGGGAAGCCATGTGTCCCAAACATTATGGTGCCCTGAAATGGGGGGCACTATGTATAAACACAGCTGTAATTTTTACATGGTGAAACCAAAATGTATGAAAAGCACAGAAGCAGGCTGTCCAGCCCAACACCTCCAGGCCCACCATGTCTAGACCTTTCCTCTTCATGTACCTGTCCAAATGTCTTTTAAATGTCACCATATTTCCAGCCTCAACTACTTCATCTAGCAAAACAAAATAAAGTGCAGGGGTAACTCAGCGGGTCAGGTACCATCTTTGGAGAACGTGGATAGCAAACGTTTTGGATCATGACCCTTCTTCAGACTGATATGGTAGCGAAGAGAAAGAGAGGTGGGGGTGGGACAATGCCTGGCAAGTGATACGTGTATATCAGTGAGGGGGATTTGATTTTCAGATAGTTGGTGAAAGGCCAGAGATGGAAAGACATAATAGCCCTGTACCACGGTGCGAGTTCATTCCAAGGGTTCTCCCGAGTTTGCCCTGATTTGAACTCGGAGATTTACGGTAATGGCCACTCGTCGGTACTCAGGACTCTCATGGACATTTTTCAACCAATGATCCAAAAATATGAATACCTATCCCTGTACCAACTCCTCAGCCGCACATTCCCCTGCCCCATCTTCCCATCCCTACCTTAACTGGCATATGAAACTAGGAACAATCCAGAGATCACCACAATCAAGGTCCTACTTTTAAACCTTTTGACCAACTTCCTACATTCACTCTGCAGGACTTCATCACTTTTCCTATGTTTATGCCAATGTGCACAATGACTTCCCTCTGCTCACCCTCCCCCTTGAGAATGTTCTGCAGCCACTCCAAGCCACCCTGGACCCTGACACCAGCAAGGCAGCACACTATTGTGGAGTCCCATTTGCTGCCACAGAACCTCCTGACTGTCCCTAACTAACGAGTCTCCTATCACTATAGCCCTGACCAACTTCATCCGACCCCGCTGTGCCTCATAACCTTGCATGTTGCCACAGAACTGACTCCTACTCTCCTCTAATTGGTCATTCCTCCAACAATATCTATGTAATCCTTCAAGCATTATGTTAATCCTGCAGAGTATGATATCCGTCAAGCAATTATGATTCCTATGTATGGCATTGATGAGGGATTCCTTCCTGCTGAACAAAGAAAAAAAAGTACTGACCAAAGTACAGAGCTCCAATTTGGCAGAGTTTGCAGCAACAATTTAACTAACTGTACCATGAACTCTCTTTTCTCGAAACATTGTGTTAGCATGGCATGCACCTTCACCAATATATTATTGTTTCCAAAAATGCTGCAAAATTTGCTGATTGCTTGTAGCATTTTCTGACGCTGTTTTACATGGCAAGGCAAGAATCATGGCCTTTTGTCAAGCTATGGCGCAGGTCAAGTCAAGAAAAGGCAGGCTAACATTTTAGACTAAAGAGAGAATATATTTCACTAAATCTCATTCAATCAAACTATTAACTTAGAAGATAGACACAAAATGCTGGAGTAACTCAGTGGGACAGGCAGCATCTCTGGAGAGAAGGAATGGGTGACGTTTCGGGTTGAGACCCTTTTCAGTCTCGACCCAAAATGTCACCCATTCCTTTCCTCCAGAGATGCTGCCTGTCCCACTGAGTTATTCCAGCATTTTGTGTCTATCTTCAGTGTAAACCAGCATCTGCAGTTCCTTCCTAAACTATTTCCTTTTCTTTTCCTATACCAGAATCTGCCAGACCTAATCTAAACAATTGAAACTAAGTGTATTTTTAGTGATCAATCACACGTTGAATATTTGATTCCTACCAGGCACTCCTCCCTGCTGCCCATCATCATAATCTTAGTATTTGGTTTCAATTTAAGCACGCCCAGCTTTACGTCATCTTCTGCAGCTTTACCTGTAAGCAAGAAAAACTATTAATTTAGATTTAATACAAATGAAAAAAAAAATGGACAAAATGAAGCATCTCAACATTGTCTGCACTACATTTGTCAGTAGTTACATGAACTTTCCTCCTAAAATCCAAATGTTGCTGTAACGTCTTAACGGTGCAATACTATAGTCTGCACTTGGGTCATGTTCTCCTTGCACTACATGTTGTACTTGTGTATGGCTTGAGTGTACTCCAGTATACTGCGTCATGATTGGATTGAATGAAAACAAATTCTTTTCCACTGTATCTCGGTACACCTGACAATAATAAACCAATAACAATATTTCATCCTGCATGATCATTTTCTTCTGTTTTGCCCTTTATATAACTTCCCAATTAAGTTTAATTATACCCACTGCCTCAACATTATGAACTCCACTCCTTCACCCGTTTCCCGATCTCAAATGATCATGGGCTGGGAGAGCGTACACAGAATCATTCATTCGCACCTCAGTCTGAACTCTTTTGGGATCCTAGGAGACCATTCAGCTTGGAGTTCTCCTTGCAGAATGCCAGTCAGTCCAATTCCCCCTTCTTCCCCATGCAGAATATTCTCTCTCAAGTGCCTATCCAAATCCCTTTTGAATGCGTAGGAAGGAACTGCAGATGCCAGTTTACACCAAAGATAGACACAAAATGCTGTTGTGTGTTGCGTGTGATCCTTGTGCTTCTGTTTCTTGTTTCAGTGCAGTAGTGATGGCGGGTACAATGGTGCAACGTTCTACCTGCAGCATGTGGGAAGTCAGGGAAACTGCTGGTGTCCCTGATGACTAGGAAACTGAAGCTGTTGCTGGAGGACCTCAGGAACATCAGACACAATGAGAGCTCCTTGGATAAGACTTAAATCCAGGTGGTCATGCCCAAGGTCCAGGAAGAGTGTAGGTGGGTGACCAGTAGGAAGAGTAGTGGGCAGAGTGCAGGTGACCCCCTATGGCCACTCCCCTTCGAAACCATTACACAGTTTGGATACTGTTTGGGGGGGAGAAATGACCCACCAGGGTTGTGCAGCAGTATCAGGCAGGGCGGTGGCATTGAGATTAGTTTGGAGCCACAGCAGGGAAGAACCATAGTGATAGGAGACTCATTAGTTAGGGGGGGTGGCAGACAGGAGATTCTGCGGCAGCAATTGAGACGCTAGGATGGTGTGATGCCTCCCTGGTGCCACAATCCAGGATGTCAGGGAGCAGCTACATGGCTGTTTCAAGGGGGAAGGTGAGCAGCCAGAAGTCATTGACAATAGACAATAGGTGCAGGAGTAGGCCATTTGGCCCTTCGAGCCAGCAACGCCATTCAATTTTATCATGGCTGATCATCCCCAATCAGTACCCTGTTCCTGCCTTCTCCTCATATCCCCCAACTCCGCTATTTTTCAGAGCCCTCTCTAGCTCTCTCTTGAAAGCATCCAGAGAACCTGCCTCCACCGCCCTCTGAGGCAGAGAATTCCACAGACTCACCACTCTGTGAGAAAAAGTGTTTCCTTGTCTCCATTCTAAATGGCTTACTCCTTATTCTTAAACTGTGGCCCCTGGTTCTGGACTCCCCCAAGATCGGGAACATGTTTCCTGCCTCTAGCATGTCCAAGCCCTTAACAATCTTATATGTTTCAATGAGATCCCTCTCATCCTTCTAAACTCCAGAGTGTACAAGCCCAGCTGCTCCATTCTCTCAGCATATGACAGTCCTGCCATCCCGGGAATTAACGTTGTAATTGTGCATGTTGGCACAAATTACATATGGAGAAAAAGGGATGAGGTCCTGCAAAGTGATTATAGGAAGTTAGGCAAAAGGTTAAAAAGCAGGACCTCCAGGGTAGGGGTGTCTGGATTACTCCCTGTGCTGGTGAAGATTGGAATAGGAAGATAGGGCAGATGAATGAGTGGTCAAGGAGTCGGTGCAGGGATTCAGATTTTTGGACAATTGGGATCTTTTCTGGAGATGAAGTGACCTGTACAAGAGGGATGGGGTTGTACTGGAGTGGAACGATTATTCTGGCATGCAGGTGCTGCACAGGTGGGTTTAAACTAGATTGGCAAGGGGTTGGGGTCCAATGCAGGACTGAGAGGTGAGGTGAGAGGCTGGAAGTTAGTATGGTTAGTGATGAAGGAAAGTACAATGGACAGAATGGCCATGACAGAGAGCAAGGAAGGACTGTTGGATCGAATTTTAATGCGAGAGGCCTGATATGCAAGGCAGATAACTTGAGGTGTGAAGAAAGAACTGCAGATCCTGTTAAAATCGAAGGTAGACACAAAATGCTGGAGAAATTCAGCGTGTGAGGCAGCATCTATGGAGAGGAGGAATTGGTGACGTTTTGGGTCGAGACCCTTCTTCAGACTGGGCATGAGCAAGGCAGATTAACTTAGGGCATGGATAGGTGCACGTACCCTGTTGCAGCCAATACGGAAACCGGACAAAGAGAGGAAAAAGGATGGGCAGCTCAATGCTCCAGGGTACAGGCGCTACAGACAAAACAGAGGTAGGTTAAAAGAGGATGCAGCGTTGCTTTATTGATCAAGTAAAATGTCACAGTGGCAGTCTGAGATTACATTACTGATGGTTCGTCCAGTGAGCCTGTATGGGTGGAGCAAATAAATAAAAAGGGGATGATCACTTTGTTGGGAGTGCACTCCATGCCTCTATATAGACAGCAGAAAATGGAAGAGCCAATATGCCAAGAAATTGCAGGCAGCTGCTAGTCTAATAAGGTGGTCATGGTAGAATCTTAACAAATGCCTTGCTGAAATCCATATGGACAACTTTCCCCAATAGAGACAGGGACAGTCATAGTGCTAAGGACTTGGACAGGGGGGAATTTGCCAAATGTGTTCAGGAAAGTTTCTTCAAACAATATGTAGAGGGGCCCGACATGAGAGAGGGCAAAGCTGGACCTGCTCTTAGGAAATTGGACAGGAGTATCTCTCCTCTGTGTTTACTGTGGATAAAGATGTAAAGACTGGAGAACTTGCATCAGTTAATGGAAGTGGCTTGAGGAATATTACTGTCAAGGAGGTGCTGAATGTGAAGGTGAAAACTATATGAAGGTGGATAAACCTCCCAAGCCTGATCAGGTATATCGAAGGATACAAATCATCATCAGATAGGGCAATGAGCCAGAAGACTGGATAATGTTGACTCTACTTAAGAATAGGTTTATTCAGGGAAAAGCTAGCAAACTATAGAGCAGTGAGCCTGATGTCTGTAGTCGGCAAGTTAGCAGAGTATTCTGAGGGATAAGATAAATATGCATTTTGATAGACAGGGGCTGATTAGGGATGGTCAGCACGGTTTTGTATGCGGGAGATCATGTCTGAGTTTTTTGAAGAGTAACTAAAAAGGTTGAGGAGGGCAAAGCCATAGATGGCGTCTATCTAGATTTCAGCAAGGCATTTGATAAGGCTATTCTGGAAGGTTTGATCGCATGGGATGATGGAAAGTTGACAAGGGCAGCTTATACATGGGAACATAAAAAATTGCAAATTCCTAAGTTTAGTTCAGACTTAGCATGGAAACAGCCCCTGCGGCCCACCAGGTCCACACCAATCATTGATCACCTGTTCACACTAGTTCTATGTGATCCCATTTTCTCATCCACTCCCTACAAACTGGGGGCAATTTATATAGGCCAATTAATCTAGAAATGCACACATCTTTGCAATGTGCTAGGAACCTGGTGGAAACCCACAGGGTCAGAGAGAGAATGGGCACATTCCATACAGATAGAACCCAAGGTCAGGATCAAACCCGCGTCTCTGGCCCCGCGAGCCACACATTCCTGACTAAATAAAGCATTATGAGCCCTTCGTCGTCAATGGGTCTAAACACTGGAACTATCTAAATCCACTCGGAAAGCACCTCAGCCAAAAGAACTGCAGCAGTTCACAAAGGTGGCTCATCATCATATTTGTCTAGGTCATTTCCTGACGGGTGATAAATACCAGCTTTCCAATGAGGCCCATATCTTATACATGAATTTAGCAAGTTATTTGAAACGCAAATGGTATTTTGTTTATCAAAGAGATATTGAATATAAAAGTACAGAAGTAGTGCTCAATTAGGATTTTGATGAGACCACGTCTGAAGTTCTCTGTGTGGTAGTTTAGTTTTGAGATGCAGAAACAGGTCCTTTGGCCCACCAAAACCGCGCCGACCAGCAATCCCCGCACACTAACGCTATCTATCCTACACACACATGGGACAATTTTCAATTATAGCAGAGAGTGGTTCTGCAGCCCTTTTTCAAAAATCGTGTAAATATATTGGAAGCAATTAATGAAAGGATTACTGGACTGAAACCCAAAATTAACAGGTTGTCTTAAGGAAAGGCTGGACAGGCTAGTTTAGTATTTAACTCTAGTCAGAGTTTGTAAAAGAGATAGCGAACTTGACTGACACATCTGAAATACCAGGGGCTCTTCACTGGTTATATGTGGAGTGACGTTTCCCCTTACAATTCCCACATGAGGAGTCACAGTTCAAAAATACGGATCACCCATTCCACGAAGGGACGAGCAAACTTTCGCCAAGGGTCATAAGTCTTAGCAACATTCTTCTTCAAAGGATAATGGAAACAATTTTGTATGTTTTTTAAAGGCAGAAGTAGAAGATGGAATGTTACCTGAACTAGCTAAAAATGTAATGTAGATGTTACAAGCAGATCAGCAATGAACCTACTGAAGGGCAGCAAAAGTCAAAGGTGTTTGCTTCTAAATTCCCCATGACTGAACTTGCCTTTCCCAGCCCCAAAAATATTATCAAGCTAGTGCTGTCAAAGGCTTTTTCCCAAGTAATCATAATTATTTCCAGTAATCGCACTATTTTAAAATAACTTATAGATACGAGTTGAAGAAATAGAAGTTTAATGAACACAGTTAACTGTGCCCTTTAAAGTTCATTGTAAACATGAATACAATTTAAAATAAAGGAAAACTCCGAACTATGTCTCTTTCAGTTTGAGATACATCACAATTTAATCACAACTCACCATGGAATGATTCGTATTGGTTTATCATTGTCTATACCGAGATACAGTGAAAACTTTGTTTTGCATGTACTCTGGCAAATCACATAATTCACAAATGCAATCAAATAATTTACTAAAAGTTAGATTTACTCAGCATTAGCATTCATTCTTGGTATTTACACAAGCTTGGGGAAAAGCAAAGAGTGAATGCTCACTCTGCTCTGGAAAGAGTGCAGAGAAGATTTACGTGAATGTTGTCATGACTTGAGATCCGGAGAGGTTGGCCAGGCTCAAACTTTATTCCTTGGAGCGCCGGAGGATGAGGAGTGTATAGAGGTGAATATGATCATGAGGGGGATAGACAGGGTAGATGCATAGTCTTTGACCCAGAGTAGCAAAATCAAGAATCAGAGGACATAGGTTAAAGTTGAGTAGGGAAGATTTAATAGAAACCTGAAGGGCAACATTTTAAACACAGAGGGTGGAGGGTATATGGAACAAGCTGCCAGAGGAGGTAGTTGAGGGAGGTACAATTGCAACATTTAAAAGACATTTTGACAGGTACATGGATAGGAATTTTTTAGTGGGATATGGGCAAACTATGGGCAGGCAGGACTTGTGATGATGGGCCATCTTGGTCGGCAGTGGCAAGTTGGGCCGAAGGGCTATTTCCATGCCGACTCTAAAATTGGGTGGGCGGCGCAACTCACGTCGCAGCGGCCTCTGCAGTCCGTCTGTCGTTTTTTTATTTTATTTTATGTCTCGTTTGAATGTAGTTTAAAGTGCTTTTTTTAAAACTGGGTATGTGTGTGGGGGCGGGGGGTGGGGAAACTTTTAAAATCTTTCCCCTGCACGGAGAACCCAACCTTTTCTCTGTCGGGTCTCCGTTGTCGTTGGGGCCTAGCACCGTGGAGCGGCCTCCAACCGGAACGACCTGGGGCTCCAGTCGCGGAGCTGCAGACTTACTTACCATCGTGGAGCTGGCCGAGTTCGGAGCGGGAGGAGCTGTGGTGGCGCGCCGCTGTGACCCGACCCCGGAGATTCGGAGGCTCCAACCGCAGGTCTGGTGGACGGTGACATCGGGAGCCCGCGGGTCCCTGCTGGGAGACCGCTTTTCGGGGCTTCCGCAACTGCGACTTCTCCCGCCCGAGTTGCGGGGTTGAAAATTACCTGGAGCGGGGCCTTACATCGCCCCAGCACGGCTTTAAATGGCCACGGGGGCTCCAACACCAAGACCCGGAGCGCGGCCTTGCATCACCCCGCGCGGCTTTAATGGCTGCGGGACACTTACCATCGCCAGCCGGGGGGCTTTGACTCTGACATCGGGAGGAGGATGGGGAGTGCAGGGGAGAGATAAGACTTTGCCTTCCATCACAGTGAGGAGGAGATTCACTGGGATGGATGTTTGTGTAAATTGTGTTGTGTCTTGGTTCTTTTTCTTGTGTGTATGACTGCAGAAACCAAATTTCGTTTGAACCTCGTTCAAATGACAACAAATAAATTGTATCATTGTATCAAAATCACACATCGGAACTTGCAATTTTGTGTGAATGGACATTACCTTTGATTTTCAAACCAAGTAACTTCTGTCGTTCCGGCAGCACACCAGTTAGAGTCTTAATCATCTCCTTCAAGTCCAGAACTGTATCTTCTTCCGTCAGCTTTGTCACAGGATATTCCTGCCCACTCCACTTTATTATAATTGATACCGACATCCTCCCAGGTAATCCTCGTTTTGCTCTAAATAGAAAATCAAGTAATTTTTGAGTATCAAAATTAATAAATGCATTCTAAATGCTACAATACAAATATATTTTATAAAAACTCATTCAAAGAAAACAAACATTTCAAACACCTGGAAGAATGTGAAATCAGAGCCCGATTAAAAAAAAACTAAATACAATAGAATGTTTCATGGACTGTGGATAAGAATATGCCTTATACTTAAACTGAAATATAACTGAAGGATGTTTCAAAGTGATGACATTAAGGATCTCTGGGTTTCAAAATGTGCATTTAACACTTTTGATTGGATAGCTAAGAGATTGGAAATACATGTTCAAATCCAATCTTGGTATCAAAATTTCAAAGGCATTGGTAGAATTTACATGAAGTTGTTGAATTTAGATTACAAACCTAACTGGGGGTTGAAACTTTCCACCAATATCCTGGATGGTGTGGATAATCCATACTGGTGTGGATAATCCCAATTTAGCTAGCTTTTCCATTGGAATCAAATCAACACAACATTCCATTGACAATATCCTAATACAGTGACTTCAGTCTTTGAAGATAAATCAAAAGTAAGCAATGTCTTTCTTGAAGTTAACTCACAGCAGGAAGAAAATTGATGTTGATGAGCAATGCAACAAAGTGTATGTTATTTGAACAGAAGTTAGAAAACACTATTCAAATGCAACTAAATTTGCGAAAGACAATTTAGCAACTATTCTGCTTGCCATTTCTCATATTTCAAAATTTCACAAAAAACATAGACATCACACTGAACTTCCAGCGACAACCCTGCATATAAATGGTTAGATGAGAAGACAAGTGTTGATTTCCATTACATTTTTTTTTACTGATAAAGCTCTGTTAAATCAACTGTATAAAGAATCGGAGCGTCAATTATACCCACATTTATGTGTTCTATAGCTTGGGTTAATAAATGCACAGCTACTTTTGGAACATCTCTTAGGCAAATAGAAGCTTGATCCCAACTGGAGTAACATGAAATTGAACCCAAGATAACACTCTATTATTATTATCATGAACTCATCTCAATTTGGATTAGTGAGTCTTACTCAAACCTTACTCATCCACAACCAGTATCTCATGCTGACCTCATACAGAGACTTCCATTTTTGGATTTCTGGGCAATTTAAGGTAAACGTGTTGTAATACATTTAATCGGAATAATCCCTGTTGATTGATATTTAGTTTATTTCCATCAGGGTTACAATAGGTGCTGCATTTAGACCCAGGTCCTGATGACATTGAGTTGAGGAAAGGAAAAATGAATGATGTTCAGTGATCCTACTGCGAATGGAAGGCGAGATTCGACTGAGCTTTTCTCCGAAGAAGTCTCTAGGTAGATGTGTCAACACATTCAATACCAGCTCACATCTGAAGAAGTCACACAGTGGCAGAGAGAAACAGCACAGTAGAATCTTATAAGGGGGAAGAAATAAAAACATTTGGGCACAATCAGGAGGCAGCTCAAATGTCAGCGAAGCATCACTCCCTGTCAAGCTCAATGCGTTTTACGCACGCTTTGATAGGGAGAACACTGATGTGCCTTCCCGAGCCCCCATTCGCCGTGATGGTATTTCGGTCACAGTCCAGAGGCCGACGTCAGAAGATCCTTCAGAGGGATGAACCGTCGGAAAGTGCCTGGACCTGATGGTGTACCCGGTCGTGTTTTAAAAACCTGTGCGGACCAACTGGCTGGAGTCTTTGCGAACATTTTCAACCTCTCACTTCTGAGGTCTGAGGTTCCCACCTGCTTTAAAAGGGCATCAATAATACCGGTGCCCAAGAAGATCAAGGTGACGTGCCTCAATGACTATCGACCAGTGGCACTAACGTCTGTGGTGATGAAGTGCTTTGAGAGGTTGATCATGGCGCATATCAACTCATACCTCGACAAAAACCTGGACCCACTGCAGTTCATTTACCGCCACAACAGATCAACGGTGGATGCGATCTCGCTGGCTCTCCACTCCGCTCTGGACCACTTGGACAACAAAAACTCGTATGTCAGGCTGTTATTCATTGACTACAGCTCGGCATTTAATACCATCATCCCCTCCTAGCTGGTTACCAAGCTCTCAGATCTGGGTCTCTGCGCATCCCTCTGCAATTGGATCCTCGACTTCCTCATTCACAGACCAGTCTGTCTGTATTGGTGGAAATGTGTCATCCACGATAACAATCAGCACGGGAGCACCTCAAGGCTGCGAGCTCAGCCTCCTGCTGTACTCACTCTATACTCATGACCGTGTAGCCGGACATAATGCGAACTCCATCATCAAGTTCGCCGACGACACCACTGTTGTAGGACGTATCACTAATGGGGACGAGTCAGAGTATAGAAGTGAGATCGACCGATTGACCAAATGGTGTCAGCACAATAACCTGGCTCTCAACACCAGCAAAACCAAGGAACTGATCGTTTACTTTGGAAGGGGTAGGATAGGGACCCACAATCCTGTTTATATCAATGGATCGATGGTGGAAAGGGTCAAGAACTTCAAATTCCTGGGCGTGCATATTTCTGAAGATCTCTCCTGGTCCCAGCACACTGATGCAATTATAAAGAAAGCACATCAGCACCTCTACTTCCTGAAAAGATTACGGAGAGTCGGGATGCCAAAGAGGACTCTCCCGAACTTCTACAGGTGCACAGTAGAGCGCATGCTGACCGGTTGCATCGTGGCTTGGTTCGGCAACGAGTGTCCAGGAACCGAAAAGGCTGCAAAAAGTTGTAAACACTGCCCAGGCCTCCCTACCATCGAGGGGATCTATCGCAGTCGCTGCCTCAAAAAGGCTGCCAACATCATCAACATCAACACACCATCCTGGCCACACACTCATCTCTCCACTGCCATCAGGTAGAAGGTACAGGAGCCAGAAATCTGCAACATCCAGGTTCAGCTTCTTCCCCACAGCCATCAGACTATTAAACACAACTTCAAACAAACTCTGAACTATAACAGCCTATTGCACTTTATCTGTTTGTTTATGTGTATATATACATTTAATTGTCCTATTTGGGACACATGACAATAAACTCTCTTGACTTGACTTGTCTTGACAATGAGTTTTCTCACAGATTTTAACTCTTGCAAAACCGCTCATCTGTCTGGTCAGAAACTCATTACTGGCGCTCTGTATTGAATGAATGAATACGTTTATTGTCATTGCACAATACTGTGCAACGAAATTCCATTACATCTCTTACAATAAAGACTGGGAGTTATATCTCATTGTATGGGTGCAAGCTCTTTGCTTCTGGCAGCCAAGTTATCCCATTGTTTTCCTCTCTCACTCTGGTCCCTGCTTCATTCCTGGGTTTCGGCAGTGCTGGGGGATCATTCAGCAAAGCGGTGCAGCGGTAGAGCAGCTGCCTCACAGTGCCAGAGACCCGGGCTCGATCCTGACTGAAAGCGCTGTCTGGACAGAGTTTGTATGTTCTCCCTGTGACAGCGTGGGTTCTCTCAGGTGCTCCGGTTTCATGTCACATACCAAAGACATGGATTAATTGGCTTCAGTGAATTGTCTCGTGTGTGTAGGTTGGAAGTATGCGGGTGATCACAACATGCCATCCTTACTATTGTTAAAGCAACTGTTAATCAGTTGCTGAGGGGAAGCACACGGATACTCAGAGTTAGGGTTGTTATTCTTCTCAACTTTCTCTTTTTGAATGTTGCTCGGCCTCCTGAGAGTTTCTGCTTTTACTGATTCTACTTTTTAAATAAAAGAGAAACGGAGTGAATAATGAGGCACTTGGGAGACAGGAGAATGCTGTTCTTTTGAACATTGATTGCATCCTGCAGGAGAGGTATAAGTAACTGTGTGTCAGATCTTGATCTTGAAAGAGAAGTATCCCATTGTTGCCTTACTTCTTTCCTCTAAACCCTGTCAATTTTCTCCAGTGTTCTGCTTCTAATCTGTATAAGGGGTGGGGCGAGGAGCAGGTAAACAAAACTACAGGTATTTATTTCCACCTATTAAACATCTCACTTGGTACACCAGAAATCCTGTACCTTGCAAATCTTGATGCGGAAACATTTTTGCACAAATTAATAGCAGGAGCAGGACATATGGCCCCTCAAATCTGCTTTCCAATACAATAGGATTGTGGCCGATCGGACTTTAAACTCAATTTCACACCACTGACTACAACCTCCTCCCATCCCCCAGTCACATTCCGCCTCCTTGTTTATCAACAATCAACCTGACTCAGTATTAAAATATCATTTCCAACACTCTTTGTGGAAGAATTCCAAACTCCCAATGAGAACAAAAAAAGCAATTGCCTCATTTGTCATGGGAGAAGTTGGGGGGGGGGGGGGGGGAGGAGGAGGGGTGAGAGAGTAAAGGGGATGGGGGGGGGGGGGTAGCGTGGAGGGGATGTGGGGCGATTTAGGGGGAGTGAAGGTGATGGGGAGGCGGAGAGTGATGGGGAGGGAGTGGGGGGGGTGATAAGAGGCGGGAGGTTAGGGGGTGAGGGGAGGAAGCCTGGCCACAGGTCCAGCCCCAGCCTGCAGGGAGGGAAGGAAGGGGGTGGTGAAGGGGATGGGAGAGTAGAGGGGGTTGCGGGGCGGGATGGGTTTAGGGAGAGTGAAGGAGATGGGGAAGTGGAGAGAGTGAGTGGGTTTGGGGGAGAGTGTGAAGGGGGAGAGGAGGGGATGGGAAGCGTGGTTTAGAGGGGGAAGAGGGGAGAATGAGGGGAGAACGAGGGGGGGGGGGGTTTAGGAGGAGAGCGATGGGGAAGGTGGAGAGAGTGAGGGGGGAGAGTTGGGGGAGAGTTGGGGGGGTCCACCCACTATCCGCCGCCGCCTCCTTCATCTTTATTCTTTGATTACATTTTAATTCCAGGGTTTTTACCGTCTGCGCGCCGGCCGGAAGTCCCGTCTGTCCACCGCCGCTGCCGCTCCGTCGGTCCGTGGCCGGAAGTGTCCGCCGGCGCCTCCACCCTAAGGTTCCGCCCGCAGGATGATCTTCCTCAGCACTCTCCCAGCCTGCAAATCTTTCTCGTTTACTCTGATCACCTGCCTGTGGTTGTTTTTTAAAGTAGAGCAATGATAAAGGTATTTAAGGTGTAACTCTTACTATCCCTCCAACCACTGCCTCCACCTTCAACCCTGATTCCCCCCCCACTCAGCTCCACCTTCCTTTCCTTTCCTTGTGATGATGATAATAATAGAATAGAATAGAATATGTTTATTGTCATTGCACAAAACTGAGCAACGAAATTCCATTTGCTTCTCCCCCGTTAAAAGAAATACAACATAACAACCAATACACATATGTACAGTTAATAGTAAAATAATAGATACATTTTTAAAAGAGTTTAAAAGAATTTAGCGGTATTCCTCAAAGTTACTTCTTGTTTCCCAGTGTTCACTATTGGAGTTAAGCTCTTTTACCGCACATGGGTAGAAACTATTTTTTAGTCTACCGGTGCGAGCCTGCAGAGACCTGAGTCGCCTCCCCGAGGGTAGCAGAGTAAAAGGTGGTTGGCAGGGTGGGATGTGTCCTTGATATTTATGGCAAGCATCGGGCCTTGTATATGTCATCCAAGGAGGGCAGGTTAGCGTTTGTAATGCGCTGCGCAGTTTTTATAATTCCCTGCAGCGCCCTCCTCTCAGCCACAGTACAGCTGGCAAACCACACCAGGATTCCATAGGTGAGGATACTTTCCACGGCACATCGATAGAAGGACAGCAGCAGCGGCTGTGAGACGTTAGCTCTCCGTAGAGACCTCAGGAAATACAGCCGCTGATGAGACTTCTTCAAGAGAGTGACGGTGTTCATTTGCCATTTGAGGTCCTGGGAGATGTTTATTCCCAGGAACCTAAAGTCGTGTGATAATGATGATGATGATACTTTATTGTCACTTGTACCCTGCTAGGTGCAGTGAGATTCTTTGTTTTTGCGTACAAAGTACACAAAAGAGTCGCCACAAAGGCATGGACAAAGTTACAAGAAATACTCATCCCTTCTTCGTCTCCCATCTCCTCTTTTATTGTCTGTGACCCAACCTCGAGGCTCCGACCTGCCCTTGTCTGTGGGGGCTCCGACTCCACCACCTCGCCTTGACCTCTCGCTCTGCACTGGCCTCCCCACTAGTCACGGCTTCCTGTGTCCGCGGCGGGCAAATTGGGCCTGCTTCTCGACGGCTGAGTTACTCCAGCATTTTGTGTCCTTCGGTAAACCAGCATCTTCCTACACCCTTCAAACTTCACCCAACTGCCTCTGTCTTCAGGTAGACAAAAGTGCTGGAGAAACTCAGCGGGTGAGGCAGCATCTATGGAGCAAAGGAAATAGGCGACGTTTCGGGCCGAAACCCTTTCCTGTCTTCATCCTCCCTACTGTTGCCCCTTCACAGTCCACCTATCATCTGCTCACCCCATGTCTCACTCCACTGTCCTTTTTATACAGGATATCGTCCCTCTCAACTCTCAAGCCAGGTCGAGCCTATTGTCAAATGCACATGTCTGGTGAGGTACAGATACAAGCAGCATCACTGGCACATAGACTCAGAAGATACACAAAAACAGAATTTTATTGATAAAACTCACTTAAATTCTGCAAGGCATTAAGAAGAAAAGAGATGGTGGAAAAAAAAACAAGACAAGAGTCTGAAGAAGGGTCTCGACCCGAAACGTCATCTATTCCTTCGCTCCATAGATGGTGCCTCACCCGCTGAGTTTCTCCAGCACTTTTGTCTACCTGTGATTTTTCCAGCATCTGCAGTTTCTTCCTAAACAAGACATTAGTACAAAATACAATTGGTGGGCAAAGGCAAATCCATGGGGGTTCAAGAGGTGGACCCATTGTGCTCCATGGATGAGGTGGGAGTATTCTGCAGGTTGGTTTGAGAATCTGATAGTACAGTAAAATAGCTGTTCCTGAACCTGGTGCTTTGGGATTTCAGGAAAAGAGGGTATGGCCCAGGTGGTGGGCATGCTTGATGTTAGGTGCCGCCTTCTTGAGACTGTACGACATTAAGTTGCTTTTGATGATGATGAGGAGGCCAGTGCCCACGTTAGATCAGGAGAAGCCAATTATTGGCTGCAGCCTCTTGCATTCCTGTGTGTTGAAATTACAGTGCCAGGCCACGATGTAACCAGTCAGGATACCCTGTACGACAAGTCTGTGGAAATGTGTTAGGATATACGGTGGCATTCTGAATCTCTTTAAACTGCTAAGAAAGATTAGTGTCGCTGGCACACATTCCTTGTCCTTACATCTGTGAGCTGGGTCCTTGACAGGTCATCCAGGACAAGTTAACATCCAGGAGCCTTCTTCAGATTGATTGTAGGGAGGAGGACTGGAAGCAAGAAAAGACCAGGACAAATCATGGCCAGCAACAGATGACCACGGGCAGGGTGGTTCCCTGAAAGGCCAATTGTTGATGTGGACAGTGTGATCCCAAGAGGGATACATCGTTGGAAAATGTGCAACTGGTTAACTGACTTTTAGTGGGGGAAGGTTAGGGGCAAAGGGGGAAAAGCGAGGGGTATGTGTTTTACCTAAACCTAGAGAATTTGACATTTATACAGCTGGGTTGTAAACGACCCAAGCGAAATATGAAATATTGCTGTTCCTCCAATTTGTGTACGGCCTCACCGTTGCAATGGAGGATGCCCAGAACAGAAAAGTTGGTGTGGGAATGGGAATAGGAGGGATGTACTGGAGCTGTACAGTACAGAATGTTGAAAGGACTGCAGTCTGGGATCATTCTCCTACAAAACATTGAGGGTCTATGTCTGGGGTAAAGCCCATTCTAAGACTTCAACTTTGTAACAGCCCAGGAGGTCCAGAAGTGGCAGCAGAGCGATGTATATATGTGAATGATCTCTGGAATGAGCGTTTGATGGCTCTGGGCTTGTACTTGCTGGAGTTTAGAAGGATGAGAGGGCATCTCATTGAAACGTACCAGATAATGAAAGGTGTAGATAGAGTGGACGTGGAAACCCACTGTTTCCAATAGTGGGGCTAGAACCTGAGGGCACAGCCTCAGAATAAAAGGATGCGCCTTTAGAATGTGGATGAGAAAGAATGTCCTTAGTCAGAGGAGTTCACCTTCTCCCCTCCATTTCATTCATCTGGTAGTGGAACACATGTCCAACCTGATTTGCCTAGCAAGTCTTCTTGCTCTGCATTTTAATAATAATAATAATAATAAATTTTATTTATGGGCGCCTTTCAAGAGTCTCAAGGACACCTTACAAAATTTAGCAAATAGAGTAAAAACATGTAAGCGGAATGAAATAAATAGTAAAGACATCACCAGTACACAAATTAAAGACAGAATTCAATCCAAAGGCAAAAATCAAAAACACAATATGAAGAGAGAGCAACGGCAGCTAAAGCGCGCCAGCGTACACTCTCCCTTCCGGCAGCCATCTTGGACACAGAATAAAATAATCATTTACACACAAAAAAACATCCCCCCACAATGGTTACCACTGTGGGGGAAGGCACAATGTCCAGTCCCCATCCCCAGTTCTGCCATAGTCAGGCCTATTGAGGCCTATTTAAGACTCCTACATTCTTTTGTCTATGGAGATGCAAGGAACTGCAGATGCTGATTTACAAAAAAAGACACAAAGCACTGGAATAACACAGCTGGTCAGGCAGCATCTCTGGAGGACTTGGATAGGTGACTGATGCAAAGTCCCAACCCAAAACATCCCCTATCTATGTCTTCCACAGATACTATCTTTCTCCAGCATTTTTGTTTCATTTATCTGTGTTCTTTTGTGTTTGTTCTCCCTCCATAAATGCTCCCATTCACTCATTGACCAGATAACCTTGTTTACAATTTATCCCCATGGTGACCCCAGTTTTGCCCTTTCTGAGTCACTCTCTCTCCACTCATCCTGCAGTTAATTTGTTTTAGTTTAGAGAAACAGCGCGGAAACAGACCCTTCGGCCCACCAACCAGCGATCCCCGCACATTAAAACTACCCTGCACACACCAGGGACAATTTTACATTGATACCTTTTATACATTTTACATTTGAGCTCTACTTCTGCACCATCTTGCCGCTTAACAAACTTCTCCTGTCCCCTTCTCAATTCTGTCAAAGTGTCCTCGAAATACTAGCTCTGTTTCACTTCCCACACCTATGGCCTCGCCTACTAAATATTCCCAGCATTTTTTGTTTTTATTTTAGAAGAAAAATCAAGTTTGCTCTATTTCTACAGAATAAGCCAGAGAGGGATAAATACAGATGGTACAAAGTTGTAGTAATTTCTGAAGTACCAATAACCACAAAAAGAAGAAGGGTCTGA
Source organism: Amblyraja radiata (assembly GCF_010909765.2). Lineage (NCBI taxonomy): Eukaryota > Metazoa > Chordata > Chondrichthyes > Rajiformes > Rajidae > Amblyraja > Amblyraja radiata. The sequence continues at coordinate 56,713,773 of NC_045966.1, forward strand.
AGAAGGGTCTCGACCCAAAACATCACCCATTCTTTCTATCCAGAGATGCAGCCTGTCCCACTGAGTTACTCCAGCATTTTATGTCTATCTTAACCACGAATCCCCTCGAGGGAGATTAATTTATCATGAGATGACAAGATGTTGGTGAATCATATGATCTGAACAGACCAACATTGTGAAAACTTGCCAAAGATTGAGTTTAATAGAATTATTTTGGGAGAACTACTGGAGGCAGATTCACACTTTTAATTTCAGGCACAAAGGCGCACGAAGGATTGCTCCAAAAAATTAAATTGATCCAAGACCAAATATATGATATCCAACATGCTGGTTCTGCTTAAAATAATGAATGAGTCAAAAGATATGAATGCGGTGCACAAACCCAAATAATTCCAGAGACATGAGAGTAAAAAAATGTTGCAAGATGTTACTAAAGAACCCAAGAATAAAGAGCCTTTAGATCACAGGAGATTACATTAGTAGTTCTACAGGAGAGAACCCATGGCCTAACTTCGGGCATATAAGTAATAGGCACAGAAAAATCATTCTGCCAGTCACCTTCAGTGATAAATTGAAATAAATATTGTATAGTCTCATTAGACAAGGGTGGCACGGTGGAGCAGCGGTAGAGTTGCTGCCTTACAGCACCAGAGACGCAGGTTTGATCCTGACTGCGGGTGCTGCCTGTACGGAGTTTGTACGTTCTCCTAGTGACCGCGAGGAATTTCTTGGAGATCATCGGTTTCCACCCACACTCCAAAGACGTACAAGTTTGTAGGTTAATTGGCTTGCGTTTGTATACTTGGTATAAGTGTAAATTGTCCTTAGTGTGTGTAGGATAGTGTTAATGTGCAGGGATCGCTTGTCATCGCGGACTCGGTGGGCCGAAGGGCCTGTTTTCACGCTGCGTCTCTAAACTAAACTAAGACAAGACCCCAATAAGGTTGGAAGCAGGTAGACCTGCATCGTGCTGAGGTCAAGCCCCAGTCCTCAAATATTTCATCATACCCACCCCTCAACCATGACGCTACATACAGGCCATCATCTCCCAGACTGTTTCTAAACTTGTCGCCTCCAACCTTATCATTTCCAGCTCTGCCCTTCCCGCTTCTAACCTTCCCAAAATCCACAAACAAGATTGTCCTGGTAGAATCATTGTTTCTGCCTGCTCCTGCCCTGCAGAATTATAAAGGATGATTAATGGTCCCAGGTGCATATTTAGGATGAATCAGTCGCTTTAGGCAACACACAAGCTTCAGCACAGCATTAACTTTATTAAATTAATAAATAATGTGAAGGCACAAGTTATGGTGTTCAAGTACTTCCTTTGTTTTCACCAGTTACACACAATTCAGAAGTAGCACATGTGGATGAAACAAATAAATCCTCAGATCTGCTCGATGCAACATGGAAGCCACATATTATCATTAAACAGTTAAAGGCGATTTAGTTAATTTCCCTGAAATCTAGGCCCACTTCCATGTAAACATATGCTTTTATTGTTGGATTTAAAATCCAAATGGAAGGAGCAGAGGGCCAAAAATATGAATCATCACCATCACCCCCACTCCCTCTCCACAAGTCCTTTCCAATCAGTTAGTAGAGTGAGGCAAACAAGGTCAGTGATGCTCCTAAGATCTTGCCAAGCTTGAGGATAGATGTCTTCTTGACTCATGCCAGGCTGGATAAGTGAACAGTGGTGGGAGATATTTGCAGAAGGTCATCAATGCCATGTCAGGTCCGTTCAGCACCGACAATTACAAATGAATCTCTCCCCAGTGAGTGATTATAGGAAACAAGGACCCCTTCCCAATCACCAGCCCTCCCTCACTCCAATTACTGACCAAACCAGCCGAGATCAGCTGAACAGCACGAATGGAAGCTCGGGATAACTGTTCATTGGGGAGCTTGCTCAGTGATGTATCATGTTGTGTGTGATGGACTAGGAAATAATCATTTAAATCCTCTAGACTTCAATAGCAGTAGCCTGCATTGATGAGGCACTGGCATCTTAGCAAAACATCACCATCCTTCAGAGTAGTTTCCCCAAATCATAGCTGACTCCGAGACAGAAAGGGGAGTGTCAGGAAAGACTGCTGAAGGCTCAGAAATGGACAATTTTGAAGGTAGTTTCAAGGAAGATGGATGCGAGGATTGCTGAGGGAGAGAATTCCATGCTTTAAGTCTTGGGCAGCTGAAGACACCACTGCCTATGGTGTAGCAATAGCAACAAAACACAATCATGGATGGGACAAGAGATCAAAATTTGTGGACTACAGGGAAGGGAGGGATGAAGAGCTGGAGGAGGTTACAGAGGTGGGATTGAGCATGGGATAGGGGTGGTGGGTGAACCCATGGAAGAATTTGGAAGCAAGGGGATGAGTTTACTTCAGCGATTTTAAAGTATGGTCATCAGGTCCAAAGAAAATCATTGCGAGTACCAGAGGCATGAAGTATTAGCCTTGATAGTTTGGTCTCTTCTATGGAGCAAGTCTTGATGCCACAACCTTCTCCCTCAAGTCGACAGAGTACTATTTTTAGGACAAGCCCTCAATTTACAATATTTTGCAGGTGAAGATGAGGTTATGTTGGGGATACAGATATTTAGAGGTCAGAAAACCTGGGAGATTGAATGTAGAGAATATCACACAGCTTTTAACCGTGGAACACAGTTACAGCATTTTCCATCGGTTACAGATCCTTAGGCCGAGCTGAAACAGTAAGGCCATGGCTGAGGAGTACTGCGAGGTGGGGGGGGGGGGGGGGGGGGGGGGGGGGGAGGGGGGGGGGGGTGGCGGCGGTAGGAGAGATTGTGGAGGAATGTGTCGAGCAGATTGCTTGGTAAGAGAGGTTCAGTTCCAACATTGGCCAGGAAGAGGAGCCAATAATGGTTGTGTAGGCGTGTGGTGGGAGCAGGGAGTCTGATGGCATGGGTGGTGACTCAAATGAGAGTTTACTTAGGTGGCATGGCCGTTTGATCGTGCTAGTTAAGAAGGTCCAATGGATATGGTGGTCGTCGAGGAAGACTGGATCCATTGATGGAGGATGAACTTGGTCAGCAAAGGTGTCCACTGGCGACTGAAGATTTATAGGGACAATGATAATGGAGGAGTGCGTACAGTTCTCTATGTGATAGAGGCGAGTATCAATGGTAAACTTATTGAGTCTGGAGGAAATACGTGCCCCTCCTGGTCGACAATTGCAATTACATTATTAGTTTCTTCCTCCTCACACTTTTCCAACCACTGGGTTTCCCGAGGCATGAAAATCTTGCCACAGGTCATATAACAGTCAGCACAAAGGCACAATATCAATTATAATAGATAACAAGCAACTAGTCTTCTTTAAACTTTCATGGGTACGTCAAAATTCAATGTTCAATAGGTTCCTTTGTCAGATCTTTTTGAAAATCTGATCTGAATCCAACTCATTGGTTTTCGGGAGGTAATAGAACATCTTCAACTAAGTCATTTGACGAATTGTACTTCAGCACTACAGTACAGGAGGTGGCTATTCGATCCATCAGCCCTAATGGCCCTTGCTGGAGCTACACCATTAGTTCCATTCTCTTGATGTTTCTTCATAGGCCGCAGATTTCTTCTCTTCAAGTATCTCTAAAGTTCCCTTTTGAAAGTTATTGTTGAATACACTCTCTTCATTTTCATAAGCAGTGCATTCCGGATCATGGTATCAATTGTATCAAAACATTTCCTCTCGAGCACCGCTGTTTTGTTTTGCCATGTCACCAGAGAAATTTCTACTTGCTAGTCTATCAAAACTGTTCAAGAATTTGGGCATTTTTCACAAATCTCCTTTAACCTCCTCCACCATGAAGAGAATACACTCAGCTTCTCTTGTCTCTCCAAAGAACTGAAGCCTCTGCTTAAATAGAATCTCTCAAATCTCTAACCATTCTAGGAGGTTGTTTTGCACCTCCTTCATAGCCTCAGTGCAAAACAATTATCCCCAGAACTAAAGGGCGACCTAATTGGCGAGTTTAGAAGAGTTTAGGAAAGTTTGAAAAAGTGTCATGTTGAAGACTTCCTTCGACTATGTAGAAGACCTCCTTTGACTATGTTGAAGACTAGCTTGGGAAAATTGGACACCGAATAGTGGAGAGTGAAGATGATCTCCTTCGACCTCCCTATCTACGACTACCTTCGACTACCCTAGATTACCTACGAATAACACACCAACCTAATACGACCTACCTCGAATAAACCTGCGAGTAAAAAAAAATGTTGTTTTTATCCATGGCGACTTTTTTTTACTCACGGGCATTTTTCGGCGTTGAAAAATACGCCGCGACCTAGCTGAGGCCTCGAGTACGCGGGGACTACTCTTGAGCACGAAGGAGTGTTACAAAGACCACCTAGGACCTCGTGTCGACCATGCTGCGAATATGAGTCGAGGGCAAACTCTTCTGAACTCGCGGATTAGGTCGCCGCAGTGGGACAGCCCCTTAACCAGTAACTATGAAGATTCAACATTAACATGCCTGCATTTGAACTGAATACTTTTACTGCAATAGTCAAGGTTCTCACATGGTGTTTTAGCATCCTTGTCCTGACACCTTCATACATATCTACATCTTCTTGTCCAGGATCATTATTAATAATGTACCGTTTAGTTTACATTGCTTCCCCTCAGTATTCCCATTGCAAACATCAAGATCTTTAAATTTCATCTGCCATTCCACCAGTCTGTCTAGGTTCGCCTTGGTCATTTAAGATCACAAAGATTTGTGATCATTTAAGATTTTGAAATTATATCCTGTACAGTAAAACTCCAATAATCTGCTATCTGATTGCTTAGAAATATCAACGGTTTGGCATCTGGCTCACCAAGTGCTGATTCCACCACTCCCACCAACACACTGGTTCCCATTCTCTCTCCAACACAGAGGTCCCAGTTTCCAATCTCTCTCCCACACATAGGGGTCATAGTTCTCCTGCTCCTTCCGACACACTGGAGCTCCAGATCTTAGTTCCCATTAGTTCCATTGCACCCTCCATCACACCATGGCCCTAGTTCCACTGCACCCTCTTATACACCAGGACCCCAATACCCCGGCACCCTTGTAAACACATTATTTCTCATACTCTGTTAAAACACTTGATTCACTTGAAAGTTTGCTCTATTACTGCACAATGAACATCCACACAAAAGTGAATTAAAGGTTGGTTGGAGTATTCATGGGAATAACATCTAAATGTCCAGAAAACCTGTCAGTCTGGCAACACCTGAACATTCCTATTAATTAGGTTTTAGGGAACTAGGGAATGCTACCATTTGCTGTCCTTCCATTTGGAAAAAGAAACATAGTATTCACAATTAATCTCTACTTTCTTCCACTGTTATTTTTTGTCTTTGCTGCCCCTCTCCCTGCAAATAGGCTTTCGTTTTGCCAATTTCTACATGTCATCATTTATCTTATGCGCTGTACATTGCCACATACACAACATCAAACACGCTACCTTCATCAATTTTCTGCCAATCTTTCAACAAACGCAAGTTAGTCAAACCTAAGTTTAGTTGAAGAAATGCTTGCTGCTATTTAATAACCCATAATATCCCACATGTAAGTTACTTCTGACAGTTCAAAAACGTTTCCACTTCTGAGGTTAAGATGACTGGTTTATAGTTGTTGGGCACTGCTCTCTACTCTTTCTCAACATTTACAAGCCACCAACATTTATGTTATGTTTTGAATCACTGGCGATGGTTGTACAGGATTGATTTTGTTCACAAGATGTTTGAAACAACACCATTTGATGCTGCGATTAATATTGGTCGTAAATGGGGTAGGAAATTCACCCAAGGCTTCCCATTGACACCGTTGGAGTGTAGCACAAGGTTGAATCAGCGAGGAATGAGTTCAAACTTCCGATCCTCATGATTCCAGGTCAATGTTGAAGAATAGCCACCCCAAGTCAAGGATTCAGAGACATCTCGCTGTCACTTGATAATGGAGAAGGCAATGCTTTCTGCCCATAAGGAGAAGACTGAATGACGAAATGTAAGTGATCTTTCATACTCCTTGGGAATGCTCCCACAATTTCAATTCAGAAACAAATGACTTGAGCTAGGTAGATCTGGGTTGTAATTTTGGCCATGCATGTTACAAGAACGGCTCCCCTATATTTACAGCTGCTTTGAACTGGAGGTCACATTTATTGTTCCGCTGGCATTGAAACCATGAGATCCCAAAGCAGCAGAGATAGGGATAGTGCAAGTGCTTCTTGAGGTGTTCCAGGAAGGTCTCTGTAAAAGCCAGACACTGCTTGATTGGCACAGGCTAGAGATGGTCCCTTCTGCAAAACATAGGGTGAGAACACAGTTAATCTGGAGGTTGTCCATTTAGAACATTGAACATAGAACAGAACAGCACGTGAATGGGCCCTTTGGCCTACAATGATGTCAAGTTAAACTAACTTCATCTGCCTGCACGTAATCCATGTCCCTCCATCCGCTGCATATCCTTTTGCCTATCTAAAAGCCCCTTCAAATGCCAGCGTCATCCACCTGCATCACCATACATTCCAGGCACCCACTGCTCTGTGGAAAAATACTTGCCCTGCACAAGTTCTTTCAACTTTGCCCCACTTAAAGCTATGCCCTCTATTCTTTGACATTTCCACCTGAGGAGAAATGTTCTGACTATCTACCCTGTCTATACCTCTCAGAATTTTGCCCACTTCTATCAGGTCTCCCCTCAACCTCTGATGTTCCAGAGAAAACAACCCAAACTGTAAGCGGAAACTGTACAGACCATGAACAGCATTGATGTACAGAGGGATTTTGTGGTCCATGTCCATAGCTCCCTGAAAGTGGCATCACAAGTAGAAAGAGTGATAAAGCAGGCATATGGAATGCTTGCCTTCACCAGCCATAACATTGAGAATAAGAGTCAGGAGGTCATGTTACTGTTTCATAAACCTTGGTTTTGGCTTTATATTAGAAGTGGCACACAAAATTGCTGGAGGAACTCAGCGGGTGCAGCAGCATCTATGGAGCGAAGGAAATAGGCGACGTTTCGGGCCGAAACCCTTCTTCAGACCCTATATTAGAAGTGTTGTGTGCAGTTGTGGTTGCTCCATTACAGGAAGGATGCAAAGCTTTGGAGGGTACAGAAGAGATTTGTCAGAAAGCTGCCTGGATTAGAGAGTATAGGTTGGGAGAGGCTGGACAAACTTGAGAAGGGTCTGAAGAAGGGTTTCGGCCCAAAACGTTGCCTATTTCCTTCGCTCCATAGATGCTGCTGCACTCGCTGAGTTGTTTTTGTCTACCTGGACAAACTTGAATTGTTTGTACTGGAGCGTCGGAGGATGAGGGGAGACCTGATGGAAGTATATTCATGATGGAAGCAAGTTCTCTGGATGTTTTCAAGAGAGAGCTAGATAGGGCTCTAAAAAATAACGGAGTCAGGGGATATGGGGAGAAGGCAGGAACGGGGTACTAATTGGGGATGATCAGCCATGATCACATTGAATGGCGGTGCTGGGTCGAAGGGCCAAATGGCCTACTCCTGCACCTATTGTCTATTGTGTATATGGAATGGCATACTTTATTTTCACTTGTGACTAGGCACAGTGAAGTTCTTTGCTTGCATACCCAGAGAGTGGTGAGTGTCTGGAATGTGCTGCACGGGTGGTGGTGGAAGGAGATACGATTGCAGTGTTTAAGAGGCTTTCAGACATGTGGATGGATATGCAGGAAATGGAGGGATATGAATCACGAGTGGGCAGAAGAGATTAACTTGGTATCATGTTCGGCATGGACATTGTGAGCTGAAGGGTCCGTTCCTGTGCTCTACTGTTCTATTACATTATATCGCAGGTTCTTGTGTATTTACCTGATCTGGCCTACATTCCCATTTACATTTTCTGCTTCGTCTTTACAACTGTACTGCCACCCACTATTACACATAGTCCCTTCATCCAAACCATTGTTATAAATTGTGATCAGCTCGAACCTTTTTGAGACCCATAAAACTATAAGAGTACATAGAATTAAGCCATTCAGCCCATCAAATCTACACCACCATTCAATCATGGCTGATCAAATTTTCCCTCTCAACACCATTCTCCCGCCTTCTCCCTTTAATGACCCCACCAGTCACAATCTCCCAACCCAAAAATGTTTATTGCTATGTGTTTTATCCATATATTAATCAGGCATCAATCCATACCAGTGTACTACTTCCAATACCATGTGCCCTAATTCTGCCTAATCACTTCTAAGGTGATGCCTTATCGAAATACTAAATGCACCACACTCATAGATTCTTCCCTTACCTATTCTGCTGGTTACATACAACGTCAAAAAAGTCAATTTGCCACATTCATAAATCCTTATTAACTCTGCTTTCTAATTGCCCCATTACCACTAACAATAGACTCCACATGTTTAGTTTCGATTTGTTTAGGTTAGGGATCCAGCGTGGAAACAAGCCTTTGGACCCACCGAGTCCGCACCGACCAGCGATCCCTGCACATTAATACTATCTTACACTAGAGATCATTTTTACATTTATACCAAGCCAATTAACCTACAAACCTGTACGTCTTTGGAGTGTGGGAGGAAACCGAAGTTCTCGGCACAAACCCATGTGGTCACGGGGAGAACGTACGAACTCCGTACAGGCAAAAACCCATGGGCTAGAATCGAACCTGGATCTCTGGCGCTGTAGGTGCTGTGAGGCAGCAACTCTACTGCTGTGCCACCGTGCCGCCCGTGTTCTTATTACCTCCTCTTTTCCTGAGCTCCACTTTGCAAACAGCAAAAGGTTCAGCTCTACTTACTTGTATGGGCCCGTTTTGGAAGCAACTCTGTTCTCCTGTGGTCTGCCTCTACCTGGTGGCAGCAATGGTTTCTTATTCATCTGGACACTAAGACTATGACTCAGCTCTGTGTGTCTTTGTAAAACCTGTAACCCAAAAACACTCATGTTATTAGTTTGAACATTTTACAATTAATGAATACTTCATTCACTATTTGTTACAATTTTGCCTGCTTAGGAGTTTCGGGAATATGTTCTGTGTATTCATCTACTCCATAAAATTACAATTTTTCCGCATCAGCTCCTTTTCACAGAGGCTCCTTTTCATCATTCTAAGTAGAGATTGTTGAGATGAGAATGGTATTTTTTTCCTCTACTCACAAGCAAGGCAGTTCATTCATAATACAACAATCTGAAGCACTAAACCCTCCTGATTTAATTGGGATATCATGAATTAGAGGGTGAAACTCACCACCATCTCCAGGTCAAGTGGGCACTGATGCCTCAGAAGGTGAAGGAAATTCATCATGTCGCTAATGACTTACCAATTTCTATAGATGCACTCTAGATAGCATTCTATCAGGATGCATCACAACAGGGTTTGGCAAATGTTCTACCCAAGACCGTAAAAAATTGCAGAGAGTTGTGGATGCTGCGAGCCCATCACACAAAGCAACCTCCCCCCATCGACACTTCACACTGCCTCGATAAAGCAATTGAAGACACCCTAACTAACACTAACTATTGAAATTGTACATGTTTGTAGTTTAGTTTAGCTTTAGTTTAGAGATACAGAATGGGAACAGGCCCTTCGGCCCATCGAGTCCGCACCGACCAGCGATCCCCGCACACGAACACAGTCCTACACACACCAGGGACAATTTACATTTATACCAAGCCAATTAACCTGTAAACCCGCACGTCTTTGGGGTGTGGGAGGAAACCGAAGATCTAGGAGAAAACCCACGCAGATCACGGGGAGAACGTACAAACTCCATAGAGACAGCACCCGTAGTCAGGATTGAACCCAGGTCTCTGGCATTGTAAAGCAGTAGCTCTATGCTGCCCATGTATATACTCGTACTGTATGGTATAATTTGAATGGGAAAAAAATGGTGGAAGAAAAATGACAGGAGTCACAGAGCACAGAAAGATGCCCTGTGGCCCACCGTGTCCATGGCAACCACGATGCCCCATCTAAACTTGGCCCATTTATTTATGGGCCTTATCCCTCTAAACCTTTCCTATCCATGTACTTTCCAAGTGCATTTTAAATGTTGTTTAATGTGCTTAATTGTTTTTCGTGACTGCCGATTTGGGAGTTTAACTTCTCATTGTGTTTGTTCTATTGAAGCATAACTATGTGTCAGTCCAGCATCTGGACTCCTGGTCTCACTCCATCAGAGATATGGGTAGTTCTGCTATAACATGTTTCCATATTGCAAATTGGCTATAACGAGATTGATGAATTACTTAGGTTGAAATGCTATAATGCAATTTCAATCGGAAAGTAGAAAACCATTTAAAAGTTACTTTAGATATTGACAACATTGAATAAATAGCTGTTTTGCAAAAAGTCAGGTTCTTCCCCGCAGTAATCAGACATCATTGTCTCTAAAGAACAGAGTCGGTCAGTTTAACAATGGGTGACCATGGACATTGAAAACCAATCACTTCTATTGACATTTGCAAGATGATATTCCACTAAACAACATAACATTCAGCCTTCAGTATTTTTAGCTTGCAGGGACAAAATAAACGTATTGGTATTAAAAAAAACTGTTGTTTTTGAAAATACCGCTGGAGGAAAAAAGTTTGTTATTGGGAGTGAAATTCTTTGGCCCCAACTTTCCTTTCCCTATTCACAATTGTTAACTCTATTTATCTTTCACAGATCCTCCCTGACTTGCTGAGGGAGGGTTCCAACATTTTCCTGTTGTTATTCCATTCTCTGGACACCAGAAGGGAAAAATAAAAGAGGGAGACCCAAAACCACCTGCCGTCGAACTGTAGAGGAAGAAATGAAAACAATGGACCTGACCAGGGGTAGTGTCCAGAAGCTAGCCCAGAACACACAGGAGTGGAGGACCTTTGTTGCTGCCCTACATGCCAGGAGGCTGAATAGGCACTAAGTAAGTAAGTATTCCATTCCCTTACAAAACTCAAATTAGGCCTCACAACCAAACAGCCCAACTTTTGCAGGAGGATTGTCTCTGGGATGTATGCAGTCAACAATATCTTCCAATCTTCTCATCTGTCTTTCAGGTCAATACTCAAGATCACTGGCTGTGAAGCCAGCTTCTAAACTCACCTCTGTCCTTATTTGGACTTTGAAAGAAAGTAAAAACACCACTTCTTCAGCAGGATGCTCTTCATACCTTCCTACAATTCAGCTGGATCACAGCTGGCCAACACCAATCTCATGCCCACCAAAACCTTGAATCATGTTGGTCATCTAAACACTCATACATGGTCTGTCCCCATAATGTAACCCCTCCATCCCTGGTATCAACATAAATGGCCATTTGTTACATTTGTCCTCCTGATGTCCTCTGTCATTGTCCAAGTTATGTACTGATCTTGCTGTAGGGTAGATGCCACTAACCTGGAAAAAGTTGAGAAGATTTATGAGAATGTTGCCGGGGCCTGAGGCTCCGAGCTATGTGGAGAAGTTGGGCAGGCTGGGATTTCATTCCTTGGAACACAGAAAGCTGAGGGATGACTTTATGGAAGTGAATAAAATCATGAGGGGAAGAGTAAGGTTATGGGCACTCACATTTTTCCCCAGGGTAATGGAAGCAAGAACTAGAGAACTTAGGTTTAAGTTAAGTGGGAAAAGGTTTACTAGGAACCCGAGGGGCACCATTTTCACATAGTGGGTTTATGGAACGAGTTTCAGAAGAACCAGTTGAGACAGGTACAATGACAGAATTTAAAAAGACATTTGGATCCGAAAGAGGGATATTGGCCAAATGCAGGCAAATGCGACCAGCTTAGATGGCATTTTGGTCAGCATAGGTGCGTTGGGTCAAATGGTCATTTTGTGTGTTCGATGACTCCATGACCTGTCCATACATATTCAGTTTATTTTAGGCTTAAGTATGTTGGTATTAAATGGTTCAGTAAAAAAGACAGTTTGAGTAATGCCCTCTTTCACAATGTGCTCTATAGTTTGACCCCCCCCCCCCAAATACTGACTGAGAGCTCCTGGCTGTGTACCTTTGGAGTCCGAGGGGGTGGGTCTGCTGGCAGAGGTTTGTTAGGAGGAGTTTGTTTTGAAAACTTAACATTCACATCCTTTACAGTTATTGAAGTCTGCAATCCTGGTCTTCGAGGACTAGGCATGTTATTGCCCTGCGGGTTCTGGCTGGATGGAGAGGTACACCGGAGAACCGGTAAGACCGGGCGCGGAGGTCGCTGAACAGAGTGAGGTAATCGTGGTTTTGGAGGCACTGCAGGACTTTGTGGTTGTACAGTCTGTGAAGGAAAAAAAATGTTGAATAATCTTGGTTAGTTTAGTTTAGAGATACAGCATGGAAACAGGCCCTTCGGCCCACCAAATCCATACCGACAAACACTCGTTCTATCCTACAGACTAGGGACAATTGACAAAGCCAATTAACCTTCTAACTGCACATCTTTGGAATGTGGGAGGAAACCAGAGCACTCAGAAAAAACCCACGCTGTCATAGGGAGAATGTACAAACACTGTACAGACAGCACCCAAGGTCAGGATTGAACCCTGGTCTCCAGCACTGTAAGGCAGCAGCTCTACTGCTGCCCGACTGTGCCATTGGTATTTATCTTTGTTTTTTCTTTCCAATGCTCTTCCCCCACCAACTACCCAACAGATTCACCCATTACCTATCCCCACTCTCTCAAATCCAACAAGCACACTCACATGCGCCGACCTGCTCTCTCTCTCTCTCTTTCTCTCTTTCGCAACTAGCTGCATGGCACTGACGGTGTCGGATGGAATTGGTAAATTCCCTTGGCAGCAACTTTGCCCAAATATTGGTTCTCGAAGAGTGACTGAACTAAACAAGGTTGAAAATCAGGGCTCATAGAAGATGTTGGAGGTGAGTGCACAAGAAGGGAATGTGAGAGTTTGTAAATATCTCTTTATTCTTGAAAGAGGAATGTGATGAGTCTATTAGGATGTAAAGATTAGCGTGTAAGAGTTATCATATAATTTGCTATGGTCCCAAGAAGTAATTTGACTGTGAAAGCCAGGAACCCAGAGTGTTTATATTCAACAAAAGGCGCTGGAGGAACTCAGCAGGTCAAGCAGCATCTGTGGAGGGAATGGATAGGTGATGTTTCCGGTCCAGATCCTTGTTCAGACTGATTGTAGTAGGGGGGAGAATGCTGGATGAGAGAGGGGGGTATAGTACAAAGCCTGGCAAGTGATAGGTGGATACAGGTGAGGAGGGTTGACCAGCAGATGGCGGAGTAAGTGCCAAAGACTGGAGATGAAAAGGAGACAAAATGGTGTCAGGTAAGGAGAGAAGAGGATTGCAATGTAGCCGAACAGAGGGATATAGGTGGAAGCTGATGAGGGTTGGAGAGTGGGAAGCGGGCTGGAGCAATGGAGAAATGGGGGCACACCAGCATTGGGGATCACTGGAAAGAGAGAGGGGGGTATAGTATTTAACATTGGAGAGTTCAACGCTCATACCATTTGGTTGTTTATATATCATTGGGTTGTTATGGGAAGAAATAGTGATAGCTTCAACTACTGTTTACAGCCTTTTTATGGAAAGGAGAGTGATCTATCTGGATCTGGATCACCTCTTGAAATAAATTTGGAATTAGATAGAAAATTATAGGTGAGAGTTTTACTATAGTTATTGTTAGTTTAAGCCTAGATTAAGGGAATATGAAATCTAGAGCAGTGGGAGTCATCACGTTAAGCAGAGTCAATCAACAAATATCTCCAAGGCAGGCTGTGCCTGATCTGAAGAAGGGTCTCGACCCGAAACGTCACCTATTCCTTTTCTCCAGAGATGCTGCCTGACCCGCAGAGTTACTCCAACTTTTTGTGTCAATCTTTGGTTTAAACCATCATCTACAGTTCTTTCCGACACAGTATAGAAACCTTTGCAGGAATGGGAAAGATGGCTACTGGAAAGTAATACATGGGTTATATGGATTTCAAAAGAGCATTTGATAGAAGTCGATTTGGCAAAGAAATGGGTGAAATTAAAACTGTACCGGAAAATGTATTCCAGTCAGTACTGTTTCAGCATGGTATAGCCACAACTGGAATGGTATAGCCATGGAACTGAATTTCAGGAGCAGTGCAGGTTCTCTGGATGGGTTCAAGAGAGAGCTAGATAGAGCTCTTAAAAATAGCAGAGTCAGGGGATATGGGGAGAAGGCAAGAACGGGTACTGATTGGGGATGATCAGCCATGATCACATTATATGGCGGTGCTGGCTCGAAGGGCCGAATGGCCTACTCCTGCAACTATTGTCTATTATCTATAGTGTGTTGGGAGTAACAGCTAGGGTAGAGCATGCAGCCACTCAATCCAAATTGGTGATTGAATCAAGGCTCTCTAGGCTTGAAACAATGCCCACGCCCCATCCACCCCTCCTCCTCAAGATCCGTCCACCCCCCCCCCTTCCCCCCAACAACACCCCACCAAGCTCCCTCTGATATAACTTTTACTTCTAAACATCCTGTTATCTTTAAACATTATATTTTTCTCTCAACGTTACCTTTGTATCTTTGTTTCTGATTTGGAAGGTTGGGTTTGAATGGCCATTGTTGATTTTTTGATCGGTACTATCAGCAGTGGATAAAGAAATAGCGCTGCTCACATTCTTCCTCACATATCGTTCGTAATCCTTCAGCATGCCAGGTAATCCACTGCAGACAATACAATGAAAATCCCGTGAGAAAGATTTCAAGTCTTCTTCTTGATATTTGTATGACAGTTTGTTTCAACGTGAGTGTACACCTATCGTCGCTCCGTACCTTTTACCATTCTTTATGTAATACAACAGACAATACAGACAACAATCTGGAGAACACAACTAATAAAATATTTAGTCTAGTAAGGAACTGCAGATGCTGGTTTAAATGGAAGATAGACACAAAAAACTGGAGTAACTCAGCGGTTCAGACAGCATCTCTGGGGAAAAGGAATAGGTGACGTTTCGGGTCGAGTCCCAGTCCGAAGAAGGGTCTCGACCCAAAACCACCTATTCCTTTTCTCCAGAGATGCTGTTTGACCTGCTGAGTTACTCCAGCTTTTTGTGTCTATCTTAAGTAAGTAAGTAAGTAAGTTTATTGGCCAAGTATTCACATACAAGGAATTTGCCTTGTATGGCAAATAAAATATGAAAGTAGTTTTTAATTTGTGTTGTTATTTTAATGATTTATTTTGCAACTATCATGTCTCAGTCTGCTTTATCATTTTTATCGTGTTGCTTTGGGTTTTGCTTTCATGCAGTTTGATTTGTTCCCATGAGGAAGTGCGAGGATAGCCCAGTTAGAATTCATCTCCCATTTTATCCAGCCATTGTAGGAATGTGTCAGGACTCCCCAATGGACAACTCAGGCAGTGGTACAATTAGATCCATAAGAATACCGTGGGCAAGGGTCAGACCAGAAACCCTCTAGGGTTTATTAAAGAAGTCTGAAACAATTCACCAGGGCCGGCAATTACCAATCAAAAAACAAACTAACCTAAATGTGGTTAGAAGAGAAACAAAGGCAAGAATTCACTCGGAATCAACGTAAAATAATATATTTTAAATTCCCTGCATGTAATGATGGCATTTTGGTCCCAGTGCTTCCAGATATATTTGGCACTGGACAGATTCACTCCTGGTAATTTGCTACTCTCCTCCAGTATTTGGCAGAGGTTGTGCTTAAGTCCAACATGGACTGAACCGGGCTGAAATGCAGCACCAGCAAAATTAGCTACAATTGGGTATTATTAGCATAGTAAGAATAGGGCAGACCCTCTGAGGAAAAGTGGTCATCACATGGAGGTTGGGAAGATGGTAAATTTCCAAAAGTGCAAGATAAATTAAAAATGAAGCTCTAATTACCAGAATTGTTTGGCATCGGGCCTTGGATTCCTGATGCCATTCGGACAGTAGTTGCATCCCCTTCGGTAACAGTAATACAAAATGGCTCCAATGCCACACAGCAACAAGATTACTAGCACCACGATTCCTGCTGCAACCAGGCTATTATCTGCAAATATATTTACAAAAGAGTACAAAAAATAGTAAAAAAATATCTACAAAATATAATTGAACAAAATGGGACCCAGCGTGGGGGAACGGCCAAGAACTGATTGGGAGCTCAAATTGAATACTTTGTGTTGAAATTGAATACTTTGTAACTCTGTCGGTGCCCTTTAAGTGGCGACTCTTTGCATACTCTTACCTCAAGTATGCAAAACAAAGAATCTCACTGTGACATGTCACATGTGACAATAACGTATCATTCATTCACATCATTCATTCACTCATTCATTCAGTTTGCATGTGGACATGTGAGGTGAAGATTAAATAAATTCTTGTTTTCAACTCCAGGTGGCACTAGTCTTACAACAGTTCCAAAATGTCTAGAGCATCGATTTCCTGCAGCCTTCTGCATTTAACACTTTGAGCACCGCATGTCTGCTGCACATATGTGACGGCAGCCCCACTTCAGCCAGACCAGTCTCAATGCAAGGGGATAACCGCTTAAGGTGGAGACGAGGAATATTGCATTGGGGAATGGATTGCATTGGGGGACCAGGCCTCCCGTGTGACTGGGACACAACAGGCCCCACTTAGTCTAAGTAATCTACTCAATGCAAGGAGACATTCTGAATTCAATAGTCAATTTAACACTTTTCAGTCCACGTATCATTCAGCAGGTGCTGCAAGTGGAGTAACGGGAGGTTTTAACATTAAGTATTGTGGCATTGAACACTCATTCTTTACTTCAAAATGCCAAAATCTGGACTACACATCTTCCCACCCTGCCCCCTGTAAAGACTCCATCCCCTACTCCCAATTCCTCCGCCTACGCCGCATCTGTTCCCAGGATGAGACATTTCATACCAGGGCATCGGAAATGTCCTCGTTCTTCAGGGAACGGAGCTTCCCCTCCGCCACCATAGATGAGGCTCACACCAGGGTCTCATCCATACCCCGTAACACTGCTCTCTCTCCCCATCCCCGCACACGCAACAAGGGCAGAGTCCCTCTGGTCCTCACCTTTCACCCCACCAGCCGGCAAATACAACACATAATCCTCCGCCATTTCCGCCACCTCCAACGTGACCCCACCACTCGCCACATCTTCCCATCTCCCCCCATGTCTGCCTTCCGCAAAGACCGCTCCCTCCGCAACTCCCTCGTCAATTCTTCCCTTCCCTCCCGCACCACCCCCTCCCCGGGCACTTTCCGTTGCAACCGCAAGAAATGCAACACCTGTCCCTTCACCTCCCCCCTCGACTCCATTCAAGGTCCCAAGCAGTCGTTCCAGGTGCGACAAAGGTTCACCTGTATCTCCTCCAACCTCATCTACTGCATCCGCTGCTCTAGATGTCAGCTGATTTACATCGGTGAGACCAAGCGTAGGTTGGGCGATCGTTTCGCCGAACACCTCCGCTCAGTCCGCAATAACCTACCTGACCTCCCGGTGGCTCAGCACTTCAACTCCCCCTCCCATTCCCAATCCGACCTCTCTGTCCTGGGTCTCCTCCATTGCCAGAGCGAGCAACAGCGGAAATTGGAGGAACAGCACCTCATATTCCGTCTGGGGTCCTTGCGTCCTTATGGCATTAACATTGAATTCTCCCAATTTGGCTAGCCCGTGCTGTCTCCTCCCCTTCCTTAACCCTCTAGCTGTCTCCTCCCACCCTCCCATCCGCCCGCCCTCGGGCTCCTCCTCCTCCTCCCCTTTTCCTTCTTTCTTTCCCCACCCCCCATCAGTCTGAAGAAGGGTTTCGGCCCGAAACGTCGCCTATTTCCTTCGCTCCATAGATGCTGCTGCACCCGCTGAGTTTCCCCAGCAATTGTGTGTACCTTCGATATTCCAGCATCTGCAGTTCCCTTTTGAACACTCATTCTTTACTTACAGTTGGGCCTTCCAACTCCACCATCCACGCTGCCTCCATGGCCTGAGTTGTCACAGAAGGGTGGCGCCCAGCCAGGCTCACAGTGGCAATTGCGGTTGTTGTTACAGACCTGGGTCAAGAGATGAAAAAGCTGTCATTTTAAACACAGTTTGTCTATCAGAGGAGCTGCACGGGATCTGTCTAATTCAACGACTCTGTCATTCCTCCTGCAGCTTGCCCTTCCCTTCGCTCTCCCCTCCAAGATCACCTCTACCCCCTCAGGCTGGGCTCCTGTGTGTTCCAAGGTTTATACAACTCCTCCAGTCTTTACAAAGTTTATAGCTTCATGCTTTGGTATTTACTCCTCCCGACCAGTTATCTCTGCCTTCAACTGCCTTCTTGATACTTACCTCCATGACTATGCCTTCATCCACCTCCCTGGCAAACTAATAATTGTGATTAGATACTTTTCTCAATATTGAATCACTGTAGACTCTGACTTCAGTTTGAGTTGGAGGGTCATCGAGCTATGCAATGGAAATGTTTAACCCTGTGGAAACCATGCAACATTCCAGACAGGTACCAAAGGAAGACATTCTTAAAAGTATTAAACTGGGTGAGAAAATGTAATTGCAGCTATTTGCTCACTGGATGACCTGTGTTTATAATGAGAGATTAATAATGAAGAAAATACAGAAGTTATGAATCTGATATTTAATATTTAAAAAATGAAACATCAGAGAGTAAAGTTTGGTGTGAAACTGATACATGTCATAAGGTCAAAAGTGAAAGGAATAGAATTAAGGGCCTGTCCCACTTTCCCCGAGTTATTCACGAATTCTCCCGAGTTATTCACGAATTCACCCGAGTTTTCAAACTCGCAGAATGTTCGCAACAAGTCCATAGGAGGCAGTAGGAGTCCGTGGATATATCGTAGCGGCTCGATATGTCAGCTGTAGATACTCGGGGCTATTTTTGTACTCGTGGACATTTTTCATCAGGCTGAAAAAACGTCCCGACTTACCTGATGCCCCGAGTACCTACGGCTGGCATAACAAGCCGCTACAATATATCCACGGACTCCTACAGCCTCCTACAGACTCGTTACGAACATTCTGCGAGTTTGAAAACTCGGGAGAATTTGTGAATAACTCGGGAGAATTCATGAATAACTCGGGAAAGTGGGACAGGCCCTTTAGGCCATTCGGCCCATCAAGTCTACTCCGCCATTCAATCATGGCTGATCTATCTCTCCATCCTAATCCCATTCTCCTGCCTTCTCCCCATAACCTGTGTCACATGTGCTGATCAATAATCTATCCATCTCTGCCTTAAAAATATCCACTCACTTGGCCTCTACAGTGAAGGTAGGCATAGTTAAATGAATGCTTTAGGACAACTTATGCACCCCCTCAGATAGCTAACTCTAGCATCAGTCTTTCACTGATCTCTTGGAAATATCCTTGTCCAACCCTCACCAACATTTAATTTACAATTCTGAGTCTCTGGAATAAATACCGATCTCACTTTGTGTGGCACACAGTTCTCAATCATTGTTACTCTGTCATTTGCACGTTTAACTGATGTTAGTTGAACGTTTTATTCATATTCTATATTCCAAAATGCTATTTTCATAAAGCGATCCTCATTTACATATATTTAAAAAAATCACCAGTGACTGCATCCATGTTTCTCTTCGAAGTCCATTATAAAGATTGCTGAACTAATATTTGTGCTAAAGATAGACACAAAATGCTGGAGTAACTCAGCATCTCTGGAGAAAACAAAAGGTGATGGTTTGGGTTGAGACCCTTCTTTGGGTGAGAGTCAGAGGTATGAAAAGGCACAGAACAAATCAGAGCCACCGGCAGCATTAGCCTTGGAGCCAACAATGGACCATTGTTGGCTGTGGGATAGGTGATACCAAGTTATACAGACAGTGAAACTCACCAAGGCGAGTTAAACTGGGCAGGATGACTAGGGTGGGCGAGGGACACAGAGAGAGGAAATGCATGGGTTACTGGAAATTAGATAAATCAATAAACACACTGCCAAGTTATAAGCTGCCCAAGTGAAATATGAGGTGTTGTTTCTCCATTTTGTGCGTGGCCTCTCTCTGAGAGTGGAGGAGGCCCAGGACAGAAAGGTCAATATGAGAATGGGCAGGGGAGTTAACATGTTTGACAACCAGGGAAATCGTGTAGACCAAGGTGGACTGAGCGAAGGTGTTCAGTGAAACGATCGCCCATTCTGCCCTTGGTCTCGCCATTATAGTGGAGTCCACACTCTGAACAACAGATACAGCAGATGAGGTTGGAGGAGGTGCCTCACCTGTAATGACTGTCGAGATCCCTGGACAGTCGAGGGAGGAGCTATTGGGACAGGTGTTGCATCTCCTGCAGTTGCAGAGGAAGGTAACTGGGGAGGGGGTGGTTTGGGTGGGAAGGGATGAGTTAATCAGGGTGTGGCGGAGGGAATGGTCTCTGCGGAAAGTGGTGAAGATGGGAAGATATGACTAGTGGTGGGAACCCGTTAGAGGTACCTAAAATATCTGAGGATTATGTGCTGTGTGCGACAGCTGATGGGGTGAAAGGTGAGGACTATGGTGACTGTCTCTGTTGTGACTGGGGGGAGGGGGGGTCAAGGCCGGAGCTATGGAATATCGAGGGGACACATGTGAGAGCCTCATCTATGATAAATGATAGGAACCCCCTTTCCCTAAGGAACAAGGACATCTTGGATGTCCTGGTATGGAACACCTCACTTCTTGGGCACAGATGCGGCAGAGACAGAGGAATTGGGAGTAGGGGATGGAGTCTTAGCAGGATGCAGGGTGGGAAGAAGTGTAGTCCAGATAGTTGTGGGAGTCAGTCGGTTTATAATAGATGTCAGTCAATAATCTATCTACTGTGATCAAGATGGTGAGATCAAGAAAGGGGAGGGAGGTGATGGAGAATTTGTGCAGGATGGATATTGGTAACAAAGTTAATGAAGTCCTGCATGGGTGCAGGAGGTAGCCCTGAGGCAGTCGTCAATGTCGCAGAGATAGAGTTTGGGGATAGGGTCAGTGTACATCTGGAACAAGGATTGTTTGACATACTTTACGCAAAGACAGGCATAGCTGGGGCCCTTGTGGGTGCCTTTGATTTGGAGGAAGTGAGTGGAGTCGAAAGAGAAGTTGTTGAGAGCGAGGAACAGCTCCACTGGGTGGAGGAAAGTGTTAGTGGAGGAAAATTGGCTGGTACCGAGGTTGATGAAGAAACAAAGGGCTTCAAGGCCTTCCTGGTGGGGGATGGAGGTGTAGAGTGACTGAACGTCCCGAGTAACAATGAGGGAATGTGGGCCTGGAAAACGGAAGACATTAAAGAGACGAAGAGCTTGTGAGGTGTCCTGGATAAAGGTCGGGAGAGATTGGACCAAGGAGATAAGATGGGGTTTAGGTGCATGGAAATTATTTCAGTGGGCCAGGAGCAGGCAGAAACAATGGGTCTGCCAGGGCAGTTGTGTTTGTGGATTTTGTGGAGAAGGTAGAACCGGGCTGTGCGGGGCTGGGAAATGATTAGGTTGGAGGCTGTGGAGGGCAAACAGCCGGAAGTGATGAATTCAAACATGGCCTGCAAGAGCCTGTTATGCATTTTCCTCTCTAAAATGCAGTTTTGTCTGTCTGCTAGCAGGGTAGAAGCAGTTGCATTAGTTGGTCTTTTATAAGAGTGGAGGAAACAGCACATTGGCCATTGATTGCCTTGTTGATGTCCAGTAAGATTATATCCAGGAATTATTGTTGATGTCCAGCGAGATTATGTCCATGCACTCAATTATTCCAGGTGATCCCTTCTTGCCTCCACATGACGTGACATGGGGAATAAGGGGGAAGTAGGAGCCAGCTTGGATGGTGTTGTAACTACGTCAAGGTAGATGTTTCACTACTTAAGCTCAGGGGTGACCGCGCCTTTGCGGTTGCAGCTCCTAGACTGTGGAACAGCATCCTTCTTCCCATCAGAACTGCCCCCTCCATCGACTCCTTTAAGTCGAGACTGAAAACTCATCTTTACTCTCAAGCCTTTCTTGACGTCCTCTGAGGGAGGGCTATATGTATGTATTTATGTATGTACTTAATCTATGAACCAATGTTGTATAATGTTAGTACCTCCACCAATGTAAAGCACTTTGGCCAACAAGAGTTGTTTTATAAATGGGCTAGAGAAATAAAAGTGACTTGACTTGACTACTTAGTCAGGGGCAGGTAATTAGCTCACTCCAAGTCACAGGATCCTGAAGCACGCCAGCGAATGTGGGTGCAACTGATGTTTCAATCATCAGTTAAGCTCAATAGTGGAACGTAATTTACCGTTTGCGGGGAAGTTCGTTGGTTAAATCTCGATGTGTTTCACACCTACCCCGTGGCTGTGACATTTCGCAGCACACTCATCAGCTGCCAGGAACACAGCACTCTGACACTGGCCCTCAAAGCAGATCTGTTGAAGAAAGAACCATTCATCAAACGGAAATGGCCATTTGTTCTTGCATGGACCATATTAAAATCTTGGAACTCCCCCCACCCAGGCACATCATAGAGTTATACAGCAGGGAAAGAGGCCATTCAGCCCATCGCACAGACCACTGGATGCCCATTCATATCAAACCCATCCTCCTGTACTTGGCCAGTTGCTTTTTATGCCCAAGATAATTTATGTATTAATTCATCATCATCGTTGAAAACATTAACGACGCAGTGGTGCTGGTTTCCGACGGGAACGGTGACGGACGCACCACACATCTCTGTCCTCCAGTTCCTGCGGACATCCGCCGCTGGATGTATAGTATTTTGGTGTGTGTGTGCTTTATCATCATTCCTTACAATGTTATGTACAACAGTAATCGCAACTTCTACTGTAGTGTGGATGGCCGTCGGCTCGCTAGGAGCTCATCCGCCCTTTGACGGGTCTTGTTTTTGGTCCTGCTGGGGGTCCACAGCCCCCTCCTCACCTGGCAAACCAGGTGGGGGGAACGGTTTAGTCGCCGACTATCCAACCATGGAGCGGGTAGCACGGGATTACATGGTACCCGTGGCGGGGGGGGACTCCCCCTGACCTGACCTGAATTAATCTAGACACATGTTTAATGCTTTCAGTGACTCTGCTTCCATCACTCGTCGGGTTGTCCATTCCAGTAACGCTGCACCTACTTGGAGAAATTGGATGGTCTGGGTCTGTTTTCCCTGGAGTGACGCAGTGACTGTGAACCTAAACAGGATGATAGTGAAACTAGGAGGACGACTAGGGTTGGGGAAGAACGGAGAGAGAGGGAATGCAACGGTAACTTAAAATTACCAAAATCAATTTTCATACCGATGTCTACTCAATATTCATATCGCTGGGTTGTAAGCTGCCCAAGATTCATATCGCTGGGTTGTAACTGGGAGGTGCTGTTCCTCCAATTTGCATTGGGCCTCACTCTGACAGTGGAGGCGGCCCAGGACAGAAAGGTCAGTGTGGGAATGGGAGGGGGAGTTAATGTGTTTGGCAACCTCAAGCTATTATTCCTGGGCAGAGTAACTTACATGGTTTTCGGTACATTTTGTTCCAGTCATGACAAGTCCTGGATCCAGCATGTCACCTTCCAGCTCAGGAGTTGTGTACACGTGGGTGCCCCTGCATTGCACCATCCTCCCATTCACAGTAATCGTGGTGTCTATGGGGACAGCATTTGCCTCAAGAGGCTTCTTCGCATAACTCTGACACTGTATTTTCCCACACTTGGCATTCCTTTAAGTACAATAGAAAAACAAATAAGCGTTAGCGCGGGGGTTGATAAGTCCTTGAGTATTATAACACGGAAACAGGCCCTTCGGCCCACCAAGTCTGTCCAGCCAAAGTGGTACTGAACTTAGTTACACACAAGAGAATGTGTGTGATGCCAAATATCCAACCTGTCACTTTAGATTCATAAACTGTGAGAAAGTGGAAGCATTCTTTAAAAGACTGTTCAATTAAAGCATAATTCTTAGCTGGGCATTTTGTGCCAGACTTCACTCCTCTGTCTTTCTGTTGGTGTTCACCATTTCCTCCAGCATCTTCTTTATCTTCTCTGAATCGTTCTCTTTCAATTTTCCTCCATCCCATCATTTTCCCCATCTCTCTCGTCTCCATTCACGCTCCTGCTCTCTTCTCCATTGTCATTTCATCCTGCTGTCTTTCTTCTTCTTTCTCTTTTTTCACATTCTTACTCTCATTTTCTCCCCGCCTCTCTCTTTTTCCCTCCCGCTGTTTCTTCCCTCCAGATGTTCTTGGGAGTTTAGCTGGAATTTGCACATTCTCCCCATGGATGTAGTGTTTCCCCCTGATGCTCTGGTTTCAATCCCATATCCCAAAGATATGCTAGTTGATAAGGTCACTTCAGTTACGAAGATCAGTTTAGTTTAGTGTCACGTGTAACGAGGTACAGTGTAAGGCTTATTGCTGCGTGCTAACCAGTCAGCAGAAAGACAATACATGATCACAATCAATCCATCGCAGTGTAAAGATACATGATAAGGGAATAAGTACATAGTAGTTCACCACTGCACTGTGTGTGGCAGGATGATTCAGTTGCCTGATAACAGCTGGGAAGAAACTGTCCCAGAATCTGGTGGTGTGCGTTTTCACACTTCTATCTATACCTTTTCCCAGAAAGGGGAGAGGAGAAGAGGGATTGGCCAGGGTGCAACTCGTCCTTCATTATGTTGCTGGCCTTGCTGAGGTAGCGTGAGGTAGAAATGGAATCAATAGAAGGGTGGTCGGTTGGTGTGAATGGCCGCCTCGCCAACAGTCTGTCTGTTCCTTCCTTCTTTCTTGTTTCATAATATCTGTTAAATGTATGGTTTAGTGTTCTTTAGCTTGTTTTACGTGGGAGATGGGTGGGGAGGGGGTTGCGGGAAACTTTTAAAATATCTCTATCCTGGACGAATATGCGATTGTTTTCCATATCGTATCTCCGTCCGCACTGCGGCCTAACATCGTGGAGTTGGCGGCCTCTGCTGGGAACAGCCTTGGAAGCTCCAACCGCAGGAGCCTGCGGAACTAAACATCGTGGAGCTGGCGATCCCTTTGCCAGGGATCGACCTCAGAGCTCCAACCGCGGGAGCTTGCGGACTTTAACATCATGGAGCTCGCAGTCCCTGGTTAGGGACCGACTTCGGGAGTTCCAAGCTGCAGGAGCTTTGACCCCACCGACGCGGGAGCTACGATCGCCCCGTAGCGGGGGCTTCGATTGCCCCGACGCGGGGGCTTCGATCGCCGGCTGCGGGGGCTTCGATGGTTCGACTGCCCGGACCGCACGAAAATAAAGAGGGAAGAAGATTAGACTTTATTGTCTTCCATCACAGTGAGGAATCGGCTGTGGTAGATGTTTATGTTAACTTTTATGAAGTTATGTGTCTTGGTGCTTTTTTTTAGTATGACTGTATAGTAATTTGAATATCACTGTACCTTAATTGGTACACGTGACAATAAAAGACCTTTGAAACCTTTGATGTTCTGGGCTGCGCCCACAATTCGCTGCAATTTCTTACGGTCCTGGATGGAGCTGTTCCCAAACCAAGCAGTGATGCATCCTGATAAAATGCTTTCTCTGGTGCATCTGTAAGATTGATCCTGTTGTGTAGGTGAGTAGTGAAATCTGGGAAGGTAGGGAGGATTAAATGATATATAACTACAGGAGGAGTGATTAGAAGGTAGAGAGGGGATGCTATTTCCATGCACATTGACTCCTGTCGC
This sequence comes from Amblyraja radiata, assembly GCF_010909765.2. Classification (NCBI taxonomy): domain Eukaryota; kingdom Metazoa; phylum Chordata; class Chondrichthyes; order Rajiformes; family Rajidae; genus Amblyraja; species Amblyraja radiata. The sequence goes on from NC_045966.1 coordinate 56,739,382, forward strand.
AAGATCCCATAATGCAAGGTTAATTATTGAACAGCAGTTAGAGGATTCATTACCCCATGGGCCTGCTTTGTTAAATATACAGGCAGCCATGGCATTACAGGGAGGGGCAGCGTTGCAATCCTAAAACATTGTCATATCCCAATGTTCAAGGCAAAGCACTGCCATCTCTGCACAATTCTAAACACACATGTGGTAAACAAAATTGTGTTGATCTTTTTACTTTTATTTCCTCATAAATTACATAAGAACAAATTTTAGTCAGTATGTCAAATTTTGGGATGAAGATTTGTAAATTTTGCAAAAATTAGGATTCATAACCCTAACGGCTGTTGCGAGGAGGTCACCTGCACTAATATGGTCTGGTGTCGGTGTAATTTAATACTAACTCGCATATTTAAGTCAGAAGGTCATGAGATGGTCTTCTCCCAAGATATAATTAAAAGATTATCAGCTATCAGTCCCACCTAGCAACAAGAAAGTCCTACGTTGTCCAAGTACTATCTTGCAAATTGCGACGTTAAACCATAGCCGTATCTGCCATCTCACGTAGATAATCAAGACCTGTAGCATTGCTCTTCTTAGCACCTAATTAATATTTCTCCTTCAGCCATCACTGAACAGAGTACCGATAATCTGATCAATGCCAGCCCTGGTGGCTTGCTGTGTGTACCACATTTACTTAATAGAAATGGTGACTATCAAACTTTATTGGCTGCTGAATCTTTTGGGATACGTTAAGATTGTGGAAGTATGTAAATAAAGATCGTTTCTTCCACTTTTGCAAATGATACAAAAGGGTGAAGTTAATCAAGCAGATAACAAGTGGAAGTAAGCAAATCTGTTTTGTGCATCTCTGGTTTTTCTTTAAAGTCCAAGGTTGAAAATATTGTGGTTAGTCTATTTGTCACTGATTGGCAATTTCCGTGCTCCTCACCCCTCACCCCCACCCTCTTTTCCGTTCAACCCCCAGCCTTTGTCCTCCCCTTCATCAGCTGAATCAAATAGAGATGTTTGGTTTACACAAAATGCCAAAACATTAACTTCTCTAACTTCAAATAGCCCTTGCTTTCTCTCTACATCCCCTCCCCCTTCCCAGTTCTCCCACTAGTCTTACTGTGTCCAACTACATTCTATCTTTGTCCCGCCCCCTCCCCGACATCAGTCTGAAGAAGGGTCTCGACCTGAAACGTCGCCCATTTCTTCTCATTTCCCCCTCGACTCCATCCAAGGACCCAAACAGTCTTTCCAGGTGAGGCAGAGGTTCACTTGCACCTCCTCCAACCTCATCTACTGCATCCGCTGTTCCAGGTGTCAACTTCTCTACATCGGCGAGACCAAGTGCATCGTTTGGTTGAACACCACCGTTCAGTCTGTCTTAACCAACCTGATCTCCTGGTGACTCAGCATTATAACTCCCCCTCCCATTCCCAAACTGACCTTTCTGTCCTGGGCCTCCTCCATTGTCAAAGTGAGGCCCAGCGCAAATTGGAGGAACAGCACCTCATATTTTGCTTGGGTAGTTTACAGCCCAGCGGTATGAACATTGACTTCTCTAACTTCAGATAGCCCTTGCTTTCTCTCTCCATCCCCTCCCCCTTCCCAGTTCTCCGACTACATTCTATCTTTGTCCCACCCCCTCCCCTGACATCAGTCTGAAGAACAGGGCCGGATTTAGATTTGATGAGGCCCTAAGCTATTTGAGATAATGGGGCCCTTTATAGAAACATAGAAATTAGGTGCAGGAGTGGGCCATTCGGCCCTTCGAGCCTGCACCGCCATTCAATATGATCATGGCTGATCATCCAACTCAGTATCCCGTACCTGCCTTCTCTCCATACCCTCTGATCCCCTTAGCCACAAGGGCCACATCTAACTCCCTCTTAAATATAGCCAATGAACTGGCCTCGACTACCCTCTGTGGCAGGGAGTTCCAGAGATTCACCACTCTCTGTGTGAAAAAAGTTCTTCTCATCTCGGTTTTAAAGGATTTCCCCCTTATCCTTAAGCTGTGACCCCTTGTCCTGGACTTCCCCAACATCGGGAGCAATCTTCCTGCATCTAGCCTGTCCAACCCCTTAAGAATTTTGTAAGTTTCTATAAGATCCCCTCTCAATCTCCAAAATTCTAGAGAGTATAAACCAAGTCTATCCAGTCTTTCTTCATAAGACAGTCCTGACATCCCAGGAATCAGTCTGGTGAACCTTCTCTGCACTCCCTCTATGGCAATAATGTCCTTCCTCAGATTTGGAGACCAAAACAGTACACAATACTCCAGGTGTGGTCTCACCAAGACCCTGTACAACTGCAGTAGAACCTCCCTGCTCCTATACTCAAATTCTTTTGCTATGAAAGCTAACATACCATTCGCTTTCTTCACTGCCTGCTGCACCTGCATGCCCACTTTCAATGACTGGTGTACCATGACACCCAGGTCTCGCTGCATCTCCCCTTTTCCTAGTCGGCCACCATTTAGATAATAGTCTGCTTTCCTGTTTTTGCCACCAAAATGGATAACCTCACATTTATCCACATTATACTGCATCTGCCAAACATTTGCCCACTCACCCAGCCTATCCAAGTCACCTTGCAGTCTCCTAGCATCCTCCTCACAGCTAACACTGCCCCCCAGCTTAGTGTCATCCGCAAACTTGGAGATATTGCCTTCAATTCCCTCATCCAGATCATTAATATATATTGTAAATAGCTGGGGTCCCAGCACTGAGCCTTGCGGTACCCCACTAGTCACTGCCTGCCATTGTGAAAAGGACCCGTTTACTCCTACTCTTTGCTTCCTGTTTGCCAGCCAGTTCTCTATCCACATCAATACTGAACCCCCAATGCCGTGTGCTTTAAGTTTGTAAACTAATCTCATTTATATGTCCAGATGTCCTATGTCGGCGACAAATTGTCGCTGTTTTTTGTGTTTAATATACTATATGATTTTTTGGACCTAATAGATATCTGAAGCCATTTGCACTTGATAAAATATGTATTTTATCAAAGTAATTGTTAAATTGAAATTTTTTCAGGGGGCCCCCTAGAACTTGAGGGCCCTAAGCTATAGCTTGTTTAGCTTATACGTAAATCCGGAACTGCTGAAGAAGGGTCTCGACCCGAAACGTCACCCATTCCTTCTCTCCAGAGATGCTGCTTGAACCACTCCAGCATTTTGTGTAAATCAGCAACAACGTCTCTATTTGATTCAGCTGATGAAGGGGAGGATAAAGGCTGGGGGTTGAACGGAAAAGAGGGTGGGGGGTGAGAGGTGAGGAGCACGGAAATGGGTGTGGTGGGCGGTGGTTGTGAAATTGCCAATCAGTGACAAATAGACTAACCACAATATTTTCAACCTTGGACTTCAAAGAAAAACCAGAGATGTACAAAACATTTGCTTATTTCCACTCGTTATCTGCCTTCACCCTTTTGTACCATTTGCAAAAGTGGAAGAAACGATCTTTATTTACATACTTTCACAATCTTAACATATCCCAAAAGATTCACAGCCAATAAAGTTTGATAGTCACCATTTTCATTAAGTAAATGTGGTACACACAGCATGCCACCAACCAGGTGCTGGCATTGATTTATACCAGCATCTGCAGTTCATTCCTACACTTGTTAACTAAACCAGCAACTCTATTTGATCAAAATACAACATGGAAACAGACCCTTCGGCCCACCGACTCCGCACCGACCAGCGATCCCCGCACATTAACACTATCCTACACACACTAGTGATAATTTACCAAGCCCATTAACCTACAAGCCTGAAGGTCTTTGGAGTGTGGGAGGAAACCAGAGCACCTGGAGAAAACCCGTGCGGTCAAGGGTAGAACGTACAAACTCCATACAGACAGCACCCTTAGTCAGGATCGAATCTGGGTCTCTGGCGCTGCAAGCACTGTAATGGGCCTGTCCCACTTACACGACTTTTTCCGCGACTGCCGGCACCCATTATAGGTCATTGCAGGTCGCCGAAAATGTTCAACATAATGAAAATTCAGCGGCGACCAGAAAGACGCTACGACTCTTTGGCTGACTAAGGAGACTATTCACGACCATACAGGCGACACTCTGGCAACATGTCCCTGGGTGAAGCCTGTATGCAGTAGTTGCCCAAAGAGTCGTATCTTGTTCTGGTCGGCGCTGGATTTTCAACATGTTGAAAATTTTCAGCGACCTGCTGTGACTATGACGGGTGCCACCAAGTCTCCAAAATAAATCGCGTAAGAGGGACAGGCCCATTAGGCGGCAACTCTACCGCTGCGCCACCGTGCCGCCCCAGAGATGGCAGCTGGCCTTTGTACCTGGCTTCACACTTGCGGTAACTTCCCCGGTGATCTTTGCCACAGTTGCCATATGTGTCGCCGGCATCATTCACCTTCTCGAAGCATTGTGCTGGAGCAACTCGAGCCCCTGAAACAGCAGAGAATAGGTCAGAGGTACACTGTCAATCTACAAACACGAACCTGCCTCACAAGTAGAAACACTAAACATTGGGGAACTCTCAATGAGCAGGAGGCAGTAAGTTGAACCTAACTTGCAACAGTCGACAATTTTCTTGAACTAATAAAATCCACCAAAATATTGAAGCAAAACCAATAAATGTCAGAATGGTATCTCCACAAGAACCATTTGATGCTGGAATCATTTGTAGCCTGGGAAATGCTCACCACAAACTTACTGCTTGTTGGCTTGGGCAGCTTCACTACACAGGAGGTGCAAGATACAACAGATGCTGGGATCTGGAGCAGAAAACAAAGTGCTCAGCAGGTCAGGCAGCATCTATGGAGGTAAATTCCCAATGCAGGGTATTGACTCGAAACGTCGACCATTCCTTCATCTCCATAGATGCTGCCTGACCCACTGAGTTCCTCAAGCAACTTTTCTCCATTCTCTGAGGAGTTGCAACTGGAACTGAACACTGTGCAGCCATCAGTAAATATTCCCAATTCTGGCCTTATGACGGAAGGAAGTTTACTGAAGTAGCTTTTAAAGATGATTGGGACTGAGAAATTGCCCTTAGAAACTCCTGTAGGGCAAGAATAGCTAACATCTGACAGCCACAACAATCTACCTTTCTGCAAGGTAGAACTAGAAACCACTGGAGTGTTTGCCTTTGGTTCCCATTGACCTCAGTTTTACTTGGGTGTCCTGATCCTACACATGTTGTCTTAGAATCAAGGCCAGTCACTCTCATCTCATTTCTGGGATTCAAATCTTTGGTCCATATTCAGACCAAGGTTGTGGTGAGGTTTGGAGCTGCACAGTCCAGGCAATACCCAAACTCCACCAGGAATGCGTAGATAATCGGTAAGTCTTGCTTGATAGTACTGTCAACAGCAACTTCTGTAAATAAGCTCTTCTCAAGCTTACCCCCCAGTCTAGTTCAGTCAAAAAGCACTGAGTCAAGCACGGGACAACTAATCTTTATTTTTGGATAGCACAACAAATTCCCCTATACAATACTTAAACCACCGTGGGTTTGATCCTTGAATCTGCCTGGCCAAGCCCTTCAGCCTCATGCAAGCAGAAACACTCCAAAAATTCATGCAGTCCCAAGCACTCTTCCAGAAGATCAACAAAGGACCTCGTGGGGGCTGCCTTTTATAGGTCCCTGAACCTTGAGGGGCCGAACTACATAGGGGTGGTCTCTTTACAATCCAATAAAACCCATTAATTAGCAACAGTACATTCTTGACAGTTCCCCAACAAAATAACAGAATCTCCCATACATTGTTGCAGGAGAAGCTTCTAGAGGAAGCTAACTTAACTTGAATAATGCAACATTTACCCTGGAATTCAAACAAACCTGCCAGGTCTCAACACTTTGGCCAATCAACAAACAGCAGGGTAACTGTCTAGCAACATTATTTACAATATGCAATGCTTTTGCAGTAATCCAATCTTATCAAAGCATTTTACACTTCCTTGGAGGTCCTCTGCAGAAATCTCATTCATTCTGTCAGTTGAAGCTGAAACACTGATTTGGACCCTAGACTTACTGGCACCATTCTGCAGCTTGTCTTATTTCTGCAGAGTACATCACTTGACCTAATGGCCTAACAATACATGAGTCCTTTACTAGATTTTGGTGCTATTACTGCTCTGTTTTAGCCAGGATTTACACTTCCATCGCTTGCTGATGAGTGAGGGTTGACTAATTGAGCATAGTTGCTACAAGAGATTATTCGTGATTTATGGAATTATGTGAAAAGCTGGTTATTTCAAACCAGTCTTCAACAATAAAAAACAATTTAACATCTGATATTTTAAGGCCGATGAAACTAATAATTGGATGTGGGACATTCTGATACGGTACCATTGAGAACAACAGGTTCTTGAGAACATAAATTGAGAACATGAATGTCCATGGTAATCATCTCTCGTTGAAACCCTCAGGGATAGCATTAAGTTGTCATCTCCTCTATCAACACATCATTGCAGGTACCTTCGTGCCTCTTAATACACAGTTCTGGAAGCCAGTTTTGTCACTCAATATTCTGGCTGTTTGTATATTTAGGGAAACTTCCCTCAACACTGTAACTAAAGCAGTATATGTTGGGTGTCTATTGCCTTGTGGTCAGAACTGCTCAGACCAGCCACTGATAATTGAATATTCAAAAGGGTTTCTGCCAGACCGGCGGTGCTCCTATTATAAATATATAATTCTGCAGGGTTACCTGTCTATATTCCAAATGTTAAACTTTATTTGAGTTGGAGAGATACATTATGGAAACAGGCCCTCGACCCACCAAGTCCACACTGACCATCAACCACCCATTTAACTAATCCTACACTAATCTAATCCCATTTTTTATTCTCTACATATTGACATGAGTTCCCCCCAGATTCTATTGCTCAACTACAAACAAGTTACTATGGCCAATTAGCATACCTATTCCCACGTCTTTAGGATGCAGGGGGAAACCAGAATACCTGGAGAAAACCAACATGATGACAGGGAGAATTTATAAACTCCACATAGACACCATCTGAGGTCAGCATTGAATCCAGGTCTCTGGCACTCTGCGGCAGGAGCTCTACAAGCCACCATTTGAAACTGTAGTTAATCATTTTATGAAGTTTATGACAATTATGAATAAGTTTATTGGCCAAGTATGTACACATACAAGGAATTTGCCTTGGTGCTCCACTCGCACGACATGCAGTAAACCATTAAGAATGAAACATAAAACATTAAAACATTAAGAATAAAACTTTATCGTTTAAACATGTGATATTGTTGTGTCTCTGTATTGAAATAGTATAAACATCATTGTACTGTTTCGTGTCAGGACAGGAAAAATAGATTCTCCGGTAGACCTGATTTTGTTGAATCAAGCTTCAGTCTCCAATGCCCGAGTCACAGTCACAACAGCTAGCCGCATTATATGTGGATTGACTTTTTCTGCACTGACAGAACTGAGCTATTTCCCATATTATTGGGTAGTTTTGTAACTGTACTGGAACAGCTTGGCCTAGTGCGATGGTTCTGTAATGCAGGTCTTCGGACCTCCAGCTGGGATGTTGTCCTGGACCATAATTAGGCCATTTGGCCCATCGGCTCTGTCCTGCCATTTGATCATCGCTGATCTATTTTTCCCTCTCAACCCCATTCCCCAGCCTTTTCAGCATAACCTTGATGTATCCAAGACAGAGTTCAATTTAGCTCTTAGGGAATAACGGAATCAAGGGATATGGGGAGAAAGCAGGAATGGGGTACTGATTTTGGATGATCAGCCATGATAATATTGAATGGCGGTGCTGACTCGAACGGCCAAATGGCTTACACCCACACCTATTTTCTATGCTTCTAATTTTAACCTTTAACGCCCTTACCAATCAAGAGTTCCTGTAGCCCACGTTGTATCTATCGCTCTTCGCCATTTCTTGATATCACATGTTGTGAATCAAATTGGCTGGAGTCCGCCTTCTGCGGGGGTGAGGATGTCAGAACAAAGCTCAGATGCCTCCCTATTCACCCTGACTGAACATGGTTCAGCTTTCTCTCTGGCACTCATATGCTGGGCTTGCCATCATTGAGGACGGGGCTGTTCTAGGAGACTCCTCCTTGTATACTGGACTCTGCCATAATTGTGGGGGAAGTTGTTCTAGGAGGCCTATCCTCATATATATGGTTTAATATTTCACCACCATTCATGACTAGGCATGGTAGAACTGGTGAGTTCCTTTTTTGTTCCATTGTTTGCCCTGGACAATGTTAGTCTTCAAGTCAATATCTCCCACAAATGAAGTGGTAATGAGCAAAAAACAAAGTGCTGGAAGAACTCAGCAGATTGAGGCAGTTTCTGTGGAGGGAAATAGATACAGGGCGTTTCATGTAAGGACCTTTCTTCAGACTCCAAAGAAGCGTCCCTACCCAAAACGTCAATTCCCTCCACAGATGCTGCCTGACCCACTGAGTTCCTCCAGCACTTTGTTTGTTGCTGAGGATTCTAACATCTGCAGTTGCTTGTGTCTCCAACAAAGTGGTCATCTGTTCTTTGTAGAAGATAATGTGCACAGCAAACTGCCAGCAATCGTTACTGCTGGAAGCTTGCTGTGTACAAAGTAAGTATCATAGTTGCCCAGTTTATAACAAATGCCCGTCTTTTGGCTGTAGAGCCCTTCAGGAAATCCTTTGGCTGTGAATGTGGCTTCACAAATTTAAGTCCTTTCATTGAAGATAGACACAAAATACTGGAGTAACTCAGCAGGACAGGAAGCATCTCTGGATAGAAGGAATGTGTGACGTTTCGGGTCGAGACCCTTCTTCAGACTGAGTGTCATGGGAAGGGGGGAGACATAGAGATATGGAAGGTGTGAAAACGAGAGATCAAAGGGGATGAAGCTCAAGGTAAATGTAGAATGGATCATTGTTAGTGGAGGGGAAGGTGCCAATCAGTAAAATGTAATCAGGTGAACAGAAAGATGGAGAACTAGGATGGGGAGGGATGGAGAGAGAGAGGGAGAGTGAGAGGGAGAGTAAGGGTTACTTGGTTAGAGAAGTCTCTGTAAGTCCTTTCATTGTTACATTAGGCATTCACTACACATCCCTTCCAACGGGGACTATAGGTCTTTAGGTCTACAGCCAATTATGGGACCGCGGCTCATTTTTCAACCAACTCCAATCTAACACCACCACCTCCCGCTATTCCAAAACATGCTTACATCGTCCGATCAGCAGAGAAGATTATTGGCTGCAACCTTCCCTCCATTGATGAACTGTACACTGCAAGGGCCAGGAAACGAGCGGGCAAGATCATCTCTGACTCCTCTCACCCTGGCCACAAACTCTTTGAATCACTTCCCTCTGGAAGGCGACTCCGGATTGTCAAAGCTGCCGCAGCCAGACATAAAAACAGTTTTTATCCATGAGTAGTTGCTCTACTCAACAGCCAAAAATCTGTAGCCTCCCTTTGATCTGGTATTTTGTTGGTTCACATGCTTGATCAATGGTGTTTTATCATTAATGTCTTATTATTATTATTAATGTTTAGTGTTTTCTGAGTCATTCGAAACTGTCACTGTATGTCATGTTGTTACTTGTGGGCGGAGCACAAAGGCAAATTCCTTGTATGTGAATACATGGCCAATAAACTTACTTACTTATTGTAAAAATCAAACAGTCTGGCAAAACAGATTCCAGGGTCACCGGAACTTTTAGATCTTACCAGGTCCCCAGAGCAGCACACACTGGCTTTCATAAGTCAAGCACATCCCATTGTAGCAATAGGCCTGACCTCCATCGCAGCTGACCCCATCCATCTGGTAAAAGTTGGCTGGACAAAACTCAGAGTTGCCGGAGCAGTGCTCGGGTAAGTCACAGGCTCCAGATGACTTCCTGCAGACCGTGCCAGGGCTCTTCAACTGGAGGAAGGGAAAATTCACCAGAACATAAGTATCAGCTATCTTGTTTCACTAATGGAAGTCAGTGATCGATTTTAACAAAAGGTACATAAAACATAGAATTTTTCAGGAACAGGAACAGGCCCTATTGTTCACAATGTCTGTGCCAAACATGGTGCCGATAAACTGAACTCCCCAGTCTGAAGAAGGGTCTCGACCCAAAACGTCACCCATTCCTTCGCTCCATAGATGCTGCCTCACCTACTGAGTTTCTCCAGCATTTTTGTCTACCTTCCTCTGCGTGCACATAATCTATCTCCCTTCATGCCCTCTATATCCAGGTGTCTATCTAAAAACCTCTTCAATATCACTCTTGTCTAGGTTTACACCACTTCAACTGGCAATACATTCCAGGCACCCACCACACTCTGTATAAAAACCTTTCCGCACAACCTCTTTAAATTTTCCTCTCAAATTTAAAGCAATGCCCTGAAGTCTTTGAATATCCACTCTTGGGACAAGTTCTAACTGTCTACACTAACTATGCCTCTCATAATTTGACATACTTCTATCAGGTCTTTCCCCAGCCTCAAACACACCAGAGAAAACTATTCATAGAAACATAGAAAATAGCTGCAGGAGTAGGCTGATCATCCAACTCAGTATCCTGTACCTGCTTTCTCTCCATACCCCTGATCCCTTTAGCCACAACTAACTCCCTCTTAAATATAGCCAATGAACTGGCCTCAACTACCTTCTGTGGCAGAGAATTCCACAGATTCACCACTCTCTGTGTAAAAATGATTTTCTCATCTCGGTCCTAAAAGACTTCCCTCTTATCCTTAAACTGTGACCCCTTGTTCTGGACTTCCCCAACATCGGGAATAATCTTCCTGCATCTAGCCTGTCCAACCCCTTAAGAATTTTGCAAGTTTCTAAAAGATCTCCCCCTCAATCTTCTAAATTCTAGCGAGTACAAGCCGAGTCTATCCAGTCTTTCCTCATATGAAAGTCCTACTGAAATTCAACTTCTTCTTATGGCTAATGGCCTCTAAACCAGGCAGCATTCTGGTAAACCTCTTCTGCACCCTCTCCAAAGCCTCCACATCCTTCCTGTAATGGGACGGGCAAAACTGCAGACAATATTCCAAATGTGGCCTAACCAAATTTTATAAAGCTGCAACATGACTTCCTCACTCTTAGACTCAATGCCCTGGCCAATGAAGGCATCTACAGTAGATTCATCTACATGCCTCTGCACGCTCTATTTTATGAGGTCCTTATTGAACAGTAGTGACGAACCTGGAGAAACATCACTTTCCGGGTCCCATTAGCGTATGGAAACCATCAGTAAGTTTTGGAAACTGTAGTTCAGTATTCAACCTGCCTATGTCAAAAAGGTTAAAATGTGAGGAAAATAACAGTTTTTTCTGCTCTTTGCATTACTTTAACATGTTAGAGACTGCTCACCTTTGTAACCATGCTAAATTATTGCATCCAGGAGTTTCCACTGACACAAGGAGCTACACTGACTCTCAGTCCCTCAATACAAGCACTGCAGATTCCTCTCCTCATCAAAATACTGTTCCGTTTTTATAGCAACCTTGCAAATGTCCGTCTAAAGGGAGTTGTTGGCTATTTGAACATATTAGAAGCGATTGAATTGACGAAAATGGTCTCTAACCTTGCAGTTATGACAGCAGACCCCATGAGCACATTCTGCATTAATCTTCAGAGTGCAGTTATTGGCATTACAACAAATGTTTGTGCATTCCTGAAAAATAAAAACAGGTCAAGGTAGGAAGAAAATCAGTAATAGTGCACACTTTGAACATATATTGCATACAAAAACCACAAAGATTAGAGAGATTTGTCATCAATCTTGAAATAATGACATGAAATTAACATTAAAAACATTAAAACATCTCCATATTCTCATCATAAATCAATGTCTACACTCCCTCAGTGGGGTCTCCATCTGCACCTCTGCCATTGTTCTCATTCACTCTCATTTTTCCAAGAATTTTTTTAAATGTTATTTTCATGAAATTATATGAAATTTGAGAAATATAAAAGTGGATAAGTCTCCAGGTCCGGACAGGATATTCCCATTGAGGGAAGTTAGTGTAGAAATAGCAGGGGCTATGACAGAAATATTTCAAATGTCATTAGAAACGGGAATAGTGCCGGAGGATTGGCGTACTGCGCATGTTGTTCCATTGTTTAAAAAGGGGTCTAAGAGTAAACCTAGCAATTATAGACCTGTTAGTTTGACGTCAGTGGAGGGCAAATTAATGGAAAGGATACTTAGAGATAATATATATAAGCATCTGGATAAACAGGGTCTGATTAGGAACAGTCAACATGGATTTGTGCCTGGAAGGTCATGTTTGACTAATCTTCTTGAATTTTTTTAAGAGGTTACTAGGGAAATTGACGAGGGTAAAGCAGTGGATGTTGTATATATGGACTTCAGTAAGGCCTTTGACAAGGTTCCTCATGGAAGGTTGGTTAAGAAGGTTCAATGGTTGGGTATTAATGGTGGAGTAGCAAGATGGATTCAACAGTGGCTGAATGGGAGATGCCAGAGAGTAATGGTGGATGGTTGTTTGTCAGGTTGGAGGCCAGTGACTAGTGGGGTGCCACAGGGATCTGTGTTGGGTCCACTGTTGTTTGTCATGTACATCAATGATCTGGATGATGGTGTGGTAAATTGGATTAGTAAGTATGCAGATGATACTAAGATAGGTGGGGTTGTGGATAATGAAGTAGATTTTCAAAGTCTACAGAGAGATTTATGCCAGTTGGAAGAGTGGACTGAAAGATGGCAGATGGAGTTTAATGCTGATAAGTGTGAGGTGCTACATCTTGGCAGGACAAATCAAAATAGGACGTACATGGTAAATGGTAGGGAATTGAAGAATGCAGGTGAACAGAGGGATCTGGGAATAACTGTGCACAGTTCCCTGAAAGTGGAATCTCCTGTAGATAGGGTGGTAAAGAAAGCTTTTGGTGTGCTGGCCTTTATAAATCAGAGCATTGAGTATAGAAGTTGGGATGTAATGTTAAAATTGTACAAGGCATTGGTGAGGCCAATTCTGGAGTGTGGGGTACAATTTTGGTCGCCTAATTATAGGAAGGATGTCAACAAAATAGAGAAAGTACAGAGGAGATTTACTAGAATGTTGCCTGGGTTTCAGCAACTAAGTTACAGAGAAAGGTTGAACAAGTTAGGGCTTTATTCTTTGGAACGCAGAAGGTTAAGGGGGGACTTGATAGAGGTCTTTAAAATGATGAGAGGGATAGACAGAGTTGACGTGGATAAGCTTTTCCCACTGAGAGTAGGGAAGATTCAAAGAAGGGGACATGACTTGAGAATTAAGGGACAGAAGTTTAGGGGTAACATGAGGGGGAACTTCTTTACTCAGAGAGTGGTGGCTGTGTGGAATGAGCTTCCAGTGAAGGTGATGGAGGCAGGTTCGTTTTTATCATTTAAAAATAAATTGGATAGTTATATGGACGGGAAAGGAATGGAGGGTTATGGTCTGAGCGCAGGTATATGGGACTAGGGGAGAATACGTGTTCGGCACGGACTAGAAGGATCGAGATGGCCTGTTTCCGTGCTGTAATTGTTATATGGTTATATGGTTATAAAGGTTAATTAATTGTTCTGCTTGATTTTACGGTGAAGGGGCTTTGTTGGAATGTGAACTTTTGTTTCACAGAGTTTGGGGTTTGATTATATTTTTTGATGAATTATGATTGAAGAGATGTGATTGATGAACAAGTTTAGAAAAAAATAAGATGATGTCAATGGCACAGAACCTCAAAGGCAGAATTCAGCTCCTTGTTACTGCTAAACACCATATTTAGTGTTTTTAACCAGTAATTATTTTTTTACCATGATAACAATGAAGATTCTAAAAGGATTTACAGGATGAATGCTGAAAGACAGGAGACTGCAGATGCTGGAGTCTTGAGTTAAAAAAAAGACGCTGGAGGAACTCAGCAGGTCCATTCAGGTTGGGAAGAGTCCAACAAGAAATGCCACCCATCCATTTCCCTCCACAGTTGCTGAATGCCAAGATGATGTTTCCCCTATTGCTGTACCTAGAACAGTTTCACAAAAAGAGGTCATCGATTTGAGACAGTAATGAGGAAGAATTTCTTCTCTTAAAAGGTTCAAAGGTCAGTTTATTGTCACATGTACCAATTAAGGTTCAGTGAAATTCAATTGCAAAGGTTATGACTCTGGGATGTTCTACCCCAGACAGGTGTGGATGTAAAGTCTTCGATATATTCAAGTCAAAACATGACAGATTGTTGAACTAAAATGCATAAGAACTGCACAGGATTCAGGGCAATATTGGATCAGCCACAATCTCACTGAATGGCACAGCAGACTGAAGGAGATAATCGGCTTATTCCTGCTCTGCTTTCTCCTGTTCTAATGCTCTATCAGCCATGGAGCCAACATCGTGGAGCTCTGGTGCGGAGAGCTTCCAACGCGGGCGGCGCTGAACAACATCGTATCACCCCGGCGAGCGGTCCTGGACATCGGGCCGCCCGTAGCTGCAACTGCGGAGGGCACGGGGAGGCCCTGACCACGGGGAACAGTGGAGGAAGAGACTGACTTTGGTGCCTTCCCACACAGTGGGGAACTTTGATTCTGCTGTGTGGGGATGTTTTATGTTAAATTCTATAGTGTGTGTGTTCTTTATACCCTTTCTGGCTTAATCCCTCCCTTCACCACCTCCAGTTTAAATTCCAGGTGGAATATTTTGGAGGACCCAAGAACCAAGAACCAAGAACCAAGAGCAAGGAGGCAAAAACTCCCCCCTATTTCCAACAAGTGAAAGAGAGCCAGCAGTCACGGTCACCAGCATTGATTTGTAAAATTTGAAGAAATATTGATGAAACCAACGTATCACTGGAGCATTATAAGAGGCACACATTTATCGGGAAAAAAAACTGTATTTAAATTGCATGAAAAAAAAGGAAAATAACTTCCATTTGCAGTGCTTCATTCAGAGCATAGAGATAACCTAATGTGCCATCATCAATTAAGTGTGGCCACTATTGCCACACAAATACACCATTTAATCTGTGCGCAGGAAAGTCACAGAGAGAGGTATTACTGGATAGTTCTCTTTTATTGACATTGGTGAAGAATAAACATTGATCAAAAAACCAGAGAGAAGACCTTGCTCTTTTCTCAGTAGTGCCATGGAGTCATTATTATTGCACTTAGTTGAACATTGATTTCTAAGGCTGCATTTTTGACTTTACAGTATTCCCTTGGTAGTGCATTAGCTTGGCAGCCTAGATTTTGTGTTCAAGTCTCTGCAATGGGACTTGAAAGCACAGTCTACTGGCTCGGCAGCACCTGAACATGTCAACAGAGAGTGGCAGGAAAGGTCGTAACCAGTTGCTCCTAACCCTTCAATGGGAATTATCCTTAGATTGTTTCCAATTTCAGATACGGTATCTGAATGTCTTCATCATATTCACATGTGCATCATGCAAAACTAACGGAGGTGAACTATGGCTGGAATTCCTCTGCTCTCCTGTTGCAAGTCTGGAAGAAATCCCACACATTCCTTGGAGGAGCCATTTCCCTGAGCTCTCAGTTCTTCCCCTACCAAAGCTACGGCAATTCAAGTTAAAAAGCCTTGCTGAATGCACACCCACCTTAAGGGTGTCAGTTAACGTGTTGGCTCTCAGTAAACCCAGAATTGTTTCAAGAAGGAATTGAGAGAAAATTTGGTTATATAAATTTCAACCCCAAATAATTTAGCTCATTAAACAGAGGGCCACCACTTGTCTACCATTCTCCTCTCCAGAAGAGGACAGACAACATAACACAACCAAGTTCAATCAACACAGAAGGTGCATAATCCTCTTGCAAATTGCCCCCAGGATTCTGAATCAAAAAACATGAATAGATTTTAGAAAGTAAGTCAAAGGATATTCATCTGAAATATGATGCTGCCTTTTGTTATTACCATTTGCTTCCTGCTACAAATGATGTGGCCAGCACTTCACAGCTGTACCTGAAAACCTAACCGCCTGCAAATGGGCATTTCTTACAATGCAGAATATTGTGGAGAAATGCGGATGTAGTCCAGTCAAATCACATAGCCCCACCCCCCCACCCCCACTCATTAACTCTATCTCAACATTATGCTGTCTTGGGAAAGCAGCCAACTTAATCAAAGATCAATTGCACCCAGGGGTCATTACCTTTTCTCCCTTCTCCCAATTGGGCAGAAGATACAAAAGCTTAAAAGTACGTGGTCCTCTCATAAATTAAGGGTGAAGTCCCAATCTACCAACCTATCTCATTGCACCTTTGCACTTTTCTTTAATCTGCACTTTCTCTGTAGCTGTAACACTATACTACATTTTGCACTCTTTTATAATGGCTGTCGAACTAGAAACTGAGAAGTAAAATAGATTAGAGATTAATCCTTTATAATTCATTCCAGTGCATTAATGACTTCAGTATGCTCTTGGATTGGAAACATCACCAATTTGACAATAATAATCCACAAATATAAATGAACACTACCCAAAATACAGAGGTCTGGATTTTGTAGGATGATAACAGGAAAACACAATATTATTATCCCAACAACTGGCAGCAATGTTGAGATATGCAAGTTAGATGTGCTGACAACAATTCACCACTAGGCAGCAGGATGTTTCCAAATGTTGGATTCTGCACAGAGCTCAACATGACAGAAGGATATGGAACAAAATCCTTTCAATGTTTCTCAGATTTTCTTTAGACAAAGAAGGAGGCTATTCAGTTAATCAAATGTGTGCCAGGTCCTCATGTAATTTCCACAACGCCATTTCCACTCCATTCCTGGTAACATCTCTAATGCTCGCATCAACTCCACCACAATAGACACAAAATGCTGGAGTAACTCAGCAGGACAGGCAGCATCTGTGGATAGATGGAATGGGTGACGTTTCGAGTTGAGGTGCTTCGACCCGATAAGTCACCCATTCCTTCTATCCAGAGATGCTGCCTGTCCCGCTGAGTTACTCCAGCATCCTGTGTCTTTCTTTGGTGTAAACCAACATCTGCAGTTCATTCCGACACAACTCTACCACGATTCTCCTAACACCCGACACCACAGTTGCCCAGCACTTCAACTACCCCTCCCATCTGAATCTGACCTTTCTGTCCTGGGCCTCCTCCATTGCTGGAGTGAGGCCCAGTGTAAATTGGAGGAACAACACATCATATTTCGCTTGGGTAGTTTACACCCCAGCGGTATGAACATCGACTTCTCTAATTTCAGGCAGTCCTTGCTTTCTCTCTCCTTCCCCTCCCCCTTCCCAGCTCTCCCAGTAACCTACTGTCTACGCCTCTACTTTTCTTTTTCCCGCCCTCCCCCTCGGCTGAATAAGGGTCTTGACCCAAAACGTCGCCTACTCTTTTTCTCCATAGATGCTGCCTCACTCGCTGAGCTTCTCCAGCATTTTTTGTCTACCCACAATAGAGATAATTTGTTGCACCAATTTACATGAATTTGGAGTGTGGAAGAAAACTGGATCACCCAGGGGAAATCCCAGGCAGTCACAGGGAGAACTGAAAACTCCACACAGAGAGCACCAAATGTCAGGATTGAAATTTAGTTACTGAGGCTTAGGCACTATCACTGCAACACTCATTTGGACTGAAATATCCTGTGCCGTTAACATAAATCAAGTGGCATTCTTGATTTGAACAAAAGAAAGCAGCTGTGAAAACCTTCCAACAGGTCTAATAATTTGAAAAAAGTTTCCGATAAATTTAATAGTTTAAAAATTCTATCTAAAATCTTTCCAATAATTGTTCCTTTATTAATTGTCTAAGTGATTAAAAGTCGTCTTGAAAGTGTTTAATGGTCATAGTCATACAGCGTGGAAACAGGTCCTTTGGCCCAACTTGCCCATTCCGGCCAACATGTCCCGTCAACTCTAGTCGCACATGCCTGTGTTTGGCCCATATCCTTCTAAACTTGTCCTATCCATGTCCTATATATGTTTCTTAAGCATAGCAATAGTACCTGCCTCAACTACCTCTTCCGGAAGCTCGTTCCATACACCTGCCACCCTATGTGTGAAAAAGTTACCCCTCAGGTTCCCAATAAATATTTGCCCCCCTCACCTTATTCCTATGTGCAGTGGTTCCCGATTCTCCTACTCTGGGCAAGAGACTGCTTCTACTCTATCTATTCCTCTCATGATTTTGTACACCTCTATAAGTCACCCCTCATCTTCCTGCACTTTAAGGAATAAAGTCCTAGCCTGATCAACCTCCCCTATAGCTCAGATCCTCAGTCTGAAGAAGGGTCTCGACCCGAAACGTCACTTATTCCTTCGCTCCATAGATGCTGCCTCACCCGCTGAGTTTCTCCAGAATTTTTGCCACTATCAATTTACTTGAGTAATATTTCACAAGTGAAAATGAAATCATGTCCAACCTATTTTGGTAATGTTGGTTGATGACAAATATCAGACAGGGAGAATTCTCCTGCTCATTGTCAGCACATTGCTTTCACTTGTGTTTTATATCCACTAGTTTAACGCCTTATCTGGAAGGCAGTACCTCTGCAAGTGTTGCACTTTTCCAATGCTTGACCAAGTATCAGCCTATATTTCTGTGACACAGTCTCTGACTGGAAGAATTGAGGATTGACCTTCTGACAAACAGCTTGCACTGCTTGTTAACACGGGGGAGCAGCGGTAGAGTTTCTGCCTTACAGCGCCCAAGACCCAGGTTCGATCCTAATTACGGGAGCTTGTCTGTACGGAGTTTGCATGTTCGCTCCGTGACCTGCATGGGTTTTCTCTGTGATATCCAGTTTTCTCACACATTCCAAAGACATACAGGTTTGCAGGTTAATTGGGTTTCAGCAACTAAGTTACAGGGAAAGGTTGAACAAGTTAGGTCTTTATTCTTTGGAGCGCAGAAGGTTAAGGGGGGACTTGATAGAGGTCTTTAAAATGATGAGAGGGATAGACAGAGTTGATGTGGATAAGCTTTTCCCATTGAGAGTAGGGAAGATTCAAACAAGAGGACATGACTTGAGAATTAAGGGACAGAAGTTTAGGAGTAACATGAGGGGGAACTTCTTTACTCAGAGAGTGGTGGCTGTGTGGAATGAGCTTTCAGTGGAAGTGGTGGAGGCAGGTTCGATTTTATCATTTAAAAATAAATTGGATAGGTATATGGATGGGAAAGGAATGGAGCGTTATGGTCTGAGTGCAGGTAGATGGGACTAGGGGAAAATAAGTGTTCGGCACGGACTTGAAGGGCCGAGATGGCCTGGTTCCGTGCTGTAATTGTTATACGGTTATATGGTTATATGGTATATAAATTGTAAAATTGTCCCAAGTGTGTGTAAGGTTGTGTTAATGTGCGGGGATCGCTGGTCGGTGCGGACGGTTTCCTCGCTGTATCTCTAAACTAAAAAAAATAGAAAGCCAAATTAACTGAGGAGGAACATAGAGGAAGTTGAAGAAACCTCTGCCTGGCTGACTTACCTCCACTTCCCCACAGTCACACTGCTCGCCTTGCTCCACATAGCCATTCCCGCATCTTCGTCCTCCATACAATGTGTTTGCATCAGGCATGTTGAACAGACACATCCCTCCACCTTTGTGCAGATACTTCTGAAGCTCCTTTTCATTGCACTTGTTAAAAACTTTGGGAAATGGGGCACTAAAGAGCAAATGTTGGAAACAAACAGTCACACTTGGTTTGTGCGGCATTATTCAGAATAAAGGCAAAAACACGAAACACTCCTGTGCAAGGCACAAGGAATCATTTTGTGAATAAAATGCAATTGCGTTTCCTGTAGTGATCCTCAAGGATAATGGGTTCAATTGCTCTCTTAAGGCACAATTGCTGCCAATTTACGATCAACAAACTATTAGTATCATTCAAAGTCCTGACCAGAATCTATGCACATTTTTAAAATATACTGAATGCAAGATTCCCACACTAGCCAGCACTGGTTTACCACAGCCCTTAATGACTTCTATTACATGAGAACTCTGATTTGTCCAGGAGGGCCTGACTCAATCAATGTTGCTCCACATTTCTGGCAGGAAGCTGTAAGCACAGACTAAACTCCAGACACAAACTTACCCCGTTAAACATATATTTCGTCTGCTTGAGAAAGCCCCCGGAGTCAACCAAAACAAAACTGGGTAAATAGTGATTATGACCAAACTAGCAGCAATGAAATCTGGGAATGGTGAGGACATGGGTATTCCAATATGCGTGGGATATAAATGTACAACTCACCTTTGGATGTCTCTTGTCCTAAGTTCTTTAGAACTAACATGGTGCAAGGACAGGCGCAATGTGTAGGAACAGCACCTATATTTCACTTGGGCAGCTTACGACCCAGTGGTAGGAAATATTGATTTCTCTAACTTTGTGACCCTTGCTTCTCCTCTCTCCCTGTCCCTCCCCCACCCAAGTCTTTGTACTAGTTTAAAGTCGTGTTGTTGAGTCTCATTGTCTGTAACTCATTTTCACCTAGCCCACAGCTAACAATAACCTGTTTCCTTTCTCATCGTTACTTCTTTGCATATCTTTCATTCATTTGTTCTATATCTCTCGTTCCCTTTCCCCTGAATCTCAGTCTGAAGAAGGGTCTCAATCCGAAACGTTACCTATTCTTCTTTCGCCAGAGATGCTGTCTGACCCGCTGAGTTACTCCAGCTTTTTGTGTCTATTTTGGTGCAATGACAGTGTAGGCCATCCATGCAGAAACCCACCTCTCTTGATGTGCGAGGCTTGATTCTGCATAGATCAAAGGGAAACTGCACTATGTTCCATGGCCTTGGAGGATGACATCTCCATTCTCATGCTCACATCCACATTAAGAGCTTAACAAATCTAACATTATCCTTCCCACCCCCTTCTGTGGGTTTCTTTCAAGGCCAGAACTTCTGGTCACAGCCTGATCTTCAACTCCCCTCACAAACGCCAGCCCTTCCTGTTCCCATGAGAAGATGCCTCCAGTCCTCTAACACCACACTTGGTTTGTCCTGCCAGACCCTTGCCTTACCCAGCCTCAACAACCTCCATCCCGTCGCCAGCACCAGCAACTCTATGACCAATGGAGTTAGTGAAGGATATATATTTATGCAAGGCCTATTCTATTGAACAGGTCCTCTTGGGTGCCTAGTGAAGTAGAATTTTCATGCAGGTACCACATGTGTTGGCTTATTGTACATCCCATGGTTAACACGGTGAATTGTGGATGCAGCCCAGACTATCACACAAATCAACCTCCCTTCCATTGACTCCATTTATACCTCACGCTGCCTCGGCAAGGCCAGCTGCATAATCAAGGACGAGTTACACCCTCTGCTCCCCGCTCCCATCAGGCAAAAGGTATAGAAGTGTGAAACACACACCACCAGATTCAGGGATGGTTTCTTCCCAGCTGTTATCGGGTAACTGAATCATCCTACCACAACCAGAGAGCAGTCCTGAGCTACTATCTACCTCATTGGTGACCCTTGGACTATCCCTGATCAGACTCTGCTGGCTTTACCTTGCACTAAACATTATTCCCTTATCAGGTAACTATACACAGTGAATAGCTCGACTGTAATCATGCATTGTCTTTCTGCTAACCGGTTAGCACGCAACAAAAGCTTTTCATTGTACTCGGCACACATGACAATAAACTAAACCGAACATACATTTAGACCCACAGAAGCATTTCTAGGCTATTGTTTTTGCTCTCTTGACAAACTCCACTCCCTTATTCCTCCTTCCATGCCTGCAAATTGTCAACACAAAGCCAATCTCAACTTTGTACGCGATTTTGATTTGAGCTTCCAATCACAGGCACGTCCCTCTTCAAGACCTTTCACCTGGATGTGCCTATGGTGGCCTGACTGATCCCACTTCTGCTTATCGGCTGCTGAAACCTTCATCCATGTCCCCATGTCTCCATTCCCTCTAGACATGACTATGCTAGACCTTCCACTTCCTTTAGACATGCTATCTTCCCCATCTCTCTACTTCTGGTCATCCAAAACACTGCAGTGTATATATTTTATCTCCCTCCAGGTCTCATTCAACCTTCACGCAGTGCTGACTGGTGCTCATTTGACCACATCTCTGTGTTAGAATCCTTCTCTTCGTAATCCAATTATTCCACGGCCTTGCTCCCCCTATCTCTGGAACCTCCTCTAGCATTTGGAGATCAGAAAATACTGAAACATACATCAGACCAAACATTGCCAGTGGACACCAAAATATTTCAGGAACTAGAAATTCCATCAAAGAATTTATGGGCACAAAGGGAAGTTTTTTTTTCTTCTGGAACTCATGGAAAAGGTGTCCTCTTTGTACACAATAATGTGGTGTATTTCAAAGGTTATTTGTCAAGGGTAAGCTACACGCAACAGCCACAGCTCAGACACCATCTCAGCCACGCCAGGTCCTTACCCCGTGGCTGCGGCCATGATACACCCTCCGTCCTCTGGGCGGGCTGCGCAGCAGCCATCTGCGTCATGGCTCATCCCAAAGTTGTGCCCCATCTCATGGGCCATTGTAGCAGCAACACCAACTGCACTGTCAGAGTGATCCTGGAGTGAGAAGAGATCAACGGTGAAAGGACAATAGTTCCATTCAAGAACTATTTTTATAAACTATCACTTGTGATGGGTTCACTCTTATCCATGATCCACATGTTAAATATCTTCATTATTAGAGTCATTCCAATATTGGAAAAGCTGGGAGATGCCAAATTGCAATGGAAGGAAGAAGGATACAACTTGCTTTTGAAAAGTGCTTCAAGATGTTCATAGTTTCAATATCATCAATTAAATTGTTCTGAGCTCCAGACACTGTAGGGCAACACACCACCACTTTGTGCAGAACAAGACAAAACGCCAAGGGATATGGGGAGGAACGGGGTACTAATTGTGGATAATCAGCCATGATCACATTGAATGGCGGTGCTGGCTCAAAGGGTTGAATGGCCTACTCCTGCACCTATTGTCTATTATCGATTGTCTATCGTCTAAAATGGGAGAATGGGGTTGAGAGGGAAAGATAGATCAGCCATGATTGAATGGCGGAGAAGACCTGATGGGCCGGATGGCCAAATACTGCTCCTAGAACCTATGAACATGTGAAGGTACTACACACAATACAATGACTAGATTTTTATTTTATTGTTGCTAGTTAAGGGATAAACCTGTATTATTCACCTGCAAAAAGTGATATGCAATTGTTTTTCACTCAGTTGCGAGTTGGTCCACAATCTCATGTGACAGGCAGCACCTCTGACAGTACAACCCTGAAATGTCAGGGTGAATTCTGTGCTCAAGGCTCTGGAGTGGAACCTAAAACCATGGTCTTCTGACGGAGGTGAATGTACTACAGTCTGAGGAAGAGCTCACTCCTGAGCCCAGGCCAGTGCCACTGAAATAATTCCCTCACATTCATGACAAAGAGGATTTGAAGACATCTTCTCATCCATTCTCTCCTTGAGCTGCAGCATTGTTAAAGGGAATCAACACATCTCCTCCTGTACTTGTCATGCATTGGGTGGGATGGAACAGCTGTCGGACATGGAAGAGCAGCCTGGCACACACGCGCACACACACATACACACACATGCGCACACACGCACGAGCACACACGCACACACATGTGCGCGCACACAAACGAGCGCACACACACACATGCACGCACACACACACATGCAAACCATCCACGGATTAACTTCCATTCTTTCCCCTACTTGTTGTTGCACCGTGGACAATCACAGACAGTTTCCCAATTGAATAACTTTGAGATTAAATGGCAGTATATTTGATAACCGGGGGAGAATGTGATCCAAATGCATTATTTATTTAGCAACTCAGAATTTTAGAATTAACAACCAAATTATATATTTAAAAAAATTGAACCACTAGAGTCATTAGTATTACAAATTCCCCTACCATTGATTTTCAAAGAGAAGTGAAAACAGTACAAGGAAGCACAAAAGGGAACTCACTAAGTAGAAAGTTTATGCTGTGTTAGGCGCTTCCCCCCCCCCTGGTGAATGCTATGTACTTACTTCTCTGTTTCTATCCCAAGTACAGGCCTCGTGGCTGTGAGTCTGGAATCGAGGGGTTAAAGGCTCCTGTACCCGATTGGCCCAGCTGCGTCAGGTGACGGGTGACTCATCTGAAGTATAAATACGAGAACTTCCCAGGATTCTCTTCTCTTCGTCGTGGACTCTGACTGATAAGCAGTCTGTTGGTGGGGGCTGAGGCAGCCTGACCACATGGCATAGAACTTTGTGTATTTTCACCATTCCTTGTTAATAGATATTGAATTCGGACGGATAAGGGCTGACCTTAGAGTTTACATGTATTTTGGTTTCAGGGTTGTATCTCTTTGGGCAGGTTTTGGAATCTCCGGTTCGACGGCCCATGGTGTGGCTGGCTGGAGCATTGTTAAATTGTTTGTCGGTTTATCCATATCCCTGACTGGGTTGTTTAAATCAGGTTTGAGTTTTGTGTTCCATGAATAATTAAAACTGTTTTTTGAACCTGAACCTGGTTTTTGACTTGTGTTACGTGGCTCTGAAGTACTTGCATTCGGGAGTCGTAACAAAATGGGGGCTCGTCCTAAGTTTTGAGGACCCTAGACGTTTTTAGGGGGTTGTTTTTGGTAGGCTTCTGGACTGAGGAAGTCTGTGTGTTGTGAAGGAATTTTTTCTTCCCTGTTTGTGGTAGCATTAGTGCCCAGGTTTTAGCTGGTGCTTTGGGGCTACTTTAGAAATGGAATTTAAGGTGAAAGAATTTGTTGAGGCTCCTAGTCGGGAGTTGTTTGATAGATGTACGAAGGAGCATTTGATTTTGCTGGCTGAGAACTATGCCGTGACTATTGACAAGCATTCAAAGAAACACTCCATTAAATCGGAGTTGTGGGCTGCGTTGGTGGAGGCTGGGGTTTTGCCTGGTGGTGCAGACAGTCCCCCACCTTCTGTTCAGCCAGTTCAGAACATGGAGGCCATCATTAAACTGAAGGAGATGGAGCTTGAGTCACAGAGAATTGCCTCTTTGTTAAAAGAGAAAGAGCTCATGCATGTTCTTGAAATGAAACGGCTTGAGGAGGAAACCAAAAGGGCTGAATATCAGCTGCGGGCAAAAGAAATAGATAATTCCTGGGTTTCTTCTAGGGAACGGGAGTTTGATATGAGCAAGAACATCCGCCTGGTTCCCCCATTTCGTGAGGAGGATGTGGACAAGTATTTCACAGTGTTTGAACGGGTGGCTTTGTCCTTGAAGTGGCCTAGGGACGTGTGGACCTTGCTATTGCAGTGTGTCTTTGTGGGTAAAGCACGGGAGGTGTACTCGTCTTTATCTGTTGAAAGCAGTCTGGACTATGAGTGTGTGAAGTCTACAGTATTAAGGGCTTATGAATTAGTTCCAGAGGCGTACCGGCAGAAGTTCCGGCGCTTTAGGAAGTTTGATAGTCAGACTTATGTGGAGTTTGCTAGGGAGAAGGAGGCACTTTTTGACAGGTGGTGCGCTTCTCAAGGAGTGAAGGATTTTGAGCTACTGCGGGCCTTGATAATTATGGAAGACTTTAAGAACTGTCTCCCTGAGAGGGTTACTACTTACCTTAATGAGCAGAAGGTGAATGAGGTGTCTAAGGCTGCAGTGTTGGCAGATGAGTATGTATTGACTCATAAATCTGATTTTGTTGGGCGATCCTATAGTTTTGGTGCACGGCCGGTTGATCGTGGTGGTGTCGCCGGTGGCAGTGTCAAAGCTGTACCTGTGCCTGCAAATGGCAGCACGTTGATACAGGGGGAGGTCCGAGCTGATAAGGTTGACGGAAATGTAAGGACTGATGAAGGTCCTGTGTGCTACTATTGTAGAAGGAGAGGGCACATGTTAAAGTCGTGTCCCGTTCTGAAGCAGAAAAATGCAAAGCCTGTGGCTTTGGTGGGTGCACAGAAGGCACCTGTCGTACCTGAGGTGCCTGAGTCTGATGAGTGTAGGAATTATTCTGCGTTCATCATGAATGGTTTTGTTTCTCTAGAGGATGGGGGTGATAAAGTTCCAGTATCCATCTTGCGTGATACTGGTTCTACTCAGTCCTTTATATTGGATGGTGTACTGCCGTTTTCTGGGGAATCATCGGTTGGGTCAAGTGTCCCAGTGGTAGGATTCGGGATGGATGACATGGTAGTGCCTTTGCATACCGTGCGTCTCGAGTCCGAGTTGGTTTCAGGCCGGGTAACTGTTGGGTTACGGCCGTGTTTTCCCGTTGGGGGAGTTTCTGTGATTTTGGGGAATGACTTGGCAGGAGGTAGAGTTTTAGTCACTCCTGAGGTGACGGCTGTTCCGATGGTGCAGAATCCTGATAGATTGGCTATGCAGCATCCAAAGGTCTTCGCAGCTTGTGCTGTCACGAGGGCTATGGCTAAGAGCCAGGCGAAGTTTGAGGATGTGGTGGACCTGAGTGAGAGTATTTTTGGGGATCAGGATGATAGATCCTGTGTTGTGAAGGGTGTTTCTCCATCTCAAGATGGGATAGTGTCTGGAAATGTGCCGGTGTCACTGTCACGTGACCGGCTGGTTGAGGAGCAAAAGAGTGATCCAGGTTTATCTGATCTGTGCGACTGCGCAGTGCCTGAGGGGGATATGGATTCCACAGCAAAGGGGTATTTTCTAAGGGATGGCTTACTGATGCGAAAGTGGTCTCCCTTGGATATATCTGGGCATGATGATTGGAGCGTGGTTGATCAGATTGTGATGCCTCGTCGGTATAGGGACGAGATACTCTGTTTGGCTCATGATGGTCCTCTGGGTGGACATTTGGGGGTCAATAAAACGTATGACCGCATCTTACGGAAATTTTTTTGGCCAGGGTTGAAAAAGGACGTGAAACAGCACTGCAGGTGTTGTCACATTTGCCAGGTGGCAGGAAAGCCGAACCAATCGATTGTTCCTGCGCCTTTATATCCAATCCCTGTGGTCGGTGAGCCGTTTGAGCGGATTCTAGTTGATTGTGTGGGCCCTCTACCTCGGACAAGGGTGGGCAACAAGTTTTTATTAACAATTATGTGTGCGACTACCCGCTTTCCGGAGGTGGTCCCTTTGCGTAGAATTACTGCCCCTGCAATTGTTAAGTCTCTCACTAAGTTTTTTTCGTTGTTCGGTTTGCCCAAGGTTGTGCAGAGTGACCAAGGTACCAACTTCATGTTGAAGGTTTTTGGTCAGGTAATGAAGTTGGTAGATATTAAGCATTGTTACTCCAGTGCGTATCATCCTGAGAGCCAGGGAGCTCTCGAGAGGTTTCACCAGACTTTGAAATCTATGTTGAGGACTTACTGCCTGGAGTTTGAAAAAGACTGGGATGAGGGGGTTCATCTAGTTATGTTTGCGGTGCGTGAGGTCATGCAGGAGTCTTTAGGATTCAGTCCTGCTGACCTGGTGTTCGCGCATACTGTACGTGGTCCGTTGAGGGTCCTGAAGGAGAAATGGTTGCAGGATACAAAACGTAGTATTTTAGACCACGTCTGTACTTTTAGCTCTAGACTGAGGAGGGCATGCGAACTGGCAATGGGTAATCTTGCCTCTGCTCAGTCTAGGATGAAGGACTGGTTCGACAGGAAGGAGCCTGTGGAGGTTGATGGGTCGGAGCTATGTCCTCCTAAGCCTGTTTTGGCTGCAGTGGTGCTGCCCCCTGACACGGGTGGTGATGTGGGGGAGGCACGGTTGTCTGTGGCAGTAACGCAGGGAAAGCTGAGTAACTCTGAAGCTTTGGAGACGCTTCCCTTGCGGTTGTCTCATTTGACTGGCATATCCGTGGCAGGGATGGTGTATTGGCTGATGCATTGTCGCGCCAGTGATGTCTGTGTTACTGAATAGTTGCTGAAATTTGGTGGTGTTTTTTTTGTTCATTTTCAGAAACTTATTCAGTATCTTTGGGTGGGGGTGTTAGGCGCTTCCCCCCCCCTGGTGAATGCTATGTACTTACTTCTCTGTTTCTATCCCAAGTACAGGCCTCGTGGCTGTGAGTCTGGAATCGAGGGGTTAAAGGCTCCTGTACCCGATTGGCCCAGCTGCGTCAGGTGACGGGTGACTCATCTGAAGTATAAATACGAGAACTTCCCAGGATTCTCTTCTCTTCGTCGTGGACTCTGACTGATGAGCAGTCTGTTGGTGGGGGCTGAGGCAGCCTGACCACATGGCATAGAACTTTGTGTATTTTCACCATTCCTTGTTAATAGATATTGAATTGGGACGGATAAGGGCTGACCTTAGAGTTTACATGTATTTTGGTTTCAGGGTTGTATCTCTTTGGGCAGGTTTTGGAATCTCCGGTTCGACGGCCCATGGTGTGGCTGGCTGGAGCATTGTTAAATTGTTTGTCGGTTTATCCATATCCCTGACTGGGTTGTTTAAATCAGGTTTGAGTTTTGTGTTCCATGAATAATTAAAACTGTTTTTTGAACCTGAACCTGGTTTTTGACTTGTGTTACGTGGCTCTGAAGTACTTGCATTCGGGAGTCGTAACAGCTGTTGAAGACGCAATCTACCATTCAGTTTCATTAATCATTCCAAAACGGACTGGTGTAAAGTAAATTGGAATTCTATTGTGCCAGATCCACCATTGCAATCACTTACCATATTCACACCACCTGACTGATAATCTGAACACATGCCCATCAACGATGCCAAGCCAATGGTCGTGCCATTGAAGGTGATCCCCCTAAATGCAAAAACATTCAGCGTTACAGGACAGGAATAAAGTCAAGGAGGAGAAGAGGCCACTTCTTACCTCAGATTCTTCAATGTTTAAAGCACCCAACCTGTTGCCTTTAAAGTATGAGGACAGGTTTCCTAGAATATGCTACAAAAGACTTTTGATATGATACAAAACGACAGACCTTTATTTATCCCAGTCGGGAAATTGATCTGTCAACGGTCACAAAACATAAGATACATGAAAAATTAAAGTGACGAGTGGAAAGGATTGGGGGATGTGCAAAGATTTGGGGGATAGGGGAGTCAGTCTACCCCACGACAGAAGAGGGAGGAGTTGTAGAGTTGTACAGTTTAATAGCCACAGGGAAGAAGGATCTCCTGTGATGTTCTGTCCTGCATCTTGGTGGAACCAGTCTGTTGCTGAAGCTACTCATCAGGTTGACCAGTGTGTCATGGAAGGGGTGAGTTGTATTGTCCAAGATGCTCCGCAGTTTGAGGAGCATCCTCCCCTCCAAGACCACCTCCCATGAATCCAATGAGATGCTGCCCAAAGTTATATACCCTTTGGAAAACGGACAAAGGATTTAGCCAGCAGCCTTGCCTGCCAGAGGCACATGGCAGAACTTTATCCTTGGACTGGTGCTGACATTGAGTGGCCAGAAATACTGAGGGAAGCACTCCAATACTGAGACCGACTTGAAAAGAAGCTAGTTTTGTGCAGATGCCCAGCATTGTTCATCCCAAACAGCACTCAATACTGCCAGTGAGTGTAGGAAGGAACTGCAGATACTGGTTTAACTCAAAGAAAGACACAAAACGCTGGAATATTTTGGTGGGTCAGGCAGCATCTCTGGCGATAAGGAATAGGTGACGATTCGAGTCGAGACCCTTCTTCAGACTGCCAGCGAACGATGCACATTTACATTCATATCAACATTGTAAAACGTGTAGGAAGGTAACTGCAGATGCTGGTTTAAACCAAAGAGAGACACA
Source organism: Amblyraja radiata (assembly GCF_010909765.2). NCBI lineage: Eukaryota > Metazoa > Chordata > Chondrichthyes > Rajiformes > Rajidae > Amblyraja > Amblyraja radiata. The sequence continues at coordinate 56,768,983 of NC_045966.1, forward strand.
AAATGCTGGTGTAACTCACCGGGACATGTAGCATCTCTGGAGAGAAGGAATGGGTGATGTTTCAGGTCGAGACCCGAGACTGAAGAAGGGTCTTGACCCAAAATGTCACCCATTCCTTCTCTCCAGAGATGTTGCCTGTCCCGCTGAGTTACTCCAGCATTTTGTGTCCACATTATAAAACAATTCTTCATCCCAGTCAATAGAATGCAAGGATTTCTGAAATGTCTATTGCCAGTACTGAATTGCTTTACATTCAGTTAAGTGATGTTGTTGCTTCAGAACAGAGCAAGCACTGCAGCCATTTTGAAAGCAAACAAGGCAAGGTCACAATGGACAATTAGGGGCCAAGGCAGTGGGCTAATAACCATGGGCAGTGGGCTAATAAACGTGGGCAGTGGGCTAATAACCGTGGGCAGTGGGCTAATAACCATGGGCAGTGGGCCAATAACCGTGGGCAGTGGGTCATTAACCGTGGGCAGTACTCCTTCTGAAAGTTCATCCAACAGCCTTCACCATTTCCCCCATTTCTATCAGCCAGCCTGACGGATTACCTGTCATCCTTTATAGGAAGAAGCCACATATAAAATCTGATGAATATCCTCATTAATCTATGATTCCATCCAAGAATATATTGGCTCGAAGTTTACCTAATTTCAAGTCATTCAGTATATTATATATCACCAGGGTTTTACTGTAACTTCCTACTTCACAGACTGTAGAACTGTAGCTTGCAAAGAGTTTGTTTTCAAACTGTGTATAAACATCGTGGCACATACACACTATCCAGCTGGGATCATTTGTTTACTGATTAGGATAGGACACCTACTGATTCTTCCTCTTCCTGGCACAGGAAGTTGAGTGTGGGAGCAGCTGTTCTTATTTGCAATGCAGCTATATAAACATCTGGAGACTTGTGATGAGTGTAGTTCAACTGCAGGGTCATGCATCTCAATGATAATAGAAGTTCCTTTTTGCAAAATAATTCATCTTTGTCTAAAGATGCGAAGTCACCAATAAACTAGGGTACTGTCCGATTCACCTCTACCCCACTGCAGACATTGGAGTTTGTCTATGAAACTGGTGTGTACAATGCTGATAACTGTATTCTGCACTCTATATCTTCCCCTTTGCTCTGCCGAGAGTACTTGAGTTTGATTTGATTATGCTTATGTATAGCATTATATGATTTGATTGAATAAAGCTCTTCATTGTACCCAATACACATGACAATAATAAGCCTAAAGCTACAACTAAAGCTTTGCAGGCTGAGCCAGCATTTAACTCCCTTTGCAAAGCAATGGTAGGCAGTCTTCAATAGACCACAATGTGTACAAATTGGCCGCAACACTTCTTCCTCGATAACAATCAGTACGGGAGCACCACAAGGCTGCTCTGCTCACTCTATACTCACGATGTGTAGCCAGACACAGTGCGAACTCCACCTTCAGATTTGCCAACGACACCACCATTGTTGGGCGAATTACAGATGATGATGAAGTAAGATCGATCAACTGACCAAATGGTGCCAGCACAACAACCTGGCTCTCAATGTCAGTAAGGCCAAGGATCTGATTGTGGACTTTGGAAGAGGAAGGATAAAGAACTTCATAGAACTTAAAGAAAGGTAACTTTGAGGGTATGAGACGTGAATTGGCCAAGATAGACTGGCGATTGATTCTTAATGGGTTGACGGTGGATATGCAATGGAAGGCATTTAAAGACTGCATGGATGAACTACAACAATTGTTCATCCCAGTTTGGCAAAAAAATAAATCAGGGAAGGTAGTGCATCCGTGGATAACAAGGGAAATCAGGGATAGTATCAAAGCAAAAGATGAAGCGTTCAAATTAGCCAGAAAAAGCAGCCTACCAGAGGACTGGGAGAAATTCAGAGACCAGCAGAGGAGGACAAAGGGCTTAATTAGGAAAGGGAAAATAGATTAAGAAAGAAAACTGGCAGGGAACATAAAAACTGACTGCAAAAGCTTTTATAGATATGTGAAGAGAAAAAGATTAGTTAAAACAAATGTAGGTCCCTTGCAGTCAGAAACGGGTGAATTGATCATGGGGAACAAGGACATGGCAGACCAATTGAATAACTACTTTGGTTCTGTCTTCACTAAGGAAGACATAAATAATCTGCCGGAATTAGCAGGGGACCGGGGGTCAAATGAGATGGAGGAACTGAGTGAAATCCAGGTTAGCCGGGAAGTGGTGTTAGGTAAATTGAATGGATTAAAGGCCGATAAATCCCCAGGGCCAGATAGGCTGCATCCTAGAGTACTTAAGGAAGTAGCCCCAGAAATAGTGGATGCATTAGTGATAATTTTTCAAAACTCTTTAGATTCTGCAGTAGTTCCGGAGGATTGGAGGGTAGCTAATGTAACACCACTTTTTAAAAAGGGAGGGAGAGAGAAAACGGGGAATTACAGACCAGTTAGTCTAACGTCGGTAGTGGGGAAGCTGCTAGAATCAGTTATTAAAGATGGGATAGCAGCACATTTGGAAAGTGGTGAAATCATTGGACAAAGTCAGCATGGATTTATGAAGGGTAAATCATGTCTGACGAATCTTATAGAATGTTTCGAGGATGTAACTAGTAGAGTGGATAAGGGAGAACCAGTGGATGTGTTATATCTGGACTTTCAGAAGGCTTTCGACAAGGTCCCACATAAGAGATTAGTATACAAACTTAAAGCATACGGTATTGGGGGTTCAGTATTGATGTGGATAGAGAACTGGCTGGCAGACAGGAAGCAAAGAGTAGGAGTAAACGGGTCCTTTTCACAATGGCAGGCAGTGACTAGTGGGGTACCACAAGGCTCAGTTCTGGGACCCCCGCTATTTACGATATATATTAATGATTTGGACGAGGGAATTGAATGCAACATCTCCAAGTTTGCGGATGACACGAAGCTGGGGGGCAGTGTTAGCTGTGAGGAGGATGCTAGGAGGCTGCAAGGTGACTTGGATAGGCTGGGTGAGTGGGCAAATGCATGGCAGATGCAGTATAATGTGGATAAATGTGAGGTTATCCACTTTGGTGGCAAAAACAGGAAAGTAGATTATTATCTGAATGGTGGCCGATTAGGAAAGGGGGAGATGCAACGAGACCTGGGTGTCATGGTACACCAGTCATTAAAAGTAGGCATGCAGATGCGGCAGGCAGTGAAGAAGGCGAATGGTATGTTATCATTCATAGCAAAAGGATTTGAGTATAGGAGCAGGGAGGTTCTACTGCATTTGTACAGGGTCTTGGTGAGACCACACCTGGAGTATTGCGTACAGTTTTGGTCTCCTAATCTGAGGAAAGACATTCTTGCCATAGATGGAGTACAGAGAAGGTTCACCAGACTGATTCCTGGGATGTCAGGACTTTCATATGAAGAAAGACTGGATAGACTCGGTTTGTACTCGCTAGAATTTAGAAGATTGAGGGGGGATCTTATAGAAACGTACAAAATTCTTAAGGGGTTGGACAGGCTAGATGCAGGAAGATTGTTCCCGATGTTGGGGAAGTCCAGAACAAGGGGTCACAGTTTAAGGATAAAGGGGAAATCATTTAGGACCGAGATGAGGAAAACTGTTTTCACACAGAGAGTGGTGAATCTGTGGAATTCTCTCCCGCAGAAGGTAGTTGAGGCCAGTTCATTGGCTATATTTAAGAGGGAGTTAGATGTGGCCCTTGTGGCTAAAGGGATCAGGGGGTATGGAGAGAAGGCAGGTACAGGATACTGAGTTGGATGATCAGCCATGATCATATTGAATGGCGGTGCAGGCTCGAAGGGCCGAATGGCCTACTCCTGCACCTATTTTCTATGTTTCTATGTTTCTATAAGGACCCACAAATCTGTCTATGTTGACGGGACGATGGTGGAGAGAGTCAAAAGCTTCATATTCCTGGGCGTGCCTATTTCTGAAGATCTTCCCCGGACGCAGTAAACTGATGCAATTATAAAAAAGCACATCCACGCCTCTGCTTCCTGAGAGGATTGCGGAGATTCCATATGTCAGAGAGGACTTTCTTGAACCTCTACAGGTGTACAGTAGAGAGCACATGGACTGGTTGCATCACAGCCTGCTTCAGCAACTTGAACACCCAGGAGCGAAGAACAATGCAGTGGTGAACACTGCCCCAGTTAATCACAGGTACTGACCTCCCCACTGTCAAAGGGATTTACAGGAGTTACTGCCTCACCATGATAGACAGCATCATCAGAGACCCACACCACCCAGGCCACCCTCTCATTTCACTCCTGCCATCGGGAAGAAAATACAGGAGCCTAAAAACTGTAACGTCCAGGTTCAGGAACACCTTCCATCCTCACAGCCATCAGGCTATTAAACATTACAATCTCCAAATAAGCTCTGAACTACATAGATTTGGAGGCATTGCTTTTATCCTTTTGCACTATCATAGTTTACATAATATACACTTAACTTTTTTTTGTTTATTATATTGTTTACAGATCACAATGTTTAAATGTTCTGTCGTGCTGCTGCTAGTATGAATGTCATTGTTCTGTTTGGGACATATGACAATATGTCAGAGGCAGAGATAGATAGATTCTTGATTAGTACGGGTGTCAGGGGTTATGGGGAGAAGGCAGGAGAATGGGGTTGAGAGGAGGAGATAGATCAGCCACGATTGAATGGCAGAGTAGACTTGATGGGCCGAATGGCATAATTCAGCTCCTATCACTTATAAACTATGAAGCACTCCCAGGTATTTAACTTTACTGTACTTTTTTAAATTGCTGTTTTTTCTTTTTTTTCCCCTCCCACAAATATGTAATATGTGAATATATGATTCTGTTCCATTCTGTTTTGTAGTTTTTTTGCACAATCCGCAAGCATTGCCACTTTTCATTTCACTGCACATCTCGTATGTGTATGTGACGAATAAACTTGACTTGACTCTTGACTCTTCAACCTATCTCAGTGTGTTTCAGCTGTATGAGTTACTCCTTCTGCAGCAGAGTAAACGTCCTGGAGCTAAACAAGGAAGATATCTTTGGCACTTACGTGATCAGCTGCGCATTGTCATGCTTCTTCTGGGCCAGTGCCTGACGTCTCCATTTCAGAAAGGACCAGAGGGTGCTGTAGGGGTTCTCCTTCACTTCACACATGTTCCCATGAGTCCATACCTCCAGGTGAACCAGTGCAATCCTGATATTGAGTGACCTGTAATACTGAATGAATGAATGAATGAATGAATGAATGAATGAATGAATGAATGCTTTATTTTCACATGTGACAAGTCACAGTGAAATTCTTTGCTTGCATACCCAAGGTATGCAAATAGTCACCACATAAAGGGCACTGACAAAGTTACAAAGTATCCCGCTCCAGGTTCATCTTTGTTCTCCCCCCCCCCCCTTCCCTCTCCCCCCTTCCTCTTCCCCCTCTCCACCCTTCCCCTTCCCCCCTCCACCCCGCTTCTCCCCCTTCACAGTTATCCCCCCCCCCCACGCCGGGTCCTCCATTGTTCTTCTGAAAGAAACATTCCAGTAAAGAGACAGACTTAAAAAGTAAATCAGAGCACAGGACCTGGCTCTGTGCAATGCCCAGCATCAGTTATCCCAAAAGGCACTTAATGGCCCGTAGCGGTTATTCTGTCAGCAAAGTTGATGCATGTTTATTAGCCCTCCAGATTCCGCATTATAAAACAATTCCAGTCAATAGTAAGAAAGGATTTCTAAAATACATAGAAGATTATTAAGGGTTTGGAAATGCTAGAGGCAGGAAACATGTTCCTGATGTTGGGGGAGTCCAGAACCAGGGGCCACAGTTTAAGAATAAGGGGCCAGCCATTTAGAATAGAGACGAGGAAACACTTTTTCTCACAGAGAGTTGTGAGTCTGTGGAATTCAGAGGACAGTGGAGGCCGGTTCTCTGGATACTTTCAAGAGAGAGCTTGATAGAGCTCTTAAAGATAGCGGAGTCAGGGGATATGGGGAGAAGGCAGGAACGGGGTACTGATTGGGAGTGATCAGCCATGATCACATTGAATGGTGGTGCTGGCTCGAAGGGCCGAATGGCCTACTCCTGCACCTATTGTCTATTGTCTATCCATTGCCATCTCTGGACATTCTGAGATGCTTTACATTCAATGAAGTTGTGTTAAAATGTAGTCATGATTAGAAAGGGCAGCACAGTGGCAACAGTCTGGAAAGAGTCCTCGTATTCAGGAAATGAACAAATGCAACAAAGTCTTATTTATCTGTACAAAATCATTTTAAATCTAATAAATACTGTTTGGTGGGTATCAGCTTTTACAACCAACCAGAGCTACTGCCTTATAGAGCCAGAGACCCGGGTTCGATCCTGACTACGGGTGCTCTCTGTACGGAGTTTATATGTTCTCCCCATGATCTGCGTGGGTTTTCTCCGAGATCTTTGTTTTCCTCCAACACTCCAAAGACGTTCAGGTTTGTAGGTTAATTGGCTTGGCATAAATGTAAATTGTCCCTAGTGTGTGTAGGATAGTGGTAGTGTACGGAGATCACTGGTCAGAGCGGACTCGGTGGGCCAAAGGGCCTGTTTCTGCATTGTATCTCTAAAAATAAACAGAACAAAGGCAACAGCCAATTTCAAAGCAGACACAGCAAGGATGCATTGGACAATTGGAGGCCAAGTTCTACCATGTGGACTATGCCTACACACACACACCACACACACACCATGCACACATCGGCACACTTTCTTTAGACTCACACATGGATAGAATGTGTACTACAATGCAACATACAAAGATCTCTCACATATATGTTCTCACCTTATCGACATAGTTGGCAGTTTCCTTCAATTTCAGTTTTGTTTTCTCGAGATCCCACTGATGTTTCTGAAACTAAAAAGGTGATAAACTTAGATAAAGATATTGATCGTTCAGCAAAGAGGCTTAATATGGATTAAATTCCAAATTTGGGCAATCACACTGGGCCTAAGTTGGGAGCAGTGTGTGTGGTCCATTTCATCCAATCCTTTCTCAATGCAAGTTCTCCAATTGTCTATTGCAGCTAACTGGTCTTCCAAAATTATTCTGAAGGAATAAGAACAAGAGAATTGTAAGAAAAGGTCCACTCTCCCCCGCACCCCTCTCCTTTGGTCCCATGGCACAACAGTGGAGTTGTTGGAGAGGATGTGGAGAGTCTAGGGCCAGAGATCGTAGCCTCAGAATTAAGGACGTTCCTTTAGGAAGGTGATGAGGAGGAATTTCTTTAGTCAGAGGGCAGTGAATCTGTGGATTTTTTTGCCACAGAATGCTGTGGAGGCCGTCAATGGATAGTTTTAAGGCAGATATAGATAGATTATTGATTAGTACGGGTGTCAGGGGTTATGGAGAGAGGCAGGAGAATGGAGTACGGAGGAAGAGATATTTCAGCCATGATTGAATGGTGGAGTAGACTTGAAGGGACGAATGGCCTAATTCTGTTCCTATCTCTTATGACCTTATGAGTTGTTGACTAACTGTGGACATTAATTTCAACCAAACCACTCTTGTCCTTGGTCATCTTTCAGGACAGGCTTCACTTGTCCCTGATCACTCTTTGCACAAAGGAACACCTCCTCCTTGAGTATGAAACAAAAACAGAAAATGCCACAACCAAATCAACAGGTTAGGAAGCACCTCGAGAAAGAACAACAGAGGTAGCATTGCAGGTTAATGAGTTTATCAGAAAGGAAAAAAAAAGTTGCCTAACATGCTGAATGATTTCATAATTTTATGTCATTATTTCAAATATCCAGCATCTGCTGTTGTATGGATTTTCATTTCCTCTGCTCGTTTTGCCATTTCTGGTCTCTCTTCCGATAAATCTGCAAATGCTGTCTGTAGTTACCTTTTTCAATCCTTTAATATGGAAGGATGCTAAATAAAGTTAGTTTGGTCAGCCTTTATACAGCTCCCAAGACCCAAGAGGCTACCTCTCAGTGAATCTTACAGACATGCGAACCAGATGGTTCATGCCTAGAACACAGTAGTTGGTGAAACTGCTGCCATGGGAGTATCCTTGTGCCAAATCCAAGGGAAGAATAAAATGATGGATCACGTTCCGACCTCAGATTAATGGCCCCGTGGTCAATAATGTCTCTGCCAAACCATACACATCATTGGGAAGGGAAAATATTTAATAAGGTCAACATTAAAACAGTGCTGGCTATGATGTTGATGGAGTTTACATGTGGTGGAGGCAAAACCCTTGAACCAAGGCAAGTGACCAGGCACTGCAACCATACTCTGTGTCCTCATCTATTCCCTCTCGCCCAGTTTGCAGTTCAGTGACCCCTGATCGGAAGTACATGAAGATCAGGTGAGGATGGTCACAGGCATGGCAGAAGACTTTTATAAGCACTCTAACATATAAAGTTTACCCAGTTTTTTCCAATCATTCCAACTGCTGCAGGAAATCTGAAATTATAGCTTAAAATTCTGGAGAGTTGTCTGGTAAAAACAAGTTAAGAATTCATCCCCTATACCCTTAAGACCACTAAAGTAGGTCTTGACTGCTTGAGTAAGTGTATAATGGGCGACGGAGAGGCAGGAATGGTCATAGAGTGTTACGTTCTTCTAATTGTTTTCATTTATATTGAAATCACTGAGAAAGAAAATGGCTCCTGTTTTCCCACTTTACACCATTGCAGAAAGTCAACATCTATGCCAGCAAATGCTCTCCAACACCATCTTGTCTTGTTTGGCATTGGTATTGGTTTATTACTGTCATGCACACCGAGATGTAGTGAAAAGCTGTGTTTATGTGCTATGCGGTCAAATCATACTACAAATGAGTCGTACACAAGACATAGAAACATAGAAAATAGTTGCAGGAGTAGGCCATTCTGCCCTTCGAGCCTGCACCACCATTCAATATGATCATGGATGATCATCCAACTCAGTATCCTGTACCTGCCTTCTCTCCATACCCCCTGATCCCATTAGCCACAAGGGCCACATCTAACTCACTCTTAAATATAGCCAATGAACTGGCCTCGACTACATTCTGTGGCAGAGAATTCCAGAGATTCACCACTCTCTGTGTAAAAAATGTTTTTCTCATCTCAGTCCTAAAAGATTTCCCCTTTCATCCTTAAACTGTGACCCCTTGTTCTGGACTTCCCCAAAATCGGGAACAATCTTCCTGCATCTAGCCTGTCCAACCCCTTAAGAATTTTGTACGTTTCTATAAGATCCCACCTCAATCTTCTAAATTCTAGCGAGTACAAGCCGAGTCTATCCAGTCTTTCTTCATATGAAAGTCCTGACATCCCAGGAATCAGTCTGGTGAACCTTCTCTGTACTCCCTCTATGGCAAGAATGTCCTTCCTCGGATTAGGAGACCAAAACTGTACACAATACTCCAGGTGTGGTCTCACCAAGACCCTGTACAACTGCAATAGAACCTCCCTGCTCCTATACTCAAATCCTTTTGCTATGAATGCTAACATACCATTCGCTTTCTTCACTGCCTGCTGCACCTGCATGCCTACTTTCAATGACTGGTGTACCATGACACCCAGGTACACCAGTCAACAGGTAGTGCAAGAAGAAAAATACCAGAGTGCAGAAAATAGCATTACAGCTTTACAATTAGAGAAAGTGCAGATTTTCTTTTCAATTCCCAAGGCCAAGATGAGATAGGTTGGAAGATTGGGACCACACCCTATCTTATGGGAGGGCCATTCAGGAGACTGATAACAGCAGGGAAGAAGTTGTTCTTGAAACTGGTGGTATGCACCTTCAAGCTTTGGTGTCTTCCGCCCGACAGGGCAAAAATGCCATTAATTATGTTGACGGCTTTGGCAAGGCTGGTTTGTGTCAGGGGCTAGACGACATCCATGGTGTAGCGTGGATATCGCTTTGCAAAGTTAAACTACAACCTTCCCTCAGTCTTCCACGATTTATCTTAAATACTGTCATATAAAGTTTCAGTTTAGTTTATTGTCACTTGTTAATGACCACAAGTTAATGATCACTGAAATTGGTATTTACCGAGGTACAGTGAAAAGCTTAAGTTGCGAGCTAACCAGTCAGCGGAAATACAATACATGATTACAATTGAGCCATTCACAGAGGACAGATACATGATAATGGAATAATGTTTAATGCAAGATAAAGCCGATAAAGCCAGTATAGCCAGTATAAAGTCTGTATAATGCAAGCAAAATAACATTTTCAAGGAACATTAAGAGCCTTACCTCAGCATAATCAGCCACTAAATACAGTTCCACATACTTCATATCCCTCACCACATCTCTCTTGTTCTGTGCAAAGTAGAATAAACATGTAGTAACATGACAGTCTGCGCGTACATCCGTGTATCATTATTCTTATGAAACAAGTGAATTAATGGTCAAATCAGTCAATTCTCTGACATGACAAAGTCTCAAAATTTAGGTTCCCCAATTCATACAGAGGAATCCTGCACACAAGAATGTAATATGGTGATTTGAAATCACTCCCTGCATTTTTAATGCCATCAGTCTGTTTCAGGTACAGGTAGTTCTGCTAAAGTACAGGAAATAATGCCTATTTCGATATCGTGAATTGGACTCAACACAATTGATGAATTAGGGCACAATATTTGTATTACACTATTTGTATAACTGAATTGGTTACAATATAAATTTGATCAGAAATTAAAATATCTACTTAAAAATTGCTTTGGAAATTGACATACAGAAAAAAAGCTGCCTTGCAAAAAAAAAACTGTTTCCGTGTAACCTTTCCACAGCAATCAGTCTCAGAGGAACATAGTCTCTCAGTTTCACCACAAGTGGTCACTGAAATTTACAAGCATTTTATTCTCTTATTACGTGCAACAATACTCTATTAAACAATGTGACATACAGTCTTTACGAGTTTTAGCTTGCATAACAACAATATATAGAAAACTATTAAGACCTCTATTTTTGAAAATCCTGCGGGGAAAGAACTTTGTCATTGCGAGTCTGAAATTCTCTCACCTGTAAAACAATTCTCCCCATTGAAACATCTACTTTTCTAATGCAAGGTTTCTTAGGAACACAACTCTTGAATAATAGCAGAACTTCCTATTTACAGACTAACCAATAAACTAAAATAGTACAGAGGGGATTGTGAATTAGTGATAATTAATTATTTTTCCACCGCACAATGAATAGGTTAAGATTCTGTGTATGACTTTTGCCAAAGCCTGCATTCCTACTAATCTTACCCGGTGATGAGTTGGATGAAAAAGGCTGGTGAAATCTTTGAACCAGTTTTCCATTTGCTCATTCTGTTGGAGACCACAGGTCCCACTCTTCAGCTTTAGATACCCAGCCCTGTAGATGAGATGTTGGTCGAGACCATCGACATGCGGCTGCACCAGATAACTGACGTTGGTGTTCAGAACGATCAGTCCCCTACCACAAATAAATCATTCAGATAATGTACTTCCCGTTATTGGAGAGCAATCATTCATTGTTCAACATCTTACGCCTTCAGGATTAATAGGCCGCAGAATTAGACCATACAATAAGTTAGAAAATGATCTTTTAACTCAGTGATCTAATTTCAAACCGATATGTTGGGCCAGTGTAAGGACCCTATGAGAAATAATTTGGGTAGTTTGAAAGTCCTGTCCCACTGTACGAGGTAATTCAAGAGCGCTCCCGAGTTTTAAAGAAATCAAACTCGTGGTAAGCACGTAGAATGTACGTAGCGGCTACGTCAGAGCTCGTGGTCGTCTCGTAGCGGCTCGTAATGCTAACGGCAGGTACTTGGGAAACGCGGAAACTCGTTTTTTTTCAGTACAGGTACTGTGAAAAATGTCCACGAGTGCCCCCGAGTACCTACGAACAGCTATTACCGTAATTCTCCAAGTTCGAATCAGGGGAAACTCGGGAGAACTCTTGAATTACTTCGTACAGTGGGACAGGCCCTTTAGCCTACCTTCCGCTAGGGGTATCATTAAATCAAATGTGTACGAAGGAACTGCAAATAATGGTTTACAACGAAGATAGACACAAAATGTTGGAGTAACTCAGCGGCTCATGCTGCCGGTCCCACTGAGTTACTCCAGCATTTTGTGTCTATCACTAAATCAGACCTGACTTTAAACTGATATTTTCACTTTGTGAGGGCACTGATAGAACTGTCAATGTTAGGAATGGATGTAATGGAAAGGACAACATAGTAGATCAACACATTTAATGTAGACAAGCTGGCGTGCATATTCTAGCTGATATTCTCTTCCTTCAAGAATAACAGAAATGGATAACAGATAGGTGAAAACAGGGAGGGCTGGCTCACGACAACCGACCTCACTTTTACTACTGAGAGAAACCATCGCAGGTGAATTTTAGATTGATAAATAACTTAGCAGGAACAATAATTAGAAGATGCATTAATAAGTCACATTACCTCAGTTTAGAGTTTAAATCATAAGCACATTTCTCATGAAGGTCCTTACTATTGTAAAGTTGACTAATATATTGGTGGAGGTTTAATGATATTAGTTTATTATCGTCACATGTACCGAGGTATAGTGAAAAGTTTTCTTTTGCATGCTATCCAATTAAATCATATAATTTTATACATGTATAATCTAGCAAAACTCAAGTACAAGCGAAGAGAAAAATACCAGAGTGCAGAATACAGTTTTTCCAGCATTGTCATATAATGGTTCCAGAGAAAAGGTCCAATGTCTGCAATGGGGTAGGTTGGAAGATCGGGATTACATCTTAGCTCAGAGAAGCACTGTTCAGAAGTCTGATACAGAGGGGAAGAAGCTGTTCTGTACATTAAAGTTTTTGTATCTTCTGCCAATGGGTGCGGGGAGAAGAGGGAATAACCGAGTTGAAAATGGTCCCTCATTATGTTGGCTGTTTTCCTGAGGCAGTGTGAAGTGCAGATAGAGTCAATGGTGGGGAGTATGGTCTATGTGATGGACTGGGCTACATACACAACTCTCTGCAATTTATTTCGGTCTTGGGCAAAGCTACTCACATTTCTTTGCATTTTTGTTCACACTGCTCACACATGACTGTGCTGCCAGATTCAGGGACAATAAGATTCAGGGACAATAAGATCATAAAATTCGCGGATGACACAACAGTGGTGGGACTCATCAGCGGAGATGACGAATCAATGTACAGGGAGGAAGTAAAACAACTAGTGGACTGGAGCGGCAACAACAATCTAGCATTAAATGTCGACAAAACAAAGGAGGTGGTTGTCGACTTCAGGAGGGAGCAGCCAAAACACACACCCCTCAACATCAGTGGCACCACAGTGGAGAGAGTGGAGAGCATAAAATTCCTCAGAGTGCAAATTACAGACAGTCTCACCTGGTCCAGGAACAACACTGGGATTGTCAAATGGGCCCATCAGCAACTGCACTTCCTGAGGAAACTCAAACAGGCCTCACTTCCCACCAACATCCTCAAGACTTTCTACAGGGGCACGGTGGAGTCTGTACTCACATACAGCATAAACACGTGGTACTTCAACTGCAACTGCTCCGACAGGAAGGCTCTGCAGAGGGTAGTGAGGGGAGCAGAGAGGATCATTGGCGTCTCCCTACCCTCGGTACAAGAACTGTTCCAGAGCCGCTGTCTGAAAAAAGCTCTGAGAATAGCTAAGGACAAACTGCACCCCATCCACACACACCTAGATCTCCTGCCATTAGGCAAGAGATACCGTAGCATCAAAGTCCAGACTACAAGACTGCTAAACAGCTTCCTGCCACAGGCTGTGAGGCTGCTAAACAGTCACTCTGTACTCACAGTGACCTGATTCTGCGGCTTTGCATTGACATTTTAATAACTCTGGCACTGGCCACTCAAATCAGCTGCCCTGGACATTTTAATGACTGGTTTTACTGTATTTTAATGTTGCTGTTTTACCTGCTTTTAACTATTTATACTGTTCCATCAGGGACTGGATTGTTTTTATTGTTATTATGTGTGAAATGTTTTTAAGTTTCATGTGCGATGCTCCGGTATTCCCTGGGAAACGTCTTCTCATTTTGCACTGTACAACTGTTGCTTTGCAAGATGACAATAAAGATTGATAGATTGATTGATAGATTGATAGATTGATAGATTGATAGATTGATAGATTGATAGATTGATAGATTGATTGATTGATTGATTGATTGATTGATTGATTGATTGATTGATTGATTGATTGATTGATTGATTGATTGATTGATTGTACCAAATGGAAAAAAAATCCACAGTTCATTTTCTATTCGATGAATAGGCCGAATAAAACAGTAAAGTGCTGCCATTTCTAGTCAGGAAGACCAAAGAAAGACCTTCCCTTCAGTTATATCCTTCTTCACAACTTTGCCCATTTTGAGCCGCAGTTCAGTTAAGTTCATTTTCTTGTGAACTCATCACCCTTCACTCTAATTCTCAGTTGACAAGGTAGAAACCTACTCCAATAATTGCTGGGGGTTGGAGATTGAATGGTAAATACTGACAAAACACATAGAAAAATCTTCTGGTCATCTTTAGTTAAAAACACAGGGTTGTTCAACATCAAGAGGACAATTTTAATTTTTCTAAAAGGATGTGCCTCCATAAATGTAACAATTTAAAATATTACGGTAAAGTTGTAGTTATATAGCATGGAATTAGGCCCTTCATTTCTAGCAATTCATGCCAAATAAATGCCTTCCTGAGTTTGCCTTATTTGCCTACATTTAGGCCAAATCCTTCTAAACTTTTCCTTTACATTTACCTGCCTCTCAAGGGGCTGTCCCACTTGGGCGACCTAATTGGCAAGTTTAGAAGAGTTTAGGATAGTTTGAAAAAATGTCATGTTGAAGACCTCCTTCGACTATGTAGAAGACTAACTTCGACTAGCTACGACGAGCTACGACTAACTTCGGGAAAATTGGACAACGAATAGTGGAGAGTGAAGATGACCTCCTTCGACCTCCCTTCGACTATGATGAAGACTATCTACGACTACCTTCGACTACCCTCGATTACCTACGACTAACATGCCGACCTACTATGATCTACTATGACCTACTACGACTATATTTTACTCGCAGGCATTTTTCAACATGTCGAAAAGTACGCCGCGTCCTACCTGAGGCCTCGAGTACACGGGGACTACTCCCGAGCATGAAGGAGAGTTACAAAGACCTCCTACGACCTTGTGTCGACCATGCTGCGAGTATGAGTCGAGGGCAAACTCGCCAGAACTCGCGGATTAGGTCGCCCAAGTGGGACAGCCCCTTAACACTTCCTCTGGGAGCTCGTTTCACATACCACCATCCTCTGTGTGAAAAAGTTCTCCCTCATGTCCCCTTTATATCTTTCCCCTCTCACCTTAACTGTATGCTCTCTAGTTTTTGACTTCCCTCCCCTGGGAAAAATATTGAGACTATTTGCCTTCACTTTGCCCCTCATTATTTTATAAACCTCTATATGGTGACTCCTCGGTTTTCCACACTCCAGGGAATAAAGTCCCAGACTATCTAGTCTCTCCTTATAACTCAAGCCCTCCAATTTTAGGAACATCCTTGTGCATCTTTTCTGCACCCTTTTCAGTTTAAAGACATCCTTCTGATGGCTCAGCAGCGAGAAATGTACACCATACTCCAAGTGCGGTTTCACCAACGTCTAGTACGGTTGAGACATGATGTCCCAACTCTTCCACTCAATACCCTGGCCGATGAAGGCGAGCATGCCAAACACCTTCTTCGCCATCCTATCTACCTGTATCGCCACTTTAAGGGAATTATGTACCTGTTCTCCAAGGTCACTCTGTTCTACAATACTCTCCAGGACCCTGCCCTTGTTTAACTTACCAAAAGATAACACTTCACACTTGTCTGAGTTACATTCCATCTGCCATTCCTTGGCCCATTTTCCAAGTCGATCTAGATCCTGGTGTAATCTTAAATAACGTTCTTCACTGTTCAGTATTCCACCAATTTTGGTGTCACCGGCAAACCTACAAACCGTGCCGTCTACATTTTCATCTAAATCATTAATATAGATTGTGGTCAACAGTGGACCAACACTGATTCCTGTGGCAAACAGGGCCGGATTCAGATGAAGAGAGGCTCTAGGCTATTCCACTTGTGGGCCCTCCCAATCCCTCACCCCCATGACTAGAGGAAGATGGAAGAGTGTTTTAAATAATTTGAGTAAAGCCAAGGATGATGACGAGTGTTTAAAATTCCGCAATTCGCAATTCCTTCTCTAAAGGACAAAAAATGTTATTGTTAAATACCGTAGTGATTGAAAAAAAATGCATAAATATTAAAATTAACACTGTGAAAAACTTTTGCTATAACTGAACTTTGTAAACAGTTTGTGGAATAAGCAGGAATTTCACAAAATGGTATCCACTTGAGTGAAGAAAAAAAAAATCTGTATAATATTTGGGAAATATTTCTTGAATTGTTCCTTATTGACAATTATATTGCAAATTCTGAATCAAATCTGCTTCCAAAAACCATTTACAAAACGAGTATGCTTTTTCCTATCATTAACAAAGATGCTACAAATAAGCTTAGTTTTATTACTAACCTGACAGTGGCAGCCACAGCACTACACAGTAGGTTTCTAGCAATGATTATCAGCTCTACCCCTAGCATTGCTCCTGGCCAACTTCCTAGTTCAAATATCTTTGCACTTTCCTACTTACCCCTGAGTTTTGACTTTAGAAGCCTGCAAGTATGTGCTGCTTACTGGATCACGTGTTAAAGTTTGCCAGACCCCGGTGCCACCAGATTGACACTGATGTGCAGCCAAGCGTGGCCAATGAGATAAGGGGCTGGAAAGCTGCGCTTTTCAAAAATGTATTTATTGCCAGTGCTAGTGTCGAGTTATCGGCTTAAAACAGTATTATTCTGAAATGGAGGGCAAGGAAAATTACTGAAGGGTTGTTTAGAGATTACAGTGTGTTGTGACAGCATATGTAAGAAAGGGTTATGACAGTGTCAAAAATATTATACACCTTGGCCCCCTAGATTTTGAGGCCCTAGGCTTCAGCCTGCCAAGTCTATAGGTAAATCCGGAACTAGTGGCAAATCACTAGTCTTGAGCCTCCAATACTACCCTCGGATTCAATCTACCAAGCCAATTTTGTATCCAGTTGGCTCTCAGCTTGGATTTCAGATAATCTAACCTTCCAGACCAGTTTACTATGCAGGACCTCGTCGAAGGCCATGGTTAACATAGTTTAGCAACACTTTCAAACATCTTATTTTCAGATTCAAAAGCCAACCACTAAGACAACGCCAAACTAACAATCACCTTAACTTTTAATCAGTCTGACGAAGGGTCTCGACCCGAAACGTCACCCATTCCCTCTCTCCAGAGATGTTGCCTGTCCCGCTGAGTTACTCCAGCATTTTGTGTCTACCTTCGATTTAAACCAGCATCTGCAGTTCTTTCTTATACTTTCATGACTCATACCTAGTTTCGTCACCATAACAATGAAAACTAAAGGTCCAGTTTTGAAGTGTAAACTATTGACAAAATAAGTCTGCCAGGTGGCGCACACATATCGTGAAAAACCAAAGATCTCCATCTGCACACAATGTGTTCTCTATTTCTATGTAAACATTAATAAACGGATCTGATTGACCTTGACAAAATACCCCCAGCAGGAAGTTCATTGTATTTATCCGGGGAGATGACTTGTGGTTCCTCTAAGTTATAAATACAAAACTTCTTTTTATACTGACCTCAGACGTGCAACTGCCAAACATCTGCTCTTACAATACCCAGCTGCTGCCACGCTGCTAAGATCCCACTTCTGATCCATCTTCACTTTGAACTTGGCCTTGGCTTATTGTGTGGAACAAAAAGTTTCCAAGTAACATAACTCAAGTTACTGGTTATTTTAAATAGAAGACAGATCCATTCCAAGTTGGCATTCCAAGGGTAGACGGTTTACCAGCAGCTAAACATTAAGACTGGAAGATCGTAGATAGTTGGTTTGTACATCAAGCAGTTAACGCTGTTAAAAGGAACATCCCAACAGTGTGTAAAAGGGCAAGATGCCAAAACACTACAGACCCATCCCCCCACTGATGTAAATACATTCAAGGATAAGTCACACCCTGGCCACTCCCTCTTCTACCCTCTCCCATCGGGCAAAAGGTATAGAGGTGTGAAAATGCACATCTCTAGATTTAGGGACAGTTTCTTCCCCGCTGTTATCAGGTAAATGAATCATCCCACCACAACCAGAGGACAGTGCTGAACTACTCAATCCACTGGTGACCCTCGGGCTATCTTGATTGGACTTTGCTGGCTTTACCTTGCACTAAACGTTATTCCCTTATCATGTATCTGTAAATGGGTCGACTGTAATCATGTTTAGTTTAGAGATACAGCGCAGAAACAGGCCCTTCTACGCACCTAGTAAGCACCGACCAGCGATCCCCGCACAATAACACTATCTTCACACACTAGGGACAATTCACACATACACCAAACTTGTACATCTTTGGAGTGGTGAGGAAACCGAAGATATTGGAGAAAATCCACTCAGTCATGGGGGAACGTACAAACTCCGTACAGATAGCACCCGTAGTTAGGATCGAACCCAGGTCTCTGCGCTGCAAGCGCTGTAAGGCAGTAACTCTACCGCTGCGCCACCGTGCCACCCACTTGTCTTTCTGCTGACTGGTTATCATGTAACAAAGGATTTTCAATCTACCTTGGTACACGTGACAATAAACTAAACTGAAACTGTGACTGGAAGATCTTAGATAGTTGGTTTGCACATCAAGTAAAGTTAACGCTGTCAAAAGGCAGCTTCCGAACATCCATACAGTGTTTAAAAGGGCAAGATGCCAAAACAATACAGACCCATCCCCCCACTGCTACAAATACTTTTTCCCCTTTGCCCTCTGATATGTCTGGCACTCATTCAGTGAGCACATGTTGGAAATAGGAGGGAAATCGGGAGCACATTTTCTTCATTCCATTCATTCATATATTCCTGTGATTTTCTTTTCAAGCAAAATCTTAAACAACATTGTGGGCCTCAAAAAAATAATAGAGATGTACTGGTAACTAGCAAAGAACAGCCCCCATAGCAAGGACAGTGTACAGGTGCAAGTTTAACTAGCGATAAATGTCGCAGCTTGACCTAGGTGCTTATTCCTTCCTCTATAAGAAATGTGCTTCAGCAATTTTACCTTTCCCGGTAACTACTAGCACCAAGGAGGACAAGAGCAACAATACAACGATAACATCATTATCTCCAAATAGGTTCCCAGCTTATACACTAAACTGACATGAACATAGAAAATAGGTGCAGGAGGAGGCCATTCGGCCCTTCGAGCCAGCACCGCCATTCATTGTGATCATGGCTGATCGTCCCCTATCAATAACCCGTGCCTGCCTTCTCCCCATATCCCTTGAATCCACTAGCCCCTAGAGCTCAAACTCTCTCTTAAATCGATCCAGTGACTTGGCCTCCACTGCCCTCTGTGGGAGGGAATTCCATAAATTCACAACTCTCTGGGTGAAAACTTTTTTTCTCACCTCAGTCTTAAATGACCTCCCCTTTATTCTAAGACTGTGGTCCCTGGTTCTGGACTCGCCCAACATTGGGAACATTTTTCCTGCATCTAGCTTGTCCAGTCCTTTTATAATTGTATATGTTTTTATAAGATACCCCCTCATCCTTCTAAACTCCAGTGAATACAAGCCTAGTCTTTTCAATCCTTCCTCTTATCTTTCCTCATATCTTTCAATATGCCCGTTCCTTCAACATCCTTGGATCAATATCCTGGAATTCCTGACCTAGCAGTCAACCAGTCTGTCAGTGCATTCTTCAGCATAGCCAGTAGGTTAGGGATTGAAACCATACTTCAAAAGCATGAATAAACAATGTTTGACCCCCGAAGCAAAGGTGCTCTATTGGGTTCATTTTTCTTCAGGCAGTACCATAATAAAATCCCTTTTTCTTTCTATGTGAGGGCACTATCTGAACAACAGCAGCCTCTCCCAGTCACCAATCAGGCAAGTCCTACAAAAGGAGTTGTCTGATTGCTGCATGTGGTGCCTTGACATGAACTAGTTGCCCCACCCCCCAGAATTCCTAAATTCTCCTCACTACAGCAATTAATTACCTATAAAAGATATATATTTTCGGTGAAGTTCTTCTGTGAGGTTGTGAAAGATGCTACCCAAATGCAAGTCTTCTGGAAGCATGTGCGAGTAAAGTAATCGCTGAGGCCATATTGGATCAGGGAGAGGACTCACCTCCACCTTTATTCAAGGGAGTTAGAAATCAGTCAACAAACACCAGCCATTACATACTTTCCCTCTAACTCCTTCTCTTCTCCTTCACTGCAGAGAAGTGTGCTTATCGCTAGTGGGAGAGTTTAGGACCAGAGGTCACAGCTTCAGAATTAAAGGACATTCCTTTAGGAAGGAGACGAGGAGGAATTTCTTTCATCAGGGGGTAGTGAATCTGTGGAATTCTTTGCCACAGAATGCCGTGGAGGTCAAGTCAATGGATATTTTTAAGGCCGAGTTAGGTAGATTCTTGATTAATACGGGTGTCAGGGGTTATGGGGAGAAGGCAGGAGAATGGATTTAGGAGAGAGAGATAGATCAGCCATGAGTGAATGGCGGAGTAGACTTGATGTGCCAAATGGCCTAATTTTGCTCCTAACACTTATGACCTTATGAGAGATTCATGAGATAATTTGCAAATCAAACAATTATTTTATTTCTCATCAAGTAGATTGTTATTTATGGCCATCAAATACATGCACAGTCAGTCTTACCGCAGGCCTCCGCATGTGCTCAGTACTACACTGGAATGCTCAAAGCCCTTCACATTGCCATGGTAAAAACAGTGCGCCTAAAATAAAAGCACACAGTGGTACAAATTAATAATGCAAGCATGCAAGGCTTCACGTGCAGCAACTTCTTAGGTTAATCTGTTAGGGTCACAATGGATTGCCATATTATTTATTTACAATATCGAAGGCCATTCAGCCCATTCGAATCTATACTCACACTCGAAGCATTCCAATCAATCCCATTCCCCAGTTTATTTTCCAGTAACCTATTCTCCCTCGCCAGCCTATTATTAGGTACAGCAGCATAGTGACTAGACTATAGGACATGGAAACAGGCACTTCATCCTAACGGTGCAGGAAGGAACTGCAGATGCTGGTATAACCAAAGTTAGACACAAAATGTTGGAGCAACTCAGCGGGACAGGCATCATCTCTGGAGAGAAAGAAGGGGCGATGTTCCGGGTCGAGACTGAAGTCTGAAGAAGGGTCTCAACCCGAAACGCCACCCTTCCTTCTCTCCAGCGATGCTGTCTGTCCCGCTGAGTTACTCCAGCATTTTGTGTCTAAGTTCATCCTAACTCGTCCATGCCGACCATCTAAGCTAGTCCCATTTGCCCTTGTTTGACCCATATCCCTCTAAACCTTTCCTTTCCATGTACCTGTCCAAATGTGTTTGTATTTTAAGTTGTTATTGTATGTGCCTCAACCACTTCTTCTGGCAGTTCACTCCATCTACGTACCACCGTCTGTACAAAAGCTATGTAGATGACATACCTTGGTCACTTGCTTTAGTTTCACTAGCTGCATCTCACAGTCACGTGCATCCCACCCATACCCAAACGGTCCGTGCATTACACAGGCTCACCTTGTGACTAGGGGAACTGGTCCTTCGCTTTCCATCCCGGCCATAATGAGTCTCAGCATAAACCGGTGCCAATAGCTGCCTGAAAGAGAGACGGAATTCCATTTAACACCTCAGTAAAGTTTTCAAGGCTTTTGAATATCAGAATTCACTTTCAATAATAAGAAAAAGGTCTCGTCCAAGTCCACATTTGAAAGAGAGCCTCCATAGTCCCTGGGAAAATATTTGCAATTCTGGTGATATCCAAGGGAATGAGCACAGGTAGTTCTGCTATAAAGCATGTTTCCACTATGCTAATTGGAATTAACATGATTAATGAAAATATTGTTTCTAATGTAGATATAAAAAGATTTGGAATTCTCTTTAACCCGACACGCAAAAGCCATTTAGTGGCCCCTTTTGGCTCTTCTAATCACCTGCCTATTCTTTCCCCCTTTCTTTATATTCCTCAGGCTTGGCTGATTCCATCCTTTCAAGCCTTGTATGTGCTTCCTATTTTTTTTTTAAACCCAATTTACTGTTTCTTTAGTCGTCCAAGGTCCCCTTACTTTGTAATCCTTATTCCCCTCCCAAGCCGGTTCTGAACATTAATCGACTGGCCTTTAACCAACTCCCACGTCAGATGTAGACTTGCCGAATAACAACTGCTCCCAATGTGCAGTCCCAAGCTCCTGCCTAATGACATTGGAGTTAATCTTGCTCCCATTTAGTATCTTCCCACAAGGTCCAGCCTTCTTCCTACTTAAAACAATCTTAAAGCTTGTGGAGTTATGTTAATTATCCCGCAAATGCTCTTCCTCTGTAACACCAGTCACCTGGCCAGGCACATTTCCCAACACAAGGCCAATTTGTGCCCTTCTCAGGTTGGACTATCCACATACTGTTTCAAGAAGCCCTCTTGGATACACCTCACATATTCTGCCCCATTGAAGCCTTTGATTAATGAGCAAGTCCCAGTCAATTTGAGATAGCCTCTTCCATTGTCAGAGTGAGGCCTAGTGCAAATTGGAGGAACAGCACCTCATAGTTCGCTTGGGCAGCTTACAACCAAGTGGTATGAACATTGACTTCTCTAACTTCAAGTAACCCTTGCATTCTCCCTCTCTCCAATCCCTCCCCCTTCCCAGTTCTCCGACCAGACTTACTGTCTCCGAGTACATTTCATCTGTTTGTTTTGTTGTTACCTTCTCCCAGCTAACAATGAGATATTCTATATTTTCCGTGATCTATATTCCCTTTGCCCTGTTTTCACACCTTACACTTCCTTATCTATGTATCTCCCTCTCTCCAGTCATCAGTCTAAAGAAGGGTCTCGACCCAAAACATCACCCATTCCTTCTCTCCAGAGAGGCTGCCTGTCCCACTGAGTTACTCCAGCTTTTTGTGTCTACCATTGGAGTAGTTAAAGTTCCCCCCCCCCTTATAATGGGGGCATCGTTCTATCTCCTTCAGTTCCTCATTCTTGTGAAACACATGCTTCCCTTTGGAATGGTCATTACGTGAAAGCAAGTTCCTCTTCTGCATTGGATGTAACAGAATTTTTAATTTTTACGCTCGTAGAATCATGGTGACCATCACTAAAATCAAAAAAATCTATTGCTGTTCAGAAAGCAAACAAATGACTGTTGTTTACAGCCCCTGAACTCTCTCATCAATGGTAACATTGTCCGCGCTCACACACGAAAAATAATAAAAATCAGTTTGTGTTTTTTTACAAAACAAGCATAGTGAGCCATTCATAAAAATCAAACGGATTGCGAGTGCAATAACGAAGCATCAACAGTGTATTTCCAGAACTACATGCAGCAGTATAGTTGAGAAGGAGAACCATCACATTTATTTCACAATTCTAATTCTAAGGGAACCTGGATAATGTTGACTGTAGCTCACTAGTTCACCTTGCCCAGAACAGTAAACACCAGAGGATGTGATCTATGAATGAAAGGGTTAAATTGAAATCCAATCTGCGGAAACAATGCTTCTCTGAGTGACTGAACAATTAGGGTCCCTCAGGGAAGCAGTTAGTATTAAATCAAATATAATTTACATAGATTTGGTTTAGAAAATAACATTTTGAAAGGCAGAATATAAGTAACGAGACATGACAAGTGAAATTAAGGTATAATTGCTTCCACCATCCCCTGAGGAAGACATGACTCTGTTACATTATTTCTGAGGATTAGTTTTGAATTTAGCCTTTTACAAGTCTGTGTCATGTCCTGTGGATGCACACAGCCCTTGCAAGGAAAGAGTTGCCTTTAAACCTATGTCTCCAGCATTGGCCGTTTTCATGCTCTCATGTCTGGGGTTGGTGTAGACTAATCAATAGGGATTAGACCGAGTGGGGCCCAGTGCAAATTGGAGGAACAGCACCTCATATTTCGCTTACACCCCAGTGGTATGAATATTGACTTCTCTAACTTCAAGTGACCCTTGCTTTCCCTCTCTCTCTCTGCATCCCTCCCTCTTCCCAGTTCTCCGACCAGTCTGATTGTTCTCCTGATTAAATATTCTCTGTATGCTTCGTTGTCACCTTCTCCTAGCTACCAATGACCTATTCTACATTTTCCTTGATCTGCATCCCCTTTCATGTCTCAATTTCACACACCCTTATCTCTGTGTCTCCTTCTCCCCTGACTCTCAGTCTGAAGAAGGGTCTCAACCCGAAACGTCACCCATTCCTTCTCTCCAGAGATGCGGCCTGGCCCGCTGAGTTACTCCAGCATTTTGTGTCCGTCTTCGATGTAAATGAGCATCTGCAGTTCCTTCCTACACATCTAATCAATGGGGATTGATTGCTATGGTTAGTCACCATCCTCTTTATCTTTGTATCACGCTCTAGCAATAGGATAGGTGAACTGTTACTGGACTGTCCCACTGCGGCGACCTAATCTGCGAGCTCTGGCGAGTTTGCCCTCGACTCATACTCGCAGCATGGTCGACATGAGGTCCTAGGAGGTCTTTGTAACTCTCCTTCATGCTCGAGAGTAGTCCCCGGGTACTCGAGGCCTCAGCTAGGTCGCGCCGTATTTTTCAACATGTTGAAAAATGCCCGCGAGTTAAAAAAGGTAACCATGGAAAAAAATCGATATTTTTTTTACTCGTAGGTTTAGTCGAAGTAGGTCGTAGTAGGTCGGCATGTTATTTAGTAGGTAATCGAAGGTAGTCGAAGGTAATCGAAGGTAATCGTAGATGGTCTTCTACATAGTCGAAGGGAGGTCGAAGGTCGAAGGAGATCGTCTTCACTCTCCACTATTCGGAGTCCAATTTTCCCGAAGCTAGTCGAAGCTAGGCTTCAACAATATCAAAGGAGGTCGAAGGAGGTCTTCTACATAGTCGAAGGAGGTCTTCAATATGACATTTTTTCAAACTCTCCTGAACTCTTCTAAACTCGCGAATTAGGTCGCCGCAGTGGGACAGCCCCTTTAAGCTGGTACTCTTTTCATTCACCAATTCCTACGTTCATAAGCTTTACCTTCAAAGGAAAGTGACATTTGCTAAGGAGCAGCTAGTTAGTGAAGACCAGTTTAGGGTCATGCTTAGAACGTCAGACTCTGTTGATCCAGTTTTTAAATGGTTGTGTGGGAACTGCAGAGTTGATTTGGTGCATGGAACCTACATTTTGCAGGCTCGTTTGTTGCCACTGCAATCAATTCCAGGAAGTTTAATTTCCATTTCCTAGCCAGACCACTTCTTTTTAGGGGAGTGTCTACCCAATGACCTTAAAGAAACAGGCTCCAGTTTACCTTGGAGTTCTGATCTGGTGTGAATGATCCAACTAACAGCCTAAGTTAAAGTAAATATCACTGCTCAGGACCACTTCACAGGTGGTGTTTGCTGAGGAGGAGATCTGGTTGAAGTTTGCTGGATAAATGAACACTCAATTGGAACATTGCCTGTCTACTGGACAAGACAAGTCAGGAGATAATTTAGTGCAGTTAGCAGTAATAAAGTCTGTATCTATAAATGAAAGATTTCACTCTCCTCAAAATGAAAGGCTCTTAATCAACATTACATTTTAAAGTGTTGGATTACAACAAGAATTTTTTTTATTTTCTCCCGTTTCACACACTAATCTCCCATCCCCGAGTCCCACATTGCTCTTTCATCACTATTCTCCCCCTCCTCCTGTCTCCTTCCACCTATATCCCTCCCTCTGACTTTAAATTTCACTCGTCCTCCCTCCTTATCTGACACCCTTTTGTCTCCTTTGCCAGTTACTCCAAGCATTTGCCAATGCAGCCCCTCCCCCCCCCCCCCCACTTCTATCACCTATCACTTGCCAGGCTTTGTCCCACCCCATATCTTTTTTTCCAGCTTCCTCCCCCCCCCCCCCCCCCCCGCCCCATTACAATCATTCTGAGGAATTCTCCCGTCCCAAAACATCGACTGTCCAGCCCCTCCACAGATGTTGCCAGACCCGTCGAGTTCCTCTAGTACTTTGTGTTTTGCTTGAGCAATTTAATTCCCAATTGCATGCTTTATTTTTCGAGGTTATCTTGTGCGATTCTAAGTATTTGAATACAAGGCTTCTTGTTCTGTTCCAAAATCTTTAACTGCAACTGAACATCATTCTTCTGATGTGAAATGTGTAGGAAGAAACTGCAGATGCTGGATTACACCGAAAAATGCTGCAGTAACTACACGGGACAGTCAACAGCTCTGGATGCATTTCGGGTCGAGACCCTTCTATCACTTTCAGTCTGAAGAAGGGTCTCGACACGAAGCATCACCCATTCCTTCTCTCCAGAGATGCTGCCTGTCCCGCTGAGTTACTCCAGCATTTTGGGTCTATCTTCTGATGTGAACCTTCATCTAACCAGAAAGAACTTGTATATGTGCAATATGGTTTAAGATTTCTTAACAAAATGCTTTACAGACAAGGAACGAGTGGGGCAATGCTAGGAAACAGAGCAGCTAACTCCGGCACCAGGCAGCTTGTGCAAATAGCAATGAATTAAATAATTCAGGTGATGGTGGAGAGATGAACCTTGGCTGGATACAAAGGCATTGCTCATGCTTGTCTTTGAAATAGTGCCGTGAGATATATGAGTGTCTTCATGTCTTATATAACAGACAGCACCTCTGAGAGTGCAACATTCCCTCAGTACTGCACTGAAATATTAACCCCAGAGGTAAAGGTTTTGTGGGGAAGGATCTCAGACAGCAATCTAGATCTACAGAACTGCAGAAGGCTGTGAAGGCCAAGTCAATGTTATGGTAGATTAGTATGGGTGTCATGGGTTATGGGGAGAAGGCAGGAGAATGGGGTTGAGGGGGAGAGATAGATCGGCCAGGATTGAATGATGGAATAGACTTGATGGGCCAAATGGCCTAATTCTGCTCCAATCACTTATGAACAAGAACAAATGTCCTTTCCTCACTGGATATTGAGAGGCTGGGCAATGTGTGACTGTCCGACAGAGACTCAAAGAGGCCACGTGAATGGCATTGGTGCTAGCTCATTTTATGTATTAACTTGACAACATCATGAATGCATAGATTGATAACACTATGAACGTAGAAGGATCTTGACCCAAATGCCGCCTATTCATTCCCTCCACAGATGCTGCCTGGTCCACTGAGATACTCCATCACTTTGTGTTTTGCCACCAATGTAAATAAACCCATTACTGTTATGTACTTTTTGCATGAAATTTTTAATGAATAAAGTTTATTATTGAAATAAAAAGTATTAACCCTAGATTATCTGCTCAGGTCTCTGGAGTGGGAGTTGAACACACAGGCTTCTCGTCTGGAGATATTTATGCCAACGTGGGTAATTGCTGCCAGAACATAATCGGGTGGTGTTATAGAAACATAGAAAATAGATGCAGGAGTAGGCTATTCGGCCCTTCGAGCCTGCACTGCCATTCAATATGATCATGGCTGATAATCTAACTCAGTACCCTGTACCTGCCTTCTCTCCATACCCCCTGATCCCTTTAGCCACAAGGGCCATATCTAACTCCCTCTTAAATATAGCCAATGAACTGGCCTCAACTACCTTCTGTGGCAGAGAGTTCCAGAGATTCACCACTCTCTGTGTCGGTTCCAGTATTAAAATCATAAACCTATCTGGGTGTGTGCAGTCCTGTTTATACTCTTGGCTGGATGTAAGGATCCCAGGTGCTTTTGAATGGAACCTTGGAGATCTGGCTGATGCATCTCCCTCGACTAATGTCAACAGCACGATTTGCTGGCCTTGCTCTTTGTGGCATCTTATTGTGTACAAATGAACAGCCTTATCTCCTATCTCACAACCATGACACCATATAAAAATTGAAGGATAGCACTTCTGTAGAGTCCCAAGTTGATCTCTTTACAATTGACCTCATCAACTGTGCATTAGACAATAGACGTGTGCTCCATTCCACTTAGATGGACAATGGAGGACCCAGCGTGGGGGGTACCGCCGTGAGGAGGTGAGGGGAAGAACAAAGGAGGAACTGGCATGGGGGGGAAGGTGGGGAGGGGGGATCTGTAGCTTTGCAAGCGCCCTTTATGGGCAACTATTTGCATACCTTGGCAAGGTATCCAAGCAAAGAATGTCACTGTGACTTGTCACACATGACAATAAAGTATTCTATCCTATTCTATCTTGAAAGTTACACTTGAATTTCCCGAATCCCTGACTCCGGCCAGAGCAGAATGAAAACAACTATATTCCAACCTCTTGTTTGAAGTGACACAGTAAGAGCAGGAAATCCCACCACTGAGCTGCAGATCTCCACGAGTTGGTCTCTTGGGGGAAGTAAATCTGAGACAGGAAAAATTAATCAAAGCATCTTACAGCTTGGAAGGAAGCCATCTTTTGGTCATGGGCTTGTCGGTCCTTTGAAATATCTGCTAACGAGCCCCTGCTTTCCCTGTAGCCCTCTGATTCTTTACTAGTTCCCTACTGAAGATCACCACGGAACCTCAGACAGGGCATCCCAGATCATAAACATCTGCAGAAGAAAGTTATTATATCTCCCCTGTTGCCTTTTTCACCTTAAGCCAGTATCTTCCTACATGAAATCTTCTGCCATGGTATCAGTTTGGCCTTTCTTATCCTATTAACCCCCAATGCAATTTTGAACACGTCAATATAATCTGTCTTCAATTTGCTCATTTTTTGGCAGCGTCTGTTCTTCCTCCAGTCAATTCCAGCATATAAAAATAGCCGCTGTGAAACAGTAGGCCAAGACTGATGTCATCTCTCCGCTCGTTCAAAACCAATGGGAGCAGAACTGAAACCCATGATAGCGATCGTCGGATCCAATGCAAACACTGGAGGAGGAAGGTTGCCCTTATTTTGTCCTTCGTAAACTAACAGCTTGTGTTAATCCAACAAGAGGTTTCTCAGCCTTCAAGGCAGACACTGTGCTGGCCTGTGACCAGTGAAACGTTCCAGGTCCACAATATGTGGTCTTGACGATTGAAATGAATGCACTCGTGTGAAAAGTAATCAGTTTTCCCTCTGGCTGACTGACCTCTATTCCTATGAAGGAATGAAGATCTGATGAAGGGTCTCGACCCGAAACGTCACCTATCCCTTTTCTCCAGAGATGCTGCCTGACCCGCTGAGTTACTCCAGTAATTTTGCGTCTACCTTCCATTTCCTACCAAAGCAGCTTTCAAGGATAGGAAAGTTCATGGAGAGATACAGGGTTAGTACAGGCAAATGGGACTAATGTTGAAAAGCATCAGAGTTGGCTGTTAGAGGTGGGACAAAAAGCCCTGTTTTTATGCTGTGTGGTTCTAAGACTCTCTGAATCTAGAGCTTGTGCCTCCTGGTTTGAGGGAAGAATTATGGGCCTGTCCCACTTAGACAATTTTTTAGTCGACTAGTTTGTGCCACATGTTCGCCGGTGGTCGCCGGGAGTAGTCTCATCAGTCGCACAAAAAGTCGTGGCGTCTTTCTGCTCGCCGCTAAATATTCAACATGTTGAAACATTTTCGGCGACAGTGGGATTGACGCCAATGAGCGTAGCTTGACTTCTCCTAACGTAGGTGCTGTCGTAGGTTGTCGCCAGGATGACGTAGGTTGTCGCCAGTTTTTCGGCGACCTGCTACGACTATGACAATCGCCGGCAGTTGCCTAAAAAATCGGCAAGTGGGACAAAGTGGTAACAATGTTAGCTGTTGGTCTCCCAACAAGATATTTATTTGGAAATACATCACAGTTCCTGGGTCAACTGCGGAGGCCAAATCAATGGATATTTTTAAAGCAGAGATAGATAGTTTCTTGATTAGTATGGGTGTCAGGGTTTATAGGGAGAAGGCAGGAGAATGGGGTAAAGAGGTGGAGATAGATCAGCCATGATTGAATGGCAGAGTAGACTCGATGGGCAGAATGACCTGATTTTGAATTGAATTGAATTGAATATTTTATAGTCACATGTGACAAATCACAGTGAAATTCTTTGCTTGCATACCTTACACGTCACATAAAGGGCACTGACAAAAGTTACAAAGGGCTCCTGCCACTTATGACCTAATGATGTAGAGTCAAAAGAATCAAAGGAGAGTCCATGGGCCTGTGGGAGAATGAATTGTACGAATACAGGAAAACAGAGAGTGGGGGAATAGGAGCAATGAGACTGCTCCTCTGGGGGTTAGCATGAATATGATGAGCCGCACAGCAGTGCAATGCTGAGAACTACATTCTGCACTGTACGTCTTTCCCTTTGCCCTACCGATTGTACTCAAGTTTAGCTTGATTGTGTTTGCATGTGTAGGAAGGAACTGCAGATGCTGGTTTAACCCAAAGATAGACACAAAATGCTGGAGTAACTCAGCGAAGTCAGGCAGCATCTCTGGATAGAAGGAATGGGTGACATTTCAGGTCGAGACCCTTCTTCAGACTCACAAATGATCCGAAAGTCACCCATTCCTTCCATCCAGAGATGCTGCCTGTCCCGCTGAGTTACTCCAGCATTTGTGTTTATCTTCTACGTGCTATCCAATTTGATCGGATAGCATGCAGAACCAAGCTTTTCACTGTACCTTGGTACACGTGACAATAACTTACTCATAAGACCCATAAACTTACTCCTAAGATGCTGTCCCACAGCGCCAGAGACCTGGGTTCGATCCTGACCTTGGGTGCTGTCTGTGTGGAGTTTCCTTCTGCCCATGACTGCGTGGGTATTGTCCTGGTGCTCCCGATTCCTCCCACGTTCCAAACATGTGTGGTTTGTAGGTTAATTGGCCTCTGTACATTGTCCCTAGTGCATAGGGAGTGGATGCAGAAGTGGGATTACATAGAACTAGTGTGGATGGCAGATCGATGGTCGGTGTGGACTCACTGGGCCAAAGAGCATGTTTCTATCTTTCAATCAGCTCAAATAGTTTCCATCTGTTTCATATTAAGTAAGTGGGAATGCAGTGAGAAAGCACAGCTGACTCAAAATATAAAGCAGACATTCCACAAGCTTCCCGTGGTGATCTGCTGACTGACTTGAAGCAGGAAGCAGCCCTATAATCTGTCCAAGCAATGCGATGGAGCAGTGCGCTCTTCACCCATCCACTTAGAAACAGAGTCAGCCTTTTGCCTTTAATCATGCAGATTCTCCGAATTCCCCTCCAGACGTTACTCATACACAGAACGTGATCGCCCACCAGTGAGGTGGTAGGATGTGGCTTTGCTGCTACTCCTTGTAGCTTCCTGCACTCTGTCATGCTGTCAGCAGCAAGTTCCGTTTAGTTTATTGTCACATGTACCAAGGTACAGTGAAAAGCTACTGTTGCGTGCGATCCAGTCGGCAGAAAGACAATACATGGTAACAATCGAGCCATTGACAACGAATAGAAACATGATAAGGGAATAACGTTTAGTGCAATGCAAAGCCAGCAAAGTCCGATCAAGGATAGTCCGAGGGTCATCAAGGAGGTAGTTAGTAGTCGGCAGACCCACTGAAGTAATAAAGACTGAGCAGGAAATCAATCAAACAAAGTCCATACCCCTTGCCCTTGTAGTATAAATCCTTGAATGGATCAGCCCCATAATATTTTATTTAGTGAGAAAATGCTGGAAGTATTCAGCAGGTCAGGCAAAGTGCATAGAGTGAAATGGAGTTAATAGAGTCATAGAGTGATACATTGTGGAAACAGGCCCATCAGCCCAACTTGCCCACACCAGCCAACATGTCCCAGCTACACTAGTCCCACCTGCCTACGTTTGGTCCATATTCCTCCAAACCTGTCCTATCCATGTACCTGTCTAACTGCTTCTTAAATGTTGGGATAATCCCAGCCTCAACTACCTCCTCTGGCAGCTTGTTCCATACATCCACCACCCTTTGTGTGAGATAGTAACCCCTCAGATTCCTATTAAATCATCCCCCCTTCCTCATAAACCTATGCCTTCAAGTCCTCCATTCACCTACTCTAGGCAAGATACACTGTACATCTACCCGATCTATTTGGTTCAATGTTTCAGTTCAGTGTTCAATGTTTCAGTTCAGTGTCTTTTTATCAGAATTGGAAGATAGAGAAAACAAGTACAGGTGCTCCCTGATTTCCGATGCTTCGACTTGCGATATTTCGACTTTACGATCGGCATACGTTCGGCCATGGCAGCGAGCCGCACGCCACTTCCGGTCACGTGATCGCAATGTATTAAATGCGTTTTCGACTATTCAGTGTACGATGGATTTATCAGAACATAATCCCATCGTAGGTCGAGGATCAGCTGTATGTTCCAAGTTGCAGACATGAACCTAGTTGCAATTTAAAACATGCTTCTATTCTCACTATTCCAGATCTGATAAAGATCTGAATGTTTCTCTCACTAAAGACACTGTTTGACCCGCTGAGTATTTCCGCCACTTTATCTTTATTTTTGGATTTCCAGCATCTGCATTTTTTTGCTTTTCCCCCCCCCCCCAGTAATATTTTACCTGTTTTCCAATTCTTTGTAATAATAGTGCAGATGAAAGCAATCTAATTAATTATCAACATGTGCATTAATTTTCAACAAAGTCGAAGCAGAATCCATGTACAAAGTGCCGATTGAATAGTTGTACCTGTACAAATTTGTTGACTAAATAGAAATACTGTCAGGTGTGGTTATTAAGAGGTTGTTTCAAACACAAGTATTTAAGGGAACATTAATAAATGTTCATCATATCTTTGAATATTCAGTCCAACAGGTGGAAGGTATCTTCCTGATGCTCACCATCTCAAAGTGCTCCTTAAAACCTCTGATCAAACTTTTGATCATCTTTCCTCAACATCTTGGTGTGAAACATTGTTAAGCGATAAAGCACCTTAGGATGTGTCACAATACTAATTGCACTATAGATATATTACAACCTCTTATTATCATTGAAGATAGACACAAAATGCTGGAGCAACTCAGCGGGGCAGGCAACATCTCTGGAGTGAAGGAATGGGTGACGTTTCGGGTCCAAAAGGTGGATCCAAAACATCACCCATCCTTCTCTCCAGAGATGCTGCCTGTCCCACTGAGTTACTATGTCTATCTTTGGTGTAAACCAGCATCTGCAGTTCCTTCCTACTCTTATTATTATCATTATTATTTGTGGCTGAACTGAGCGCAGCGCAATCATGGTCTTTGGGATATACACAGAATCTTAAATATTTATTGGGAATAGCTGGGAGATGAAAAGCTGGTAGTAATGACTTAGACAGAGTTTAGTCTCTTGTCACATGAACCGAGGTACAATGAAAAGCTGTTTTATTGCATGCTAAATAGTCAGCGGAAAGGCAGTACATGGTTACAATGGAGCCATCCACAAGGTGAGGCGAATAGAGAAGAGGTGAGATGTACTGGTGACTAACTTTG
The DNA here is from genome assembly GCF_010909765.2 of Amblyraja radiata. Taxonomy (NCBI): domain Eukaryota; kingdom Metazoa; phylum Chordata; class Chondrichthyes; order Rajiformes; family Rajidae; genus Amblyraja; species Amblyraja radiata. The sequence continues at coordinate 56,802,401 of NC_045966.1, forward strand.
TGCTTAGGGAATAACGGAGTGGAGATTGGGAAGCAAGGCATGGAAATCTGGAGCAGATGAAGGCACAGTCATCAAGCGGGATTGACAGACTCAGAGGGAGGAAATACATTCCAAATGACAACTGCAACCCTTACATTGTGGAAAGTAAGCCGAAGGATTTCAGATAACGAATATGAAAAGGGAAGTGAGCCCTGAGACAATGAAACAATCAATGACAGCTTGAAAATGTATAGATAAGAGAAGGAAGTTAAGGATGTGCAACGCTTTATTCAACTTCTTTCTATTGTAATGGGGGAATATTTAGAGACATCAGTGTTCTCCATCACACAGAGAGGAAACATTTCCTATTGAATTCACGCACTGTGACCCAACTCAATGAAGGGCAGAGAGGCGAGGCTTTGACTAGTGGCCACAGCAACAGTGCAATACCCATCCATTTGTCACACTAAACCACAGCAGCACAACAGAAATAGAGAAGTTGCTCGACTGGCTGCAAAGTAGCTATCTGCACCCGCTGAGTTTCTCCAGCAATTTTGTGTACCAGCTATCTTTAGATTTCCCTCTACTGCCACTATTTTAAGAACAGGTTAGACAGGTGATTGATAGGAAGGGGTTAACTGTCACGTAGTTTAGTTTAGAGATACAGCGCGGAAGTAAGTCCTTCGGCCCATCGAGTCCGCACCGACCAGCGATCCACGCACACATTAACACTACCCTACACACACTAGGGACAATTTTACATTCATACCAAGCCAATTAACCTACAAACCTGTATGTTAGTGGAGTGTGGGAGGAAATCAAAGATCTCAGAGAAAATCCACGCGGTCACGGGGAGAACGTACAAACTCTGTACAGACAGCACCCGTAATCGGGATTGAACCCGAGTCTCTGGGGCAGTCACTCTACCGCTGCGCCACCGTGCCGCCCTAGTTGTAACGACTGCCCATGGTAGTTATATTTCATGTGGAAGATACACACTAACTGTTGCTAGAATAAACAGCTTTTGTTGTCATTTCTGTGTAACGTTGAATTGATGATCCATCACAACTGATTTCAGTTAAAGGAAACTATAATTAAATATTTTGAAAACAGCCATCAGATCTTCAGCTATCCCTTCCTGCTCCAAGGGTAATAGTGTCGATCTGACTTTGTGTAATAGATTCGCAAATCCATTCATCTGTTTCCAGTAATACAAAACATCCTGAAGCATTCATTCAAACTTCCACCTCGAGTCAGATGCTGGCTCCTTTTTCTTTCTCTATCTTTTCCTCTCCTGATACAAGATGGTTGTATTTATGAAGCCGTTTTCACACCCACGAGCAAAGTGCTTTTGAAAGTCAATGAAAATTGAAAAATAAACACCGATGCTCGAAATCCAAAGTAAAAATGGAAAATCCACTGGCGCTAAGCTATAGATAACACCTTTATCTGATCATCCTGAATCTTTTAGGATGAAGAAGGGTCTGAAGAAGGGTCTCGACCCGAAATATCACCTATTCCTTCGCTCCATAGATGCTGCCTCACCCGCTGAGTTTCTCCAGCATTTTTGTCTATCCTGAATCTTTTAGTCATCGTAATTAATTCAATGCTTTGAATATCCCGCATCTGCAAAGACCAACATGATGCATTTGAGTTTTTCCAGAGCCACTAAATAATTAGTGTAAAAGTTGCAGACCTGCTACAGCTCTGTAATACATACAGGCAGCCTACTACCAAATATCTCAGTGCCCGTTAATAGAGAGAGGAAATTCAACCACATAGTTTTGTTTATGGCCCGACATCAAGAATGATAAAATGGCCTTACTTGAGATAAAGTGCTTCCATCTCTCATTCAGCCACTGCAGAACATGTCAAGGAAATTGAGTGAATCTATACCGATCTGTGCGTCTTTGAAGTGTAGGAGGAAACCGGAGCACCACGGAAAACCCACACGGTCACAGGAAGGAATGTACAAACTCTGTGCAGACAGCACCCATAGTCGGGATCAAGCCCAGGACACTGGCGCTGTAAGGCAGCAACTCTACCGTTGCACCATCGAGCCGTCCCTGATAGTGTGGAGGGAAAGTTGCTGCACGGTTTGGGAGGAGGAGGATGGGAAGGACAATCGAACAAGTCAGTTCCTTAACGGGGCTCTGTTCAGTCCATTCCCATAGAATCAATACAGACAAGTCACAGAAAGTTTGTAAGCTTGCAAGTAGACTGCACATCACATGGGCCAGTCCTACATGATCTGAAGTCCTGGATGTGATATCCAATCCAGACATGTTAATGGATGGCACTGTGCATGTCCTAGGTCCTCTATATATGATGTGTCCTATTCACAGAGAACCCCTGTACACACAGTTCAGAATAAGCGAGTTCGGTATTCCGACTGCACATGCCCAGGTCAAAGGTCACTCGCGATAAATATTCTCGGCAGCCGAGCTGCTGCATGAATACAGACCTGCGTTTCATCCATAGTCAGGATCGAACCCGGGTCTCCGATGCTACAAGCTGTTGACCTTGTTCGTCCCGTCCCGACTGTCCCATCCCTGGCCGGGGGCGGCCGGAGATGTCCAGGGTGACCCTGGACTGACGGGGCACCAGCCCATTGCAGTGGCAGCCCCGGCTTACAGCCCGCGTGGAGAAGAAGCGTTAACTCCAGCTGAACTCTGCCTGACCCGCCAGGTTAACCGACAGCCCTGGACTGACGGATCACCGGCCCAGAACAGTGGAGTTAGCACTTCATCACCGTGCTGGCTGTAAGCCTGGGCCGCCACTCCCGTCTGGCTCCCGTCAATCCAGGGTCACCCCGGACATCTCCAGCCATCCCCGGACAGGGATGGGACACTCGGGAGGGGACGGGGATAGTCCAGTAGCAATTTAACAGCGCTTGCAGCGCCGGAGTTCCGGGTTCGATCCTGACTACAGGTCTGTATACATGCAGCAGCACAGTTGCCGAGAATGTTTATCTCGAGTGACCTTTGACTAATTCCATGATTCCTTGCATTTTTCAGAATAACGAACTCGCTTATTGCGATAGAACCCAGACGTGAATAGCATTTAACATCCAAACAAGTCACAAAGTGCTGGAGTAACTCAGCAGGTCAAGCAGCATCCTTGGCCTACTTTGAAAAACAACCCCTCCTCTCTCCAACAGGAGTTCTTTTGAGACCTTCTCTTACTGCTACCCCTCAAATTCATGCTGCTCCAGGGATGCTGCCCAACCCCCCTGAATTACTCCAGCACTTTGTCTTCTTTTGTAAACCAACATCTGCAGTTCCTTGTTTGTAAAAAAAGAAATGTGAGGTTACACAGAGTATGTTGCCATGGAAGAGCTGCTTAATGCAAGGACTGATGTGCTGGGTAACCATCTCCGGGAGTTTATTGGGTGTGATCAATACTCCAGTGGGTGTGACCAACCAGTCTAGGTCCTTCCCCTACCGACCTCTTCACATCCCAACAGCAATCTCATTACATACAGTGCCAAAAATCTCCTCCTAAATTATTTGTTTGGACTCGTGGTGTCTCTTTCCTCAGTAATCCAGTTATTCCAGTCGTGGCACATCCCGGGGAATGCTGACGACAGAAACTGTACCACAGTGACTGTCTGAAGTAGCCAATTCTGCAACCACCGACCGTCAACCTTCACTGACCAACCGGAAAGATGTAATATAGAAGATGGCCGGACACGAGGAAGAAGAAGTTATTCCAGTCTTGCAAACAAAACACTGCCCTCCACATCCTTTTTATCAAACCCCAGGGTGATTTTCTTGCCCCCAGAGGAAAGAGTAAGCTATTCAAATCATTTTTGATAGCCACATCCTGTTGGTTCTGATGATATCCCTATGAATCTTACCAGACTTTGCCCAACACTTCTGAGTTTTCCGCTAACTGAAAACCTGTTAGTACTCCAAGCATGAAGATAAACACGAAATGCTGGAGTAACTCAGCGGGTCAGACAGCATCTCTGGAGAAAAATAATATGTCTTTGTTCTTCAGGCTCTTCAGTTTCGACCTGAAAATGTCACCTATTCCTTTTCTCCAGAGATGCTGTCTGACCCGCTGAGTTACTCTAGCTTTTTGCGTCTATCTTCGGTTTAAACCAACATTGGCAGTTCCTTCCTACACAGTACTTTGTGAACAGTACTCTTGAGATGTAAACATTTAATACCACTTCCTTGAATTTGCAGAATGTTTTTCTTGAGATTATGTGTTAGAAAAACTCAATTCCATTTACCTCGGGGGGCAAATGCTCAACTCCATAAAAATACTTCTTTAAAATTTATGCAGGCAACTCTGTAAACTGTGTCAAGTAGGGGCTGGTGAATTTGCTTTCCCTGCTGCTTGGGCCTCTGGTTTCTATCAGCCTTGTCACTGCGCTGGCCTGGTTTTCCCCACAGAGTCAGCTCAGGACTTGGAAATGATTACACATGCTCAGTATTGCACCTCCTAGACCTGCATCGCAATTCATAAGCACGAGGCAGACAGCACAGTATTTACCAGGGTGTCGCACATTTGTACACTTGCCAGCCAGAGCTCTCTCCTGTCTGTGCGAATATCCCACTCCAGGTATAAAGGAGAACTCAGGTCTGGATGTAATCCATTGTCAAAAAGCCTTCTGTCCAACAGCACAAAGTAGGTCATTTGGATGATGTCTTACGATGAAACCAGAATGATAATTCAGCATTTGTTAGAGAATGTTAGAGAGGAATAGAATGCATTTTCCCCCCTGTATTAGGATGATTCAATTTTAACCAAAGTGCATTAGAGGAATGCTTTTAGGCCTCATTTTGTCTGCCGCACCATCTGCACTTTTAATCCAGCTGGCTGTATTATCGTATGTTTTCCTATATTTATTCAGGGTTTATGGTGGTAAACATTGGCCAATACTGATTCCAGACTAAAATAAAAGACAAAAATAATTTTACTGATTATTGGTCTTTTTTTTCTGTTTGCTTAACGTTTGAAAAAAATCAATTGCCACGTTCGAAATAGTTGTGCTGCTTGTTTTTGTCCGACGGTTGTTGCTATCATGTTGCTACCATTCGAATGGCTCTGTAAACCACGACTGAAACCCAGATTGAATTCAAATGTTAGGCGGTAATTGCCCAAGTTTCTGTTCATGTCCAGCATGAGAGCAAAACTATCCAGTTAGACACCACACTGGTTCCCTCGCTCCCACCTGCCTCCAATTGTTCCCACCCCCTTATCTCATGATTTACTACTTGCTACTCCCAGACACCTTCATGCTTGCCATCATTGGTCAGACCATTAAGTTTCAAAGTTGGAAAATCTTGTGGCAGTTGTATGAAATGTTTAGGGTTTTTTTGGTTACAGATACAGCGCGGAAACAGGCCTTTCGGGCCCACTGAGTCCACACTGACCAGCGATCCCCGCACACTAACACCACTGGGGACAATTTACAATTATACCAAGCTGATTAACCTACAGACCTGTATGTTTTTGGAGAGTTGGAGGGAACCAGGGTTTACCGGAGAAAATCCACGCAGGTCACAGGGAGAAGGTCCAAACTCCGTACAGACAAGCACCTGCAGTCAAGATTGAACCCAGGTCTCTGGCACCGTAAGGTTGATACTCTACCACTATGCCACCATGCTGCCCAAAGCTTGGAGTGTTGTGTGCAGTTCTGGTCACTCAATTACAAAACAGATGTAGAAACTTTGGAGAGTGTGCACACGAGATTCTCCACAATGTTGCCTGGACTTGAGAGTTGTAGCTACGAGAGGTTGGACAAACTTATATCACTTTCTCTGCAGCATCAGAGGCTGAGGTGTGACCGATGGGGATATATATTCAGGATATTTGTCCCAGGATGGAAATGTCAAATTCAAGAGGACATAGATTTAAGGAGAATGGGGGAAAGTTTAAAGTAGTTTTGTGAGGTGAGTATTTTTTTTAAACAAAGAGAGCAGTAGGTACATACTGCTCACGGTAAAGGTAGAGCAGTCATTATAGCAATGCTTAAGATAGACACTTGACAAAGCACAGAATATAGGGATACAGACCCTCTGCAGGCTGGTAGCATCATGACCAGCATGAACATGGTGGGCCAAAGAGCCTGATTCTATGATTTGGTTTAGCTAGCAATAAATCCATGTCTATTTTAAACCAGTTTACCTTAACTGGAACCAGTGTACAAGCTTATTCTGAGCTCAAGCATTTCCACAATGTCTGCATCAACACAAGGCCTGATTTTGGGCATTTTGATGATTGGATGTAATCTCTGAAGTCAAAAGCAAATAGAATAGTCTGTGTATATGTTAGTCTGACAGTCTGTTTGCTGAGCAGTCTACAAGAATATCGAAAGCCAAGAACAGGAATAATATTTGAATCTAAACACTATAATTTAGCGATGTTTTATGGCACGGATAGAAAATAAAAATATCTGAATTTAGGTTATTATAACTGTTAGTGTATGAGGGAGCAAAGCTGGAATTAAAATTCACAGCTTAAAAAAGGTAGGGGATTAGAAAACCTCTACCACACAGTGCACTGCACCAGAATCACTCCACTATCTGTACATCTTCAACACCCACCATCACACCAACCCAACACAAACGACTCCATCGTCCTCCCACACCCAATACCACAATGCCCCCCCTTTATCACACCACCCCCAATAGCCTGCAGACCACCCCATCACCCGATAACCCCCCATCACTATAACACCCACTCTACTATCTCACAAGCAGTCCAACAGAACGACCACGCCACCAAGTCCAACCTACCACAATCAGCCATCTACCATGCTCACCTCAAAACCATAACTATCCCAACACCCACCAACAACACTCTCCCATCAACAAGCTCACAATCACCCAAATCCTTCACCATCACCTCATCACTCAAGCACTCCAAGAGGTGGCACGGTGGCACAGCGGTAGAGTTTCTGCCTTACAGCGCTTGCAACGCCAGAGACCCAGGTTCGATCCCGACTACGGGTGTTGGCAGTATGGAGTTTGTACGTTTTCCCCGTGACCTCGTGGATTTTCACATATAACAAACATGTCGTTTTTAGCTGAGTGTTTTATTGGTGCATGGCAAAATGGGCCGCCGAGAATAAAGGGGGACCCAGCGTGGGGGGCGCCGAGAACAAAGGGGGGCCCATTGGGGACTAAATGGACTACTTTGTAACTTTGTCGACGCCCTATTCGTGGCAACTCTTGTGTGCGGAAAACAAAGAATATCACTGTGACATGTCACGTGTCATAATCACCCCAATCCTGCATCATCACCCCATCACTCATCATCATACTACCAACCAGCAACAGTACACAAGCACTCCAGGGGGTGGCATGGTGGCAAAGTATGTATAGTTCATAAAAGTATAATCCATTCATTCATAAATTGAAATTGAAGTATTACCAGGCCCAGATATGAACCCCACAATTAATGAGGTGCCAGTAAAGGTGTCTGACTCACAAATCATTATTCTAGGATGCCAGTGCCATAAGTTCCCCCCAAAAAATCTGAAGAGCCATTGGAAAGAATGTGCTCTGTAAGAATGAGTAATAATGCATTCACGGGGAAAAATATTGGCCAGGCCAGGATCTTCACAGTGAATGGTGCGGCCCTGGGGAGTGCTATAGTGCAGGGGGATCTGGAGCTACAGGTACATACCTTCCTGAAAGTGGTGTCACAGGTAGATATAGTGCCTTTTGGTATATTGGCCATCATCAGTCAGGGCATTGACTCTACAAGTTGGGATATGATGTTACGGTTGTACAAGACGTTGATGAGGCTTCATTTGGACCATTGTGTTCAGTTCATGTTGCCCTGCTATTGGAAGGATGCCGTTAAGCTGGAAAGAGGGCAGAGAAGATTTATGAAGGTGTTGCCATGACTCTCAAGGGTCTGAGCTATTGGGAGAGAGTGGGCAAGCTAGGGATTTAATTGTTTGAGTGCAGAAAGCCAAGAGGTGATCTTGTAGAGAAGGAGTATAACATCACAAAGGGAATTGATAGGGTGAATGCACATAGTCTATTAGCTAGGGTAGAATCAAGAACCAGAGGATATTATAGGTATAGATTTAAGATGAGAGGGGAAAGTTTTAAGAGGAACCAGAGGGGCAACTTTTTCACTCAGAAGGTGGTGGATATTTGGAATGAACTGCCAGGTGAGGCAATTGAAGCAGGTATAATAACATTTAAAAGATACTTGGACAGATACATGGACAGGGAAGGTTTCAAGGAATATGGGCCAAATGGGGCATGTTGGACGGCATGGACGAGTTGAGGTGACGGACCTGTTTACCTGCTGTATGACTTTAAAGGGCTGAAATATCTGATTAAGGGAATGATACTAATTGCGACACATCATATTTCACAAACAGAAATTATTAATCTTTTGGATTCAACAATGTGATTATCAGTATCCATCAGTTTCAAGCCAGTTAACAAAGAATGAGGAACTTACCATCAACAGAACAGTGTATTGCATTCCCCAGAAATTTGCAAAGATCTACAACCAATAAATTACATTCAACTGTAGAGAGACTTGGGTAAAGACAGCAACTAATCAGCATGTAGGACAGGACCATTGGGACATGCCAATTATCCAACTGCTTTGGTCAAGAGAGAATTGTAAGTCACTTTAAATAAACTCTCCAATTGGGAAACAAATCAAACCTGATGTGTTCAAGAAGGAACTGCAGATGCTGGAAAATCGAAGGTACACAAAAATGCTGGAGAAACTCAGCATCTATGGAGCAAAGGAAATAGGTAACGTTTCGGGCTGAAACCCTTCTTCAGACACAGGCAGCTAACTGCAGTGCCAGCTCTGCGAGGAAGAGTAGCCTGATCCATCACCATTCAGAACAGGAGCGAAATGGAGGTCCCACCTGGTTGTTCAGCTACACACCAAAGAACCAACAGCATCACATGGTGCTCAGTGCTTCTCTCACTTCAGTGAGAAGGCCTTGCATAAATAACCTGGGCTGCCAATATATAGGGAGAACTCTGTACCATTGAAGGAGCCAATTGACCAGTGAAGTATAATGCTGTTCTTAATTAATAAAGGATATTCTCGCTCAAAAGAAATGCAACAAAGATATACAAGGCTGGTTCCTGCAATGACAAATCCGTTCTTATGAGGGGTGATTGAGTAAGGTGGACCCCCGTCATAAAGTCATAAGGAATAGGAGTAGAATTAGGCTATTCGGCCCATCAAGTCTACTCTGCCATTCAATCATGTGCTATCTACCTCTGCCTTAAAAATATCCACTGACAGCCTCCACAGCCTTCTGTACCAAAGAATTCCACAGATTCACCACCCTCTGACTAAAGAAATCCCTCCTCATCTTCCTAAAAGAACGTCCTTTAATTCTGAGGCTGTGACCTCTGGTCCTAGACTCTCCCACGAGTGGAAACATCCTCTCCATATCCAATCCTCAGGACTTCAATAAAATGAGAGCGAGCATCATTGAAACATAGAAAACCATGGAGGCCTAGATAAATTAGGAATGGGAGGAATGTTTTCCACAAGGGAGGAGTCTTGAACAAGGGTTCAAGATAAACGGTTTAACAGGGAAATGAGGAGAAACCTCTTCTGGCAGTGGGTGGTGAATCTTGGAGGCACATAAAAACAGGTCCCACACTGAGACCATTAATCAAAATGATTTGGGACCATAAAATACTTCATAGGGATGCTGGAGTAACTCAGCGGGACAGGCAGCATCTCTGGAGAGAAGGAATGTGTGAAGTTTCGGGTCAAAACCCTTGTACAGGGTCTCGATCCGAAATGTCACCCATTCCTTCTCACTGGAGATGCTGCCTGTCCTGCTGAGTTACTCCAGCATTTGGTGCCTATCTTTGGTGTAAACCAGCATCTGCAGTTCCTTCCCACACATTTCATCTGCAGGTAACATCCTTTAGTTCACATTTAAAGGGAAGATGACAATAGACAATAGACAACAGACAATAGACAATAGGTGCAGGAGTAGGCCATTTGGCCCTTCGAGCCAGCACCGTCATTCAATGTGATCATAGCTGATCACATGATCAAATTTCATTACACCATTTGGTGTATGTGATAATAAATGTCCTTTGTATCCTTTTTGATCATCCCAAATCAGTGCCCCGTTCCTGCCTTCTCCCCATATCCCCTGACTGCTATTTTTAAGAGCCCTATCTAGCACTCTCTTGAAAGCATCCAGAGAACCTGCCTCCACCGCTCTCTGAGGCAGATAATTCCACAGACTCACCACTCTCTGTGAGAAAAAGTGTTTTCTCATCTCCGTTCTAAATGGCTCACTCCTTATTCTTAAACTGTGGCCCCTGGTTCTGGACTCCCCCAACATCGGGAACATGTTTCCTGCCTCTAGTGTGTCCAAACCCTTAACAATCTTATATGTCTCATCCTACTAAACTCTAGAGTGTACAAGCCCAGCTGCTCCATTCTCTCAGCATATGACTGTCATCTCTCAGCATATGACAGCATATGACTTGTCATAAGTTCAAAGCGGAATTATCAATAAGAAACAAAAGCACCAATGTAAAGTTAGGTCTATTGGCCATAAAAAATGGACCCAGAAAGAAGCCACTTGGTCTCCAAAATTGTCTGGCACAGGAACAATTCTCAGCTGAGTATTTATTAGCACTGTGCTTGCAACCACACAGAGCCCAATAACCCGACGAATGTGATAGAGCTTCGAAAGCTGTGCGTTCAAAGTTAATTGAGACCAGCTGCCTGTCTCGCACGTCTGAAAAAAGGGAAGTTAGAAACAAAGATATCACAACATGAATAATGCCATGAAAGCGGGTGGTTTTGTAGATAATGAAGATGGTTGTCAGAAATTGCAGCAGGATCGTGATCGCTTGGGCAGATGGGCTCAGCCCATCACACAAACTAGCTCTTCGTGCTCTCACCCTTCCCCTGGCCCTCTCATTTTCCAATCGCTTTCCCATAACGACCCCCTTACTGCCCCCAAGCTCTATATTTGTTCTCCTCCCCCAAGAACAGGTCAAAGGGCAGACAAAGGCGGTCGAGGTCACGGGTGCCGGTGGTCGAGGATGGGCCGGTGGTGAGTGTCAGAGGTTGGTCGGCCGAGAACAAAGGGGGACCTGGAGCGGGGGAACCGCCAGGAGGACGAACAGAGGAGCACCGGGAGAACAAAAGGGGGACCCTGCATGGGGGAACTGCCTAGAACTAAGGGGGAGCCGGAGTGGGGGAATCACCGAGTACTAAGGGGGTCCGCAAAGGGAATACTTTGTGTTAAAATTGAATACTATGAATTGAGTAACTTTGATGGCGCCCTTTATGTGGTGACTCTTTGCATACCTTGGAAATAAAAAAACCTTGGGTATACAAAGCATCACTATACAAAGGGTGCCAACATATTTACAAAGTATTCAATTTTAACACAAAGTATTGGGTGTGCAAAACAAAGAATCTCACTGTGACGTGATAATAAACTATCATTCATTGATTTCTCCTGTTTTCATCAACCTCCCTCCCTCACATTTCACCACAGACTCCCCCCTCCCCCCCCCCCCCCACCCCCCATCCGGTTCAGGTTCCATCTGCCAGTAACTTCTCCACTAATGGTTCCCACTATATTTCTTAGAGTGTTGAAGGGAAATATCTATCACCTACAGACAACCTGCGGGGGGAACGCAGCAGGTTATGCAATGCCTGTGTATGGAAAGGAAAGTACAAACCCTGCATCATGACTGAGAGCTATCAGATCCCAGGGCGGCAGTCCTTGTGCTCAAACAGCTGTCTTCACCTTCACCCCAACTCCAGTGCCCTGTCCTGCTCCACTCTGGCTCCATCTGCCTTCTTTTATTCCCTGTCTACCTCCACTCATCCATCTGCATCCCAACCCCTTCCTTCCCTCTCCGCTAACCGCCTCCACATACCCGCCATCCTTCACCCCTCCATGATCCACCTATCGACTCTGGCTTCTGTCTCACCCCTCTCCCTCACCTCATTATTATCCCCTCTCCAATATCAGGGCCGTAGAGGGCAGATGCGGAGTTTCGACCCAAAACGTTGAACTTTCCTCTCCATCCTCATTGCTGCTCCATCCATCAAGTTCCTAACACAGATTGCCCGTGAGCAATAGATCTTCCCCCACCCCGTCGCAAAGTGCTCCTGCACTTAGTGGATTACACACTCAAGCAAATTAAATCAATGCTGAAAGAAATAAAATGGTGACCTGACGTTTTTTTATGAATCAAAATCAGTCATTTCTAAGATTTAAAACTCAGAAGAAATTAAAGCCTCTTTGTATCTGTTCCTCTCTTGTCATTCATCACATTCCCAAGGCACACAGTCTGCCAGCAATTTAGATTAGCTATGATCAGGAAAGTCAGAATTCCCAAGGGGGAATTCATAGACCAGCTGGCACCACTGTGTGAGAGGATATGTGGCAGTCTTTCTGTTAAGCAGACACCAATGTCCATACTGTCTACAAAGAAGCACCAAGCCCGAAGCAGGCTAGTAACTGAACGCATGTCCAAGTCTTGAACTGCTTAGTTTACATACTAAAGTGTAATCTCCAAGTTGATAATTTGGAGTTTATATCTTATAATGCAACCTAAGCAGCTGGTTTCTTCATGCGGGTGATACCACTAATCTTGCGAGGTTCTCCAAGAGCGAAGAGTGACAATCGAAAAAGAGAGGTCACTGTTCCCACTTCATCGGGGCAAGCAAGGTTGATCGCTTTGCCAATTCCACCCACATCCTCAAGGTAAACAAAATTCTCAGAATTGCCTGTAATTGGATTTGGTTTATTTGATTACTTGGGCAATGTCGGCCAAAATCCTGGTGCACCACACAAAATGTCCTCAACATCATGTGGACAGTTTTGGGCCACGCACAATGCACAGGTTCCGCCCTTGATCACAATTGCTGCTGATGGAAGACTGTGGAAGGGCCAGGCAAATAAATACGGGGTTGACGTTCCGCCATGATATCACCTGCAAGTGGACAGCATCAGAATGAAGGGCTGAAGTGAAGGAGGCCATTAGAGTAAATTTGAGGCTATCAATGATGATTTTACTTCGGAGTCACGTGAGTGACTACGTGAAGAGCCCGCTCAGCACGCATGCGTGGCATTACGTTCAGCAGTGCAACAGCGGCCGCTTCGGGAGTCAGGGCTCCCGCTACAGGTGAAAGAACGGACCGTCAGGTAAGCTCTGAGGTCGGGTTTTCTTTCACAGGGAGCCTTCTGCTTTCAGGCAGAGAAGAAAGGCTCTTGGACAAACCTGTCCCCCGCTCGACTCCACGGAGGAGCGTTCCATCTGGGGGGGGGCAGCAACAAGGCGGTAGGACCGTTTACCCGGCACTCCGCTATTTCCCGACACCGTGCCGAGCCCAGCCCGCTAGCGCCTGAGCAACGGGCTGGAAGTAAAGCCACGGAAGAGGCGTCCGGCCGGTGGCTTCCGACTTGTCGGACGGGGACGTCTCTCCACCCGCCCGGGGGAGAGACAGCCGCTTGAGCCGCTTGGAGCGGCTCCTGGAGCAGGAGCTCCAGCGAGACGCGCTTCGTGAGGGGCGCTCTCGCAGGGGGAGTTCAGGCACTCCCTCCACAGTGCCTTGTGCACTGCCCATTGCTTCCTCCTTACCCGAGGGTAGCTTTGGTGACCAGGACTGGGCTGGTCAAGAAGATGGCTGAAGATCTCGGGAGTATGCAAGGGGTGCAGGAACAGGAAGAGCTGCTAGGTGTGGTGGACCGCTACGTGGCAACCCCACGTGCAGGAGGCCGTTAAAGGCCAAACCAGCGGCCAGCATTAACCACCTCTCCAACAGGCCCCTACAGGAGAGGTGGTCAATAAGGCCTTAGGAAACTGCAGCGGATCCTCAGGCTCCTGACGTCAGCCATCACATCGTTTGCTCGTTCCGTGGACAAATACGGAGATGACCACAACCTTCGTAAACAAATCATAAAACCTGCCATAAAATCCTAAATTTACGGGGTTGTGCAAACCCCAGCCACTGAGCCAGACCCACTGCTCTTTGGCAAAAACCTCACAAAGCATATGAAGGATATGGAAGAGGCTTTAAAAAACTTTCGGTCTCATGAGGGCAGGCCCCGGGACGAGCAAACCAAAAACAATAATTCCTAAGCAGCAGCACCCCATCGCGTCCATCAGTCGACGTCTACCATATGGGACTGGTGTAAAGCTCGGGGTCCGCATTCTATCCCCGGAAGTCTTCTTTAGACCAGGGCCAGAGCGGACCCCATGGAAAATGCGCCACACCCCAACATCACCGCCACGTCAGACGACGTGCAAGACTCGTTGGACCGGCAGGAAACAGAACAATACCCATAACCATGGAGGTAGGTGGGTCTGGTTCCTACCAGCATATAGAAAATAGGGGCTTAATACTAACAGGGGGGAGATTACACCTGTTTTAAGAAGCACGGGAGTCTATCACGAGTGATCAGTATATACTCAATGGCATTAGTGGATACAAAATACAATTCATACTAGAAAAATTGCCACCAGTTCAAGATTCACCCCAGAGGGTATTTTTGCTCTCCGTGAAAGAAACGAGAGGGACAAGCTGAACTGGTGAGACTAATTACAAAGGGTATCATGGGAAAACATGAACCCTTGGAATTCGTGACAAATATTCGTCACTAAACCCAAAAAAGATGGTGGATGTCGCATCATCATTGACTTAATTTCACTAAATATGTTTGTTAAGTATATACATTTCAAAATGGAAACGGTTGTTACTGCCAAACAACTAATTTCCAAAGGATACTTCATGGCAAGCATTGATCTTAAAGATGTTTACTATTTAGTACCATTCACAAGGATCATCGCAGATACCTGAAATTTACCTGGATGGGGCAGCTATGGCAGTTTAAAGCGTTACCCAATGGTTTCACATCAGCCCAAGATTATTTACCAAGATACTAAAACCAGCTCTGGCAATATTCAGAAGACAAAAACATATTGTCATGGCATATCTTGATGATATCTTAAATAATAGGCAAGACCATGGAATTGACTATGTTAGCTGTATCAGCTACCAAACAGTTATTCAAAACCCTGGGATTGTCTTACATCCAGATAAATCTAAGTTGAAGCCATCCACAATCATGGACTACTTGGGCTTCACAATTAATTCAGTCTATGTGACTGCAACATTGCCAAGAGACAAAACAGTTGAATTGGCACAATCATGCAACAATTTAATGATTTGGACCTTTGCACTGTCAAGACTTACAAAGAGCAAAGGTACAGGCACCAAAACGACATACAGGTCATTATGATCGTGTCATAAAGTTACCCACTGAAGCAATATCAGAACTACAGTGGTGGGCAAAAAACGTTTGGCATAGTTTCAGCCCTATTATCATCACTAACCCTACGTTAGTTATCCAAACAGATGCAAGTGCTCAAGGCTGGGGAGCAACTAACTCCATATCCAGCACAAGTAGTAGATGGACTAACCCAGAGTCATCGTTACCACTTACACTGGGCATTAATTATCTAGAGATGTTGGGTGACTTTTATGGTTTAAAAGCATATGCACAAATATGCATCACTTGCATGTACGGTTACAAATAGATAATACTACGGTGGTGGCCTACATTAACCATATGGGCGGCATAAAATCGGTATCATGCGACAAGTTGGTCAACACAATTTGGCAATGGTGTGACGAAAGACATATTTGGCTATCAGCAACTTACCTGCCAGGTAAGCTAAATACAGTGGCAGACACCAGGTCACGTAAATTTAATGACAACATCGAATAGATGTTAAACCCCAAAAAATTTGCAAAAGTTATCAAGCAATATGGCATGCCAGATATCGATTTATTTGCATCAGGCTAAATCACCAGGTACCTATGTATGTCGCTTGGGAACCAGACCCTGAGGCAGCAGCAGTAGATGCGTTCGCGCTGGATTGGGGAAATTCTTCTTCTATGCATTTCCTCCCTTCTGCCTCATCAGTTGGGGACTACGCACAATACAAATGGACTCTGCTTCAGGTATTTTGATAGTACCCGACTGGCCTACGCAGCCATGGTTCCCAATACTCCATGACATGGTTGTTGAAACTCCGATGGTATTCCCCAGTGACCCAGAGTTATTAACACCCAGTGTCGGGCACAAGCCACCCGTGCCATGAAAAAATCAAACTCCTGGGTTGCAGATTCTGCACAAACCACTTCTGGGACTGGGATTATCAGAACAAACCATCGACACCATGTCAGCATCCCTCCGAACATCCACTAAAAAACAGCACTTGTCCAGCATCAAAAAATGGGAGAAGTACTGCTTGGATACAGGGACCACCTACTCAACCGCTACAGTTACCAACGTACTGGAATTCCTGGAGAACCTTCACCACGATGAAGGACTCAGCTACAGAGCCATCAACACAGCTAGAAGTGCCCTGCCTGTCTATTTAAAACCAGCTCCAGGACAACAGGCCATGGGGTCCCACCCGCTGATGGTCAAACTAATGAAGGGTAATTACAACTCTAACCCCCTAGACCAAGGTACACCCATATATGGGATGTCAGTGTGGTCCTGACATACCTCAGGGGATGGCCACCAGCCAGATCCCTCAACCTGGAACAATCTATGCTCAAAACACTCATGTTGATGGCACTTGTATCTGCACAGAGGGTCCAGTCACGACACCTATTGCGACTGGACAGCATGCTCACAGCTCCAGACCAGATCACTGTCGTTATCCAGGGACTGATCAAACAGCGCAGACCAGGAACACCTAATCCAGTCGTGGAATTCCGGGCTTACCCACCAGAACCACGGTTATGTGCCATGACCCACCTACTGTCCTACATAGACACAACCAAAAATATTCGAGGGAGATGAAAAGCCTTGTGGGTCAGTCATAAAAAACCTTATGGTCGGGTGACGAGCCAAACCATTGCGAGATGCCTCAAGCAGGTGCTAAAAGCTGCTGGGATAAACACTAACATGTACAAATCTCATTCCACCAGGGCAGCATCCACGTCGACAGCTAAAAGAATGGACGTGCCTATAGACCACATCCTGGCTACAGCAGGATGGTCGGGGGAAAGACCATTCAGAAATGTTATAATAAGCCGTTGGCAAAACCTGTTTTATTTACAGAAAAGATTTTACAGACTGCAAATATTTAATTTAAGCCCAGGGGAGCAATTTAATTTCTTTGTTGTTATTGTTAAAAAATACCATTGTGTTTTTCTACAAACAGATTCATTGGTTGATTACGATAACACACTTCCTCCCTCAAGGACTTCGGCAGTGCGTGAAGTAATACCTGTTACACGGTTTGAAATCACAGAGCTTTGAAGTCTTCACGTAGTCACTCACGTGACTCCGAAGTAAAATAGTAAGATTAAACGAGAACTTACCAGTTTGAAGTTTGATCTGTATTTTATGAGGAGCTACGATGAGGGATTACATGCCCTCCGCTCCCACGCTCAATATTCAATTCAATTCAATTCAATTCAATTCAATTTATTGTCATTTGGACCCCTTGAGGTCCAAACGAAATGCCGTTTCTGCAGCCATACATTACAAACAAATAGACCCAAGACACAACATATTTTACATAAACATCCATCACATCGCTGTGATGGAAGGCCAAAAAAACTTTTCTCTCCACTGCACTCTCCCCCCCGATGTCAGAGTCAAAGTCAAAGCCCCCGGCGGGCGATGGCGATTGTCCCGTGGTCATTTAAGCCACGCCGGGTGATGCAAGGTCGCACACCGGGTCTTGGTGTTAGAGCCCCCGGCGCGCGCTCGCAAACTCCCGCGGCCATTCCAAGCCGCGCGGGGCGGTGATGTAGGCCCCGCTCCAGGAGCTCCTCAACCCCGCAACTCGGGCGGGAG
This sequence comes from Amblyraja radiata, assembly GCF_010909765.2. Taxonomy (NCBI): domain Eukaryota; kingdom Metazoa; phylum Chordata; class Chondrichthyes; order Rajiformes; family Rajidae; genus Amblyraja; species Amblyraja radiata. The sequence continues at coordinate 56,820,216 of NC_045966.1, forward strand.
ACGTCGCCGTTGCGGGAGCCCTGAAAAGCGGTCTCCCTCCAGGGACCCGCGGGCTCCCGGTGCCGCCGTCCACCAGACCCGCAGTTGCAGCCACCGAATCTCCGGGGGTCGGGCCGCAGCAGCGTCCACCACAGCTCCACCCGCTCTGGACTCGGCCAGCTCCGCGACGGTGAGGTGAGTGTCGGCACTGGAGCCCCCGGTCTTCCTGTTGGAGGCCGCTCCTCGTTGCAGCCCCAACGACAACGGAGACCCGACAAAGAAAAGGTCGGGTCTCCCGTGCAGGGAGCGATTTAAAAGTTACCCCCAACCCCCCCACACCACCCCCACCCCCCCCACAAACATACCCCAACAAAAATAACAAAAACTACATTAAAACATAGACATAAAATAATAAAAACGCAGACGGACTGCAGAGGCCGCTGCAGACGAGAGTCGCGCCGCCTACCGAACTATATGTGTCAAACTGATAAACTAATGTCTCCTTTTCTTTACTATGTTTACTTCAATAACTGTATCTGTGATTCCACACCGCTGCTTTGAAGTATGCCGCGCGTGCGTGCTGAGCGGGCTCTTCACGTAATCCCTCATCGTAACTCCTCATAAAATACAGATCAAACTTCAAACTGGTAAATTCTCGTTTAATCTTACTATTATTGCTCCAATACAATGATGATCAACGCTCCAATACCATGCGACTGCCGATACGTTCATGCACTAATAGGAAGCAAGTCACCAGCCTGTAAAGAACACCTGTTCCCTGAACGTGCTGGAAGGAACTGCAGATGCTGGTTTACTCCAAAGATAGACACAAAATGCTGGACAGGCAACATCTCTGGTTAGAAGGAATGGGCTGGAGATGATGCCTGTCCCGCTGTGTTACTCCAGCATTTTGTGTCAACCTGTTCCCCAAACTGCAGCTCTGCTGAACACGTTTGTCAGGAACATGGTTTAAATGGTCACATTTGAGGAAATGCAAGGAAGACTACATCACTAGCACAGTGAAGAATTCTTGATTAGAACGGGTGTCAAGGGTTATGTGGAGAAGGCAGGGAAATTGGATTAGGAGGCAGAGATCAGCCATTATTGAATGGCAGAGTAGAATCAATGGGCTGAATGGCCTAATTCTACTCCTATAACGCGAACGTGAACACAGACCTTCATATCCTTGTGTATGAAGCCAAGAAGGGGAGGAGGAGGTACAGATTATGCATCAGAAGTACTGGGGAGCACAATAATAAGGGATGTTTACAAGATAGGAGAAGACAGTGGTAGGAATAACCCCAGAGTCCTGCTGTACCTCATACAGGGATGAGTGCTACAGACACGCGCACGTTGTCAAGGTGAGTGTTCTTATTCTTATACAATTGCTAAAATACAAGCACTTCTAAATATAATCTTGAAACCAACACAATCCACAGTAAAACGCACACGCACTAAAACATGCGTGCACACAGAAAGCCATTCTCTCTTCCAGCAGTTATGTTGCTGGCTGTCTCATGTTCCCTTCACTGTGTCAGCAGTTTTCCACAGCTCACATCACACGCTCAACATTTTAACAAAGGCACTTATATAATTACAACATGAATTATTCCCCTTGTATTGTAGGATTCAGTCACTCACACTAGCAAGTGGGATCATAACAGTAACAGAGGCTTAGCCAGCTGGAGGAGGAGACAAAATGTGTAGGAAGGAACTGCAGATGCTTGTTTACACTGAAGATAGACACAAAAATGCTGGAGTAACCTAGCAGGACAGGCAGCATAGGTAGGAAGGAATGGGCGATGTTTCGGGTCAAATCCCTTCTTCACACTGAATGTCAGGGGAGAGGGAAATTAGATATGGAAGGGTACAAAGAACATGTAAGGTGTGAAAAGAACGATGATCAAGAAAATGTAGAATGGTTCATTGTTGGCTGTGGGGAAGTTTACAACGAAGCTTACAAACAGTAAAATTAATCAGGAGGACAGTGTAACTAATAGGAGAACTAGAGGAGAGAGAGAAAACACAAGATACTTGAAGTTAGAGAAGTCATTGTTCATACCGTTAGGTTGTAAGCTGCCCAAGCAAAATATGAGGTGTTGTTCCTCCAATTTGCATTGGGCATCACTCTGACAGTGGAGGAGGCCCTGGACAGAAAGGTCACTGTGGGAATGGGAGGGGGAGTTAAAGTGCTTAGCAACAAGGAGATCAAGTAGGGCTTAAGCAGGCTGAGCAGAGGTGTTCAGCGAAATTATCGCCCAGTCTGCTTTTGGTCTCGCCGATATACAGGAGTTCACACCTGTGGTCTCGCCGATATATAGCAGTCCACTCCTGAAACAGCGGATGCAAGAGTCTCTTCATGATGCGTGATGATATGTGACGCATGCCAGAGCTGGCAATGGTACAGACAAAGATGGGACACAAGTTTCTATGGGCTCTTTATCCCACCATCTCCCCTCCCACCGAGGAATAGTCTGCCTATGAGCATACATGTTGGGACCGCCACTATCAATATGATGCACTTAATACTGTTGTGTTCTTTGTCTGTATCACTGCAGAACCATATGGATTACCACCCAGCTAGTCCCCGACACTATCTGCCCACTCCACAGAGGAGAAGAGGCTGCCATGTCATCACATTCACAATGTTGTAGGGCACAGAATCGAGCCCTTCAGTCCAACTTGTTCTTGTCAACCGTTGGTATTCTCGGCTGATCTTTTTCGTCCCATATCACTCAACCATCCTATCCATATCTGTCCAAAATAGGATTTTTGTTGAGATACTCAGTTCAGAGACTGTCACCAACACATGGTTTGGGCCACGATTAAACTGGAGGGAGTATGCACTTGATCCCCCTTACATTCATGTCAAATATTACCTCACGACAACACACTTGGTGCTGTATACCAGGTTAGTACCAGGCCCAAATGTCTAATACCACTCACCGACACAGTCACATTTGACGGGAATGTAATAAGGATAAAGTAGATTTGGGTAGGATTAATATACATTTGGGAACTGATGGTTATTAAGGACTTGCGGGATGAAAGACCCATTTTTGTGTTGTATCTCTGTGTGCATATTCCCAGTACAAGTCCTGCTACCTACCACCTGGGAGCAGACACGTTTGCAGAAATGGAAGGAGCACCTTCGGAGCACAGAGTTTCCATTAGGGAGAAGACTTCAGCGCCCCAGGGCAGCACAGCTGGTGGAGCTGCTGTCTCCTAGCACCAGTGACCGGGTTCAATCCTGATCTCAGGTGTTGTCTGTGTGATTGGCATCTTCTCCCTGTGACCACGTGGGATTCCTTCAGGAGCTTTGGTTTCCTCCCACGTCCCAAAGACGTGCAGGTTTGGCCTGTGAATTACCCCTAGTGTTTAAGGAGTGGATGGGAAAATGGGATAATATAGAAATTTGGGCAGCATGGTGGCGCAGTGGTAGAGTCGCTGCCTGACGGCACTAGAAATCCAGGCTCGACCCTGACTACGGGTGCTGTCTGTATGGAGTTTGTACGTTCTCCCCGTAACCTGAGTGGGTTTTCTCCTCTATCTTCAGTTTCCTCCCATGCCCAAGGCATACAGGTTTGTAGGTCAATTGGCTAGGGATAAATGTAAATTATCCCTAGTGTGTGCAGGACACTGTGTGAAGGGCCTGTTTCCACGCTGCATCTCTAACCTAAAAACCAAACTAACTAGTGTAAACGGGTGATCAATGGCCAGAGTGGAATAGGTGGGCCGAAGGGCCTGTTTTCATGCTGTATCGATCAATCGCTCACAGGCTCATTGGATGTGTCTAGTTCCAGTCTGATGATAGTGGTTCTAGATCACATTACATACATTGCCATTTAGAGACTCTTTCCCAATTGAGTCCAAATCATCTGGTCTAGCTGGAACCTGTTGACCTTTCTTCAAAAGATCAACCCCTTTTTTTGCCCAAACACATCTTGCAATACTTTACATGGGGAGGTTGCCCAAACTGCAGTCATTTAGTCGATGATGGGCGCACTGGGCTGAATTCCCTGACCAGATCACGGTTGTCCATCCACTTTCACAACCCCCAGCATGGTTGGTCCCACGGACGAGACACTGGACAAATGTGGTATGATGATCAAAGGCAGTCTGGAATCTAGTACTAAGGCAGTCCCCAAAGATGGATCTTTCCTTTAAAATTAAATGTTCAGAGATGTAGGTTAATTAAAATCTTTTCCCAAATTCATTCCACTTCAATGACATTCAGATTAGGTGACAAAAGGCCTAGCAAACTGCCAAGGCCTTTATTTAACGTGCTGCATAAGCCGGCAACAACCTACGTCATCCTAGCGACAACCTACAACAGCACCTACGTCAGGAGAAGTCAAGCTACGCTCATTGGAGACAAGCCGACTGTCGTCGACTGTCACCGAAAAGATTTGAACATTTCAAAATCCAGCGGCGACCAGAAAAACGTTACAATTCTTTGGGCGGCTGAGGAGACGACTCATGACGATATAGGCGACCCCCCAGGGACTATGTGGTGACAGCCTAGTCACCTGTAGTTGCCTAAAAAAAAAAATTGCCTAATTTGGTTAGGGGCATTATTCCTAACAGACCTGGCAGCACAGCAGTAGAGTTGCTGCCTTACAGCACTTACAGCGCCAGCGACCAGGGTTCAATACCGGCTGCGGGTGTCGTCTGCACGGAGTTTATACATTCTCCCCGTGACCACGTGTGTTTTCTCCAGGTGCTCCGGTTTTCTCCCACGCACCAAAAACGCGCAGGTTTGTAGGTTAATTGGCTTGGTATCAATGTAAAATTGTCCCTAGTGTGTGTAGGATAGTGCTAATGTGCGGAGATCGCTGGTCAGTGCAGACGGTGGGCTGCAGGGCCTGTTTCCCTGCTGTATTTCTAAACTGAACTAAACTAGACGGGACGGCTGGAAGTGAGTTTGGAGAAAGTAGGTTGCAGGGAAATGAGTGGGGCAATCGACCTAGTGGAATAGCTCAGAGCTGGCATAGGCTCAATGGACCAAATGGCCACCACCCATGTCATATGATGGAATCAGATTGAGGAGTGCTCCGAGGCCTCTGAACTCAGTCACATGACCAGCTCACACCCAGAAACCTGACCAGATGTGGCAGCCGGTTCATAGAAAAAAAAATCTCCTCCCTTTAGAGACTGCTAAATAATAAATGATCTGTCCCATTAAGTGCCATATAATACGTCCCCAAGGAGCTCAGAGATTTCCCATCACTCACACACGACATCCACCTGTAAATTGAAATTAAAAAGGGAATGAAAATTTACTTCCAAATAACTCTAGATTGCATCTTGTTCTAGAATATACAGGTTGCTCTCCAAGCCACATGCTCCAGAACCTGACAAAGATGGGCATCGTACAAGGGTGCAGATTATTCAGCCTCCACTGTCCTGAGATTTGCAAAAACCTTAGCCACCTAATCTTTTTCAGCAAAAAATCTTGTTCACCTAATACCCCGTGACACTCTGTCCTTCATTAAGTCCTCATTCCCCACACAACGCTCAAAATGCAACTCATTAACTTGCCCCTTATAGAACCCAGACAACCATGAGATATAGGAGAAGAATTAGGCCTTTCGGCCCATCAACTCTGTCCGCCATTTGATCACGGCTGATCTATTTTTCCCTCTCAACCTCATTCTCCTGCCTTCTGCATGCAACCTTTGACCCCCTTACTAATCATGAACCTATCAATCTCTGTTTTAAAAATACCCAATGACTGCCTCAACAGCCATCTGTGGCATTGAATTCCACAGATTCACCACCCTCTGGCTAAAGAAATTCCTTCTCATCTATATTCTAAATCTGTCTGCACATGTACATGACAAATGGCTACTTTAAGTTTAGTTTAGAAATACGGCATGGAAAAAGACCCTTCGGCCCACCGAGTCCATGACAACCAGCGATCCCTGCACACTAACACTGTAAATAGCTCGTTCTAAGCCTCCCCCCAGTCTAGTTTCAGTCAATAAGATACTGAGTCAAGCACTTGCGCAACTAAACTTTATTTTCGAAAAAACACAATAACAGTTCCCCTCTACTATACCTAACCACCGCGGGTTTGATCCTTGTATCTGCCTGTACAAGCTCTCCTAGCCTCGTGCAAGCAGAGACACTCCAAAAGGTCACGCAGTCCCAAGCGTTCTTCCAGAAGATCGACACAGGACATCGTGGGAGCTACCTTTTATAGGTCCCCGACCCTTGAGGGGACGAACCATATGGGGGTGGTCTCTATACAGTCCAATAACAGATATTGATTAACACAGTACATGATAGACATTTCCCTAACCCAATAATACAGTAACTAATACAATGTATCTGACGAAGTTTCTAGAAGTTCCAAGTTAATGGAGATTAATTATGCAACAAGTGCCTGAATATTCAAGAAACCCAGACAAGGCTCAACACTTAACCCAATCAACGTCTAGCAAAGTAATGATTTGCAACATTATTTACAATGTGTATGTCTGGTTTGCATTCACCCAATCCGTTTCATGCAATTTACACCTAATTGTAAGAAGCTGCAGATGTCACATTCTTTCCCTGCAACTCTTATCTGGGCTCCAGACAAGCTGGCACCATTCTGCAGCTTGTCCCATTTCTACAGAAGGCACATTTAAATTGACCAAATGGCCTAGCAGCACAGGAGCCTTTACTAAATGTTGGTGTCCTGGCATCTCCAATTTGGCCAGAATTAACATTCCTTCCTTTTATCATATATGATAAACCATCATTTATGATAGCCAAATAATCAGATGACCAGATATACATGTGTGACTATTACATTCTCCATCTATTAACAACAAGATGATGATGTTTCTTCCCAGAATCTTATCAAGCTTCCCGAGTTTTCGTGAGCGTAGCTTCACAATTTCCGTCTGATGAGTCTTCAGCTCTCGAGTTTTCATGGGCGCAAATTCCCTCCACCCGTGTTGTTGTCCATTCTTCCATCCCTTTCTATAGTCAAACCTATAACCTATAATTCCTGAAAAACTTGGGACAAAGCAAATTACCATTCATGCACTAATGCTTTCCCATAAATTCACTGTATTCCTATTCTGTCACAAACCCTTTTCCATATCACTATAACTATTTCTACTATATTTCTGCTATATAATATACTCTTTACTAACCTAGGATCAACACTAATCAGCCCTCTCCGTATTCACACGATGTTCCTTAATGTATATCTGATGATGGTTTCTCATATAAATTTCAGCTGGGTTCAGTCCAGATTTCACTACAGGCGTGACTCTTATTTAAAGCAAACCATGAAGAATGTTTCAATTCAACCAAATTCAGTCTAATTCCTTCAATTTAATATTTTAAGATTCTGGGTCCGTCTCACCCTTCTCATTCCACAGCTTTGTGGTTGATAACATAATTCCATTCCAATTCCTGCGGAATTCCCAGCTGTTCAAATTTAATCAATCAAGTTTAATATGTTGTCAATTTTATCATAAAGGCAATTAAGAACGCTGAATCTAGGGACAATTTATTTCCACCTTGATAATAGAAGCTGGTTTACTATCAAGGGTTAAACAAATTTAGATCCACCGGTCAAATACATTGACTCTGATATCTCAACACCCATTTCTTTATTCCTCCTTCTAATTCAATAGACTTCTCCTCCAGTATTTCTTCCTTTGTATGTTAGCTCGGCTCTCAGTCCATAGCTCGGTTCTTCCTCATAACTAGTTTTACCTCTAAGTAGCTTTCTTAGTATGCTAACTTTGGTCTCTTAAAGGGAAGTCCTGCAGTTCACAGTCCTCTTTTTTACTATCTCCAATGCCAACTCTCATGTTCCCTGAATAATTCTCCCATGTTACCAGATCTTCCCAAGTTCCATCCTTCCCTGATGTTCTCTGAATAATCCTTCCCATCTTTGGCGGCCTGTGTGGGCATGAGACAATAAAAATACCAATTTAATAATCAAATTTTAAATACTCCTAAGCCAAATCTCACAAGTCAGTTCCAAATCTCAAACTTTAAAATCCTTCCAATTCATTACCATACAATTTAGAGATCGAATTAAAAATGTTATCAATTTATATCTAATGACTACAATTTAGGCGCAAAGTAGATGTTTTGCCCCGAACCACAGAGGAATGTCAATTTTCAAATTTAAATTCAATTCTTCAAATCAGAGCTTGCCCCAATGGTTGCCATAGGTTGTCTGTATCTTTTAGAAAATGTGGATGGTGTTATTTTCTTTTTTTTTCACTGGTGTCAAAAGCTAGATGATGTTAAAGTTGGGCACTCGGGGAGGTATCTTCATCTTCCTCTTCCTCGATGTTAGTTTCAAAGGAGTAGGGATACTGAGGAGCAGCCTTCTCTATTTGTTGGCCTCTCCCAGATGTCTTAAAGGGACAGGACAGTATTATTTCTTCTTTGTTGTTAGTCCTTTTCTCTGGGGAGCTACCTTGATGGAGATATTCACTACACATCCGACCTGAGCTGTGTCTTCTGCCCGTTCTCAAGAGTCCACATGCTCTTTACCTCACTCCCCAGATAGTGGCGTTGTAGGTTATACTGTCCTGCAGTCACAACAACTTTGTAACAAATTAGTACAATAGCCCTTTCCCTACTCCCGTACCTCCTGCGCAATAAGTTTCTTCTCTCCCTAGTGCCAGTTTAGTTCCTTTTAGTTCTTATTCTTTCTGACACCAGTTAATATGGTTCCCTTTTTGTAGTCCTTCCTTTTAGTGAGGTTTCTCAATCCATCAGCTTCTTTGTAACTCTCTTCCTGTGATTCGGAAGGGGTGGTGTTCTTTCTTGTTCTTATAATTTATTATTATTTTTGGGCCATGTGAGAAGACCCTCAGATGTCATACTTTGTATTAGCTGGCAGATCAGGGCTATCGGAATGGATTTGGCTGCCAGAATGTCCCTGCTCCCTGATCTTCTGGCCAGTGTTCTCTTCCTCTACCTTCGGGGTCCCAAGAGTAACCTCTAGGGATCCACTGACTTCTTAGACCCCGTGGCCCTCTTCTTTGACCACTTCCTTCTCTTTGTTCCCTCACAGGGCAAGATCGGCTCCAATGTCCTGATTCCCCACAGATGTAACATTGATCAGGTCTAACAGCTCTATAGCCTCTCCAACCAAACTGAGGGAAAGTCGGCTCTCGGATTGGCCTGTCTATCCATGCTTCAAAATCCTCCTCCTTCGATGTTACTTCCTGTTTCTGGATTCTTAGTATGGGTCTTTGGAAGGATTTAGCTGCCGTTGAACCAGGTTGCATTGAAATGTTGACATCTGTAGCCCGGGGATAATTTGCACCTACTACGGGATCTAATTCTAAAGGCGGAGTAGGCAGCTTCCAACTAGGGAATTACCTACGGGGAATCCATATCGTCGGGAATTTGCTCTGATCTTATAATGTTATCCATGTTAGGATCAGCCACTTCATAGCCTCCTGCTGTCTCACCATCAGAGAAACTGCTCTTTCTGCTACCGGAATCACTATACTTTAGGAAGGATTCTTTCACTTTCCCACTTGATTTCCCAATTAATTTTGGCACCCACTTCTGAGGAACCTTCCTTCTAGCTCCCTGATTCCCTACACTATCCTCTGCCCGTGAAGCAATCGTTGGAGCTGGAGAGTCCTTTCCCGATTTTCCCACTTTGGATTTGAAATTAGTGGGTGGAGTCGAAGATAGCACTAACTCGTCCTGAGCGCCCCAGTTCGCAAGCTGCGCATGGTGTCTCCGAACTAAGAACATGAGAGGGCTGAGAGGAATGCTGTGACTCTGTTCCGAAAAAATCTGCCCATCCTTGTATATATTGGGCTTCTCTCCCTTCGAGATCCACGCTAACCGCGGCACTCTTACTAAATTTAATCAGTTTGATTTTAGTCGGCACCTCCCCTTTAAGAGCCATCGCAGTCATTTCTCCTTTAAAAGATGATGTTCTCTCCTGCTCCTGACTTCCACTATCTTTCTTTCCCTGTTCCAAAATGTCTAGAGAAGGACCAGTTCTCTCTTTTTCCATTCTAATCCCTAATTTAAACGCTGTCATTCTTAAAGTAGAAAGCAGAACAACTTCTTTATTTACTTTCCTTTCAGTGAACTTTCAATAAGCTTGTTCCCTTCTTCACAGTTTCCATATTGTCTAACAATTGTCTTTATGTAGGTTGTTCCTACTATAGACTTTAGCCCACCTATTGGCCAAAGTTCGTTCCTCAAAACTTTATTTAATTTTCCCGATAATTTTCTTAATCTCTGCTTCATGCGGAATTTTCTCACAAATTATTCTTATCAGACTTTCAGGAATATTTGATAGGTCCTTCTCCAGTACATTCCCCATCCTCCTGCACAATAGACACAATACAGATAAGATGCAAAGCACTCACGCCTCCTCAATACTGGCCCCTTCCTCCAAGGCGACTGAAATTGCTCCCATGCAATGACTAATGTCTAGCAGATTCACACCTTCTCACACAATTGTACCTTCAATCTTTCCCAATCACTCCACTCAATTGCTCTATTCAATTGTTCGACTCGCTCGCTCTTGTTCAATCACGCTCTCAACTTTCTTATCAGCTCGATCACAATCACTTCATACAACTCTCAGCCTGTAAATAAAGAATCTCCGGTTTCCCAAACTACAGCACCGGCTCTTAATATTTAAATTTTAGCAGCAATCTCTCCCACTCAGAACACTTTAAGTTCACACAGACAAATAAACCCGAACCACGCAAGTAAAACTATAATCAGACAAGAAATTATTCCCTCAATTACAAGTAAACCAAGACACACCCCCAATATAAACTACAAGCATCCACTTATTATGACGACGAATCGCACACTCTAATAAATCCTCTTCGTGGCGTACGGAACAACTCCTTCCCCGACACAGCGATCGAAAGAATACGAACCCTGATCGAACCATCACGAATCGGATTCTAACAATACTACAATCCCGATTTACACAGATACAAATATTCAATTCAAACGCACTTTTACTCCAATTATCTAACACCCAAAATTCCTTATCACTCACACAGACAATACAAGTAGCGGTCCGCAATCTTAACACACTCTAAATCTTAACACACTATAAATATTTTTACATACGCAAAGTATTTATACAATTCGGATCCGATAAAGAAGCTAAAAAAGACGGTGCTGGGTGGAAATTTACAATAATAATTTAACACGCTAGCGCCCAGATTACAAACACTCGATCTCAATGCTGCGTCGCGCTGTTATCAATCAGTGAAGCTCTCCCTCCGATATCGAAAATTTTCTCCTTCCTAGGACACTTTTTGCTGAGGGTACAACTTCTTAAATGGACTACTTTTCCTCCTAAATGTTACTTTCCCCTGCTAAGACTGGACTTCTATAGGGGGACCTCTATCCCTCCTCTCATAGTTCTACAAAATTAGGGGTACCTCTCACATCCGGGTACTTTTCACCAAGTAAACCAGGTTCCCGTCTCTCAGTTACTCTTCGCTATCAGGTACTAATCAACAATCGATCAGAGGGTTACTATTCACTGTTGATCAGCCGCTATTCAAAATTAATCTCAAACTGTTTAATCTGTTTATCTCAAGAAGCATCTATAGCACACTCCTTTGTCTCTTGCATAAAACTCCAAACATTTTGGAAAGAAATCTTTGAAATCTTCACAAAATGATTTAAAACAAAACTGGACCCCCATGCAGAATTGATTCTTTTTGGACCAACAGGAGCCTGCTCTGAGCTAACTACATTTCAAAGACATTTCTTTAACTACCGCCTGATAATGGCAAAAAAACTTATACTCAAATTTTGGAAAAATGCACCCACCCCAATGCTTAAAATGTGGATCACAAGTATGTCTGAGAAGCTACATCTTGAAGATAAGAGACTCGTCTTAGCAGGAAAATTAGAGCAATTCCTAAAGATATGGTCTCCTTTCATTGATTTATTACAAGTATAGTATGGTGCAACTCTACTCTGGAAATTAACTGTTTCTGAACTGGGTGATGGATGTGGTGAGATATGAAGTAGGCATATCCCTTTTCTGTTTCTGTTTTTTTTCTCCCTTTTTTTCTCTCTTTTTTTTCCTTCTTCCTTCCTTCTTTTTTTATAATTCTATGGGTTTTTCTCCTTATCTTTCTACAGGATATCACTTGTTACTCAGATATCACTTGGTGCTCCAGGGTTTACACATCACCATTTCCTTCACTCTTTCCTTTTTACGCTTTCTTTCTTGTGTTACCTTTCTCTTGCTAAATTTAAAACAGAAGTTGTACACAAAATGTATTACGTCTTATGTCATGGTTTATACTATTGTACAATGCTTCAAATAAAAATACAAATTAAAAAAAAAAAAACATGCACAAACTCCGAAGTTCTATTTACACAGAATTCAAATTCTACTGTAACGGGCAGAACTTCAATGTGAAATTCTGTATTTGGAAACATTAATTCGGCAAATCTAAACTCGCTCTCGGACCAATTAGTTTTGGTGCATATCACTCAACACACGCGGGCTCTCAAATTCAAATTTAATTGCCCAATGAAATCTCGAATGGGCTAGAGTATTCCCAACCAATCTATACTCTAGCCACTGAGCCCAGTGCCTTTACGAGATTCCTCGTCCATCACTCCAGGGAGGGATTCAGATATCTTCACACAGGCGTGGCCTCTAACCAACCTAGGTTTTACCTCTTCAAAAGGACTTTCTTTACACCTGCTTGGCACCGGCAGTCAATGTCAATTTTCAGAACACACTATTCCAATCAGCGCTCCCAGCAACGACAGGTCAAATGCCTTACCGCTTAGCACGTAAACCAGCCTTGTTTACAATACCCCTCCAATTGAATACCAAATCTGGGAAAGGATGCACGTTTGGCTCTGGTTAAGCAGCTGCTGTCTGCCAACTACGACCAGGTTTTGGGCCTCTAACTGAGAAAAGGGCCTCTAACCCAACCCCAGCAGGGCCTCTAACCCCCCCCCCCCCACATACCCCCTGCCCACACACACCCCTCCCCTCCACACACCCCGCCCACACACCTCCCCCAAACCACCCCTCTCCCCTCTCACATGCTCCCTCCCCCCCACACCCCCTCCCCCCCCCCCTGCTTGCTAGTCTCTGTTCTACGATCTCGTTGGGACCCTTTTCCAAGCCCACGAATGATCGATCTGCTCAACTAGCGAAGTGCTGAAAATCAATGCAAAAACTGCACAGTGGCACCGATTTCTGCTCTCACGATCAAAACAGCTCAACTCCCTTAATCGCAAACTTGTGTTTGGGGGTCCGTTGAGATCTCGGACGTGCCCCCAATGTAAATAGCTTGTTTTAAGCTTCCCCCCAGTCCTATTAGATCTCTCCACCCCCCCACCCTCAATTTAAACCTCTGTCCTCTGGCCCTCGATTCCCTTACTCTGGGCAAGAGACTCTGTGTGCTTACCTGACATTCCTCTCATGGTTTTGTACACCTCCATAAGATCACCCCTCATCCTCCTGCATTCCAAGGAAATCAGTCCTAGCCTGCTCAAACTCTCCCTCTTGCCTGAGCCCTGGCAACATCCTTGTAAATCATCTCTGCACCTTTTTCAGCCTGACAACGTCTTTCCTATTACACGCTTCCCAGAACTGAACACAATACTCGACAATGTCTTCCTTAACTGCAACATGACCTCCCAACGTCTATACTCATTCATGTTGTTATAAAGATTTGGAGAGCTACAGAGAAAGAGCAAGAGAATGGCACTGGTTGCATTACTTTTGCCATCTCCTCTGGTGTTTCCATTCTACGAGCAGCATTCACACCACTTTGCAGCAGCACAATGGTGCAGCTGCTGGAGCTGCTACCCCACAGCACCAAAGACCTGGTTCGAATTCTGACCTCGGGTGTCATCTATGTGGAATTTGCACGTTCTCCCCCTGATCACGCAGGTTTCCTCTGGGTGCTCCAGTTTCCTCCCACATCCCAAAAATGTGGGGGGTTTTATTGGCCTCAGTAAAATTGCCTTTAATGAATAGGGAGTGGATGAGAAAGTGGGACGAGTGTGAATGGGTGATCGAGGATTCAGCATGGAGTCAGTGGGGCGAAGTGCCTGTCTCCACGCTGTATCTCCGAAAACAGAAAACGTCTCCGACTAAACCAGGATATCCAGTTACAATTATAATGCCCAGAATCTGTTTCCTCACACCTTGTTGTGTTAATCTGGATTTAATATCTACATGCCAACAGTTTGTTCTCCTCTTCACATATCACTCCTGGCTCAGTGTCAATTGTAAATTGCAGATCTCTTTATTCCAAGCTCAGGAAAGACTGGGGAAGGTACAATATTTCACGGCCTTGAGTTGAAGAACATAATTTTTTTGCCATGAAAAAAGTGCCTGTTTACCGGAACTGTGATTCACATTCGACGGCTGGTTTTTATCGGCCTTCGCTAGTTGCCCTTGGAAAACAACTGCAGCCAATCCTAATTTCCCCAGTATATGTTGCTCCAGGATTTTGAAAAAAAAGTGATGAATGAGGAAAGGAACCTGGATCCTATTTGGGTGGAGTGTGACTAGGAAGAAAAACGAGAGATGATAGCCTTTCCGCACATCTATGAGGTTGGGGAGTGTTATTAAAGAAGCTTTGGTGACGTGCAGTGTATCCAGTGTTTGGTGTATGCGTCGGCCTTATGGGGCTGTCCCACTGTACGAGCTAATTCAAGAGTTCTCCCGAGTTTCCCCTGATTCGAACTCGGAGAATTACAGTAATAGCCGCTCGTGGGTACTCGGTGCTTTCGTGGACATTTTTCAACATGTTGAAAAACCTTCACGAGTCTTCACGAGCTTACCGCGTTTCCCGATCACCTGCCGTTAGCGTTACGAGCCGCTAAGAGACGTCCCGAGCTCCAACGTACATTCTACGTGCTTACCACGAGTTTGATTTTTCTTTAAACTCGGGAGAGCTCTTGGGTAAACTCGTACAGTGGGACAGGCCCATTACTGTATGGATGGTGGAGGGAATCAGTTCTTATATTAAAGGATGGCGTGTGGATCAAATGGACTAGTGAGCTAAAGGGCCTGTCCCACTGACGTGATATTATCGGCGACTTGCCGACACCCATCATAGTCACAGCAGGTTGCCGAAAATGTTCAAAATGTTGAAAATCCAGCGGCGACCAGAAAAAGGTACGACTCTTTGGCCGACTACTCACGACCAAACAGGCGTCACATGTCGCATGGATGGTCGTGAGTAGTTGCATAAATTGCATAAGTGGGACAGGCCCTTAATTTGTCAATTTAATTTGAATACTCTTTACAGTATTGTAATTGTTCTGTAAAATTGCCCTGGGATGAGTTGTTGGATTCTTTCCATGTTACTACAAATCTATATCTTAGTTTACTAGTGAGCTAAAGGGCCTGTCGGTGGGGGCGCTGCAATGGCGGCAGTCCTGTCAGCAGCGCGTTAGTTTTTTCAACTTTCTTTATTTTTTTTAGTATGTTTTAAAGTATGTTTTTAATGTTTCTTTGTGTGTTTTGTGTGGGAGGTGGTGTGGGGGGGTGAGGGGGAAACCGTTTCGGCCGCCTCCTCCATGGAGAGGCGACTTTTTACAGGTCGCCTCCCCCGTGGCCTAACAACAAGGATCGGCGCGGCCTTTCCCGGAGACGCGCCCAGGGCTTCAGCGGCGGGCGCAGCGTGGACTCTCGGCGTGGAGCGGGTGAGCCCTCGCTGGGGCTCGCTGGAGGGGGGCGCTCCGTTTCGCTGGCCCGCGGCAGCCGGCAGCCTGAAGCCGCGGTCTGCACAGCTCCAGCTGGCGCGGCGTCCGCAGCCCGGGCTCCCTCGTGGGGGACCCGGGGGAAGAAGAAGCCATCACTGCCGGCCTGCGGCCAACTTCTACCGCGGACCCGGCGTGGACTTAACATCACCCCTAGAGGGGAGCTTTGACCGCCGGCCCTGCGGTCTGCGGTGCTTCTGGCTGCGGCGCGGCGGGAACTTTAAACTTTAAATCTCGACCGCCGGCCTGCGGCCTACACCAACTTAAAGCGGCGGTCTCCGGTGGGGAAGAGCCGATCCTGGACTTACCTGGACTTGTACCTTGTCCTTTTACCATCTGGACGCCCGCAGCAATGGCTGCGGAGGGTTGAGGTCCCGACCACGGGGGGAAATGGAGGAGGACTGGCCAAATTGTGTGCCTTCCGCCACAGTGATGAATGCTGTGGTGGATGTTTATGTTAAATTTTTATTGTGTTTTTGTGTGTGTTTTTTATCATTGTACCGCTGCTGACATATTCATTTCACTTGCACTTTATGTGCAATGTGACAAATAAACCGTATTGTATTGTATTTGTATTGTATTGTACTCACCCCACACAAGGGATTAGACCATAACAGCTGCCAACAAATTTACAGTACTTTTGAGAAGTGATGTATTCATGACAAATCTCTGCCTCACAAATAACTGGAGATGAAACCCTTTTATATTTCCTTTTATAGTTAATAAGAGAAATGTTTTTGCACATTAGATAATTCTTGGACCAACAAAAATACTCTCAGCAATGTGCAAATTGGCCGATGTTCAATCTTGAGGTCACCTTCTCAAAAGAGAAACTGTAACAACTGCCAAGGACGAAGACCTTGAAATTAAGAGATCACAGCAGCAGGCACACGATGAATGTGTTTAAAGCAATGTGCTCTGCCTGTTGGTTGTGTGCTTTCAGTTAGATCCCATTAAACCAGTTTACTTGGCGACCCCTTCATTCATTGTCACAGTGTTGCCTGAAACACATTTAGAAGCACTGCCCAGATTAGTGGTGAAATATTAAGTTGCAGTGCAAGCATTTTTACTTGGAAAGCAAGATTTTTTTTTAAGATTCCATTAACATTCTGAGGCAACGTGCCAAAGTCCGTCATGAGTGGGGCACAGCCCAGGCGTAAATGAAGACTAATGAAAATGGGAGGTAGACAAAAATGCTGGAGAAACTCAGCAAGTGAGGCAGCATCCATGGTAAAAGGATATAGGCAACGTTTCAGGACGAAACCCTTCTTCAGAAGAAGGGTTTCGACCCAAAACATTGCCTATTTTCTTTGCTCCATAGATGCTGCCTCACCCACTGAGTTTCTCCAGCATTTTTGTCTACCTTCGATTTTCCAGCATCTGCAGTTCCTTCTTAAGCTAATGAAAATGGGTATTGCTTGAACACAGAGGGGAAATTAAATGGGGAACCTGGAGAGATATTGGGTTTAGTAATTAAGGAATTTTCCAATATATATTTCGAAGGGCTGTTCAATTAATTCTTTGGCAAGAGCTATGCTCTTCAGATTCTGTACAAGTAAATATCCTTCAATACTTCAACCCTCATCTACACTTTTAACAGAGAGCGGATGAACTCCCAGTTCTGTTTGCTATTTATCTTAAATAGGTATCACCTGTAATAAAATAATAAACTGGCCTGTGACATTACAAATGTAAGAGACAGAGAGAAAAGGAACGTGTGAATGTCGCAAATTCGGAATAAAACTTATTAGAAATGAAGATCGTGCATTCAGTATCTGTAAGCGAAGGGGTAAGAATTGATTGGTATTCTGCCTCACAACCGTTGAGTAATTAAATAGGTACAAATAAAAATGGATAATGGTCTGCCCTTCTGAAGTGTAATCAATGCTGAAAGCACAGTAACTCGTAAGTGCTGAGCAAGCTCCCACATACAGGATGAGATAGTCCATTTTAAAAAAGATGTTGGGGGACGAGTATTATCCAAGATTTCAGTAATAATCCCACCCTGCTGCACCCCCTGCTTTTCTTAGAAATGGTACCAAGTCACCACCTGAGGGCAGCCAGTGTCTTGATTTAGCCACCCATCAAAAATCCACCAGTGCAGCAGTTCCTCAGCACCGCATTGAAGTTGTCAACCCAGCTCAACCCTCAGTATTCACTGTTAGTTTAGTTTAGCTGAAACAGGCCCTTCGGCTCACCGGGTCCGCGCCGACCAGCGATCCCCGCACACTAACACTATCCTAGTCTTAAGAAGGGTTTCGACCCGAAACGTTACCAATTTCCTTCGCTCCATAGATGCTGCCTCACCCGCTGCGTTTCTCCAGCATGTTTGTCTATCCTACACACGCTAGGGACAATTTATATTTATAGAAAGCCAATTAACCTACAAACCCGTACGTCTTTGGAGTGTAGGAGGAAAGCGAAGATCTCAGAAAAAAACCATGCCAGTCATGGGGAGAACGTACAAACTTCATACAGACAGCACCCATGGTCATGATCGAACCCGGGTCCCTGGTGCTGAAAGCTCTGTAAGGCAGCAATACCACTGCACCACCATGCCGCCCTGAAGAGTTGACAAATACCTCATCATTAACCACTTTTATCCCTTGTCACCCGGTAGGCTTCTTTCATGAGATCAGGGCGTTTTAGTTTTAGCTTCTAGGTTTAGAATTTTACTGATTCCGTGCTGACCAGTGATCCCCGCACATTCACATTACCCTACACTAGGGACAGTTTTTACATTTATACCAAGCCAATTAATCAACAAACCTGTACGTCTTTGGAGTGTGGGAGGCAAACCGAAGATCTTGGAGTAAACCCACGCAGGTCACGGGGAGAACGTACAAACCCCTTCCAGACAAGCAACCATTGCCAGGATCAAACCCGGGTCTCTGGTGCTGCAAGGGCTGTAAGGCAACAAATCTACTGCTGTGCCACACTTTTAACTCTTGTTGAACTCGTTTTGGGGTTAAGTCATGCTAGATATTCAAGAATACAGAGTCATGCGTTAAAGATTTAAAACGTTCACATTTGTATGATTCATTTCTGGTAACCAGCTTCCTTGGGTAGAACTAATTGATTAGCACATTGCTACAATGCGAGCTATTGACTGCCAAGGGCCTGCCATACTCGCACTGGAATAAAACAAAGACACTTTAAAAGGAGCATCTATAAATATCCATAATATCTGATTAGCGGCTGCTTATGGTATGTCTGTGACTCAGGATGAAATCAGAAATGGTTTTCATCCCACTGGTTCATTCTATTATCGAGAGGATATGTCAGGGTGAAATGAACAAGATTGCTTCACAGGAGGTTCTGCAGAACCTCAGACCCAGAATTAGTAGCACACAATAATAAATAGGAGAAACAAAAGACTGCAGATGCTGGAATCTTGTGCAAAAATAAATCAAAATGCTGGAGGAACTCAGTGGGTCAGGCAGCATCTATAGAGGGAAATGGATCTGATAAGTCCCAGACCAAATCCATTTCCCTCCACTAATGCTGCCTGGCCTGCTGAGTTCCTCCAGCACTTTGTTTTTTTTTGCTCAATATTAAATACACTTCCTCCAAATGAAGCCAAGGCTTCTTTAGTTGGATACAAGTGCCAACAATCCCGGCTTTTCTGTGCAATAGGCATAGCTAGCAGCACAGCTACCTAACAGCTCCAGGGTTCAATCCTGACCTCGGGTGCTGTCTATGTGGAGTTTGCACATTCCCCCTGTGAGAGCGTGGGTTTTCTCAAGTGGTTTAATTAGCCACTCTAAACTGCCCCTCATGTAGGTGGGTCGACCAGAAACCCTGGGGTGGAATTGACGGGTGTGTGGGGAGCACAAAATTGGAGTCATGCTGGATTAATCTGGGCGGCGCGACTCTCGTCAGCAGCGGCCTCTGCAGTCCGTCTGTCTTTTTATTATTTTTGTCTCGTTTCTATGTAGTTTTTATTATTTTTATTTTTATTTTTTTTGTCGGGGTATGTGTGTGGGGGGGGTGGGGTGGGGGGGGGGGGAACTTTAAAATATTTCCCCTGCACGGGAGACCCGACCTTTTCTTGTCGGGTCTCCGTTGTCGTTGGGGCTGCAACGTGGAGCGGCCTCCAACAGGAACGACCTGGGGCTCCAGTTGCGGAGCTGCGGACTACTCACCGTCACGGGGCTGGCCGAGTCCGGAGCGGGTGGAGCTGTGGTGGAGCGCTGCTGCGACCCGATCCCCGGAGATTCGGAGGCTACAACTGCGGGTCTGGCGGACGGCAACACCGGGAGCCCGCGGGTCCCTGCTGGGGAGACCGCTTTTCGGGGCTTCCGCAGCAGCAACTTCTCCCGCCCGAGTTGCGGGGTTGAAGAGCAGCTGGAGCGGGGTCTTACATCACCGCCCCGCGCGGCTTGGAATGGCCGCGGGACTTTGCGAGCGCCCGCCGGGGGCTCTAACACCAAGACCCGGTGCGCGACCTTGCATCACCCGGCGTGGCTTTAATGGCCGCGGGACAAACACCATCGCCAGCCGGGGGCTTGGACTTTGACTCTGACATCGGGGGGGGGAGAGTGCAGTGGAGAGATAAGTTTTTTTTGCCTTCCATC
Source organism: Amblyraja radiata (assembly GCF_010909765.2). Taxonomy (NCBI): domain Eukaryota; kingdom Metazoa; phylum Chordata; class Chondrichthyes; order Rajiformes; family Rajidae; genus Amblyraja; species Amblyraja radiata. The sequence continues at coordinate 56,840,498 of NC_045966.1, forward strand.
ACAGCGCTGTGATGGATGTTTGTGTAAACTGTGTTGTGTCTCGGGTCTTTTTCGTTTTGTAATGTATGGCTGCAGAAACGACATTTCGTTTGGACCTCAACGGGGTCCAAATGACAAATAAATTGTATTGTATTGTATTTGTATTGTATTGTATTGGATTGTATTGTTTCTTAGCGGGTGGTTGGGGATCGGACTTGAAATCAAATAAGTCTGTTTCCATGTTGTATGACTCAATAACTCCAAGTGTCAGCCATGATACATTGGGAGGGCCACACTTGATTTGCCAGGTGTAGCAATGCAGGATACTGCAACAACTGCAGATTATGCAAGCATTACTCACTGGAGTGTATTTCCTCCACTTCACCCAGTAAATTCACATTGGCTTTCAGACGACTCTTATTGTCTCACTCATTTTCCTTGTAACCTATTCTCTGCACACTCTCATCAATTCTACCATCCGATACATACTTTTACGATCAACTATGTGTGCTCCCAAAAAGACCAAATTTAACCACAGCGACATAAGAGACTGTGAACATTGGAATCTGCAGCTATAAAAACAGAGCAGCTGGAGGAACTCAGTAGGTCAGGAAACATTGGAGGGAAATAGACTGTTGATGTTTCAGGCAGAGACCGTTGATGTTTGGGGCTGAGACCATTCATCTAGACTGAAAGAGTGGAAGGGAAGCAGCCAGTCTAAAGCTGTGGGGGAAGGGTTGGGGCAAGATATAGCAAGTCAAGTCAAGAGAGTTTATTGTCATGAGTCCCAGATAGGACAATGAAATTCTTGCTTTGCTTCAGCACAACAGAATATAGTAGGCATGAATACAAAATGATGGGTTAGGGGGAGTTAATTGGCAGATAACAGTCAGGTGGGGGAGGGAAGGGTGGAGGTGATAAATGGAGCCGAAGGACTGAGGAAGGGTTTCGACCCGAAACATCACCAATTCATCTGCCTAACCTGCAGAGTTACTCCGGCACGCTGTGTCCTAAAGGGCTGCAGATTGTGGAATTGGATGGGGAAGTAAGGTGAAGAGCGGAACTGAATGAGGGGTGGTGGCAGAAGGGAAGGACAGGGAATGGAGGTGTGGGCAATAGGGGGAGGAGGGGTAAAATAAATGGGGTGAAAATTGATGAGATTAAGGTGCGAAGTTGGGGAGAGTAAGAGAGGACCAGAGTAGGAGGAGAGAGAAGGACAGGGAGGCTGCTGGTTGCCTGAAATTAGAGTATTACAGCAAATGAGAAAGCAATTGAGAGGAACTCAGCTTGCTGGGCAGCATCTGTGGAGGAATGTGAACAGGTGGCCCTTCGACTAGATTTGAATAGAATGAAGTAGTCAATGTAAAGAGGTGGGAGAAGGAACAGGCTATGAGCTAGCAAGTAATAGATAGGTAACAGATGAGGAAGCTCCCCCATTGGACTGTTATCGGCCAATTCCTATCTACCCTGTTTCTCTCTCATAAATTGCCTGATTAATTTATGGCTAAAACAGCAGTCTCATTTTAAGGGGAGTGATGAGGCAAATATGAAAATTAGTCTTAGAAGCCATCTCGTAAATTTCTCTCCTCTAATGGATGAAGCATGAACCTCATTTTTTTTGTTCTCCTCATCAGTAGTTTCTAAATAAACCGACATTTCTGTTAATTGTGCAGAGATAAAGTCTTGGATTTTCCCACAGTCACCAAGACCATTAAACCAGAGGATGTATTGGCAAACTCTTCACAAGAATTTAAAGTTAGGTCAATCCCAAAAAATTCTAAAGTGTATTAATGACTTAGAAATTGGAATGCAGTGTACGGCTTCCAAATCTGCAGCGACTGTAACACAAAGTCTGGAAATGCAATAAACAGTGAGACCAAAGAAGACAGGAATATATCAGCAGGTGAAATACAATACAGGGAAGTGTGGGGGGAATAAGGAGATCCAACATAGATTAAGAGGTAGTCTTAAAGGATGTTCAGATTGACAAGAGTTTGGGAGACAATGCATTCATCCTTAAAGAGACAGGGTATTTTCTAAGAGATAAAGGCATTAGGCCACAAAGATTGCATCTGATTGTGTCCCAACTGAAGGACTACATCCAGTCCATTCAACATGGGTGAAGATCCTGAAGAGATGCAGATAAGATTTAGAAGAATGGTTCCTGGGATGAAGGAGTTGTCTGTGGAATTATCTGCCTCAGAGGGCAGTGGAGGCAGGTTCTCTGGATGCTTTCAAGGGAGAGCTAGATAGGGCTCTTAAAAATAGCGGAGTCAGGGGATATGGGGAGAAGGCAGGAACGGGGTACTGAGTGGGGATGATCAGCCATGATCACATTGAATGGCAGTGCTGGCTCGAAGGGCCAAATGACCTACTCCTGCAACTATTGTCTATTGACTTCAGTTACAAAAGTAGAATAAACAATAAGGGGCTGTTGGAAAAATGTGCAGCCACAGAATTCTGGCAAATCTTTGACAGGGTCAATAGTGCGATCACAGGTTTAAGGGGATTCTGAGGAAATCCTTTATTTCCCCACACAGGAAGTAGGAATAAGAAGCACAAGAGAGAGCATGTGTTGTAATCTTGAGGAAATACCAAAGTGCTGGAGAACATCGATATGTTAGGCAGCATCTATGAACGATTACACTTTGGGTCAGGGCCCTTCTTCAAACTGATGACGTCTTCAGTCTGAAGAGGATCCCGACCCAAAACACTTCACGGGGCAGTCACGCTGGCACAGCGGTAGAGTTGCTGCCTTACAGTGAATGCAGCGCCAGAGACCCGGGTTCGATCCCAATTACAGGAGCTGTCTGTACGGAGTCTGTACGGAGTTTGTACATTCTCCCCGTGACCTGCGTGGGTTTTCTCCGAGATCTTCGGTTTCCTCCCACATTCCAAAGACATACAGGTTTGTAGGTTAATTGGTAAATGTAAAAATTGTCCCTAGTAGGTGGAGGATAGTGTTAATGTGCGGGGATCACTGGTCGGCGCGGACCCGGTGGGCCGAAGGGCCTGTTTCCCGGCTGTATCTCTAAACTAAACTAAACCTTCTGTCCATTCTCTCCACAGATGCTGCCTGACCCACTGAGTTCCTCCAGCACTTTCCTTTTTGCTCAGGAAGCAGTAGCATCTGTAATTCACCGCCTCAATGGTTGGTGGAAACAAAATCAATCCGTGCTTTCAAACCGAATTGGACAGTCATTGGTGAAAAGGTAATGTAGAGGGATACCTCGCTGTGCATAACCTTCCAATGAATGAAGTCGCTCCAATAGTAAACTGCTTAAATTTTTTTTAAACCCTGCCTGCAGTTATTGACATAGACAATAGACAATAGACAATAGGTGCAGGAGTAGGCCATTCGGCCCTTCGAGCCAGCACCGCCATTCAATGTGATCATGGCTGATCATCCCCAATCAGTACCCCATTCCTGCCTTCTCCCCATATCCTCTGACTCCGCTATTTTTAAGAGCCCTATCTAGCTCTCTCTAGAAAGCATCCAGAGAACCTGCCTCCACCACACTCCGAGGCATCTTGTATTCATTAATGTATGGCTTGCCCGTTTTAAATTACACTTTCATTCTTTATTGCTCAGTACCAATCCCAATTTTCTTCGACCTTAAACATAATTGAATCCTACATTCAGCATTCATTATCTGACCTCCCCGTGCCCTTGCAATGTATATTGTGTGCTGTCACCATTATTCTGCCCTTCCCCCCCCCACTAAAGCTCTCTTCATTCTGCACAGCATCCGACATTGCAGTTCATGTTGCACTTACTCATTTTTCTGGATCTGTAAAACGTATTCTCTTCCTTCAGCTGTGACTCGGATCTCTGCCCAAGTCGGGTGCTGTGTCCACAGAGAGGGAGGATGGGGAGGGGAAGAAAAGAGAAAAGGCTCAGTCAGATTGCATATATTGAGTTGTAGTTCATTCACGTAGTTTAGTAATACAGTACGGAAATAGGTCCTTAAACCCACCGAGTCCACGTTGACCATTGATCATCTGTTCACACTAGTTCCATGTTTTGTTTTGTTTAGTTTAGAGACACGGCGTGGATATAGGCCCTTTGGCCCAGCAAGGCCACACCACCCATACATCACCTCTTCAAACTAGTTCCACGCCATCCCGCTTTCGCATCCACTCGCCACACACTAAGGGCAATTTATAGAGGCACATTAACCCACAAACCCACACATGGGATGTGGGAGGAAACTGGAACAGCCAAAGCAAACCCATGTTCTACACACGGTCACAGGAAGAACGTGCAAACTCCACACATACAACACCCAAGGTCAGAATTGAACCAAGGTCTCTGAAGCCGAGCATGCAGCTCTACTGGCTGCGCCCCTGTGCAGCGACTGGTCTCATGTTTATTTGCACCAATTTCAGACCATGGTGTTGGAAACCGGTATTTGCATCATTTGCAGCCAAGAGTACTTCGTCTGCACCCACTGAGTACAAGGCTTCAAGCACAGCTCCATAGTGTGTCCCTCCCCCTTGTAGGCTGGGAAAGAGATGAATCAGACAAACCAAGGCAAGCTGTGTGAAGGGATAATCCACCTCAACCATACCAAAATAAATTTGCTTACCAAAACAATTTTTAAAATATATAAGAACTCGCATTTATACAGCACCTTTCACAATCTTAGTTGTACTGCAGTGGACGCAGTCAATCTCTCCCTCCCACCCTCTTTTTAACATGCAGTGAATGGAAACCTCACCTCTCCAGGATTTCATAAGACAACCCACCCACTCTGAACAAGTTCAATGGATGTCTCATCCAGAAAAAGGGAGTCATGTAATCTTAGCCTCGATTACACACTCTTCTGTTTTGTTTATGGCCTTTTGTCCTGAGTTAGAAGGGGTGAATCTGTGGAATTCTTTGCCACAGTATGCTGTGGAGGCCAAGTCAATGGATATTTTTAAGGCAAAGATAGATAGATTCTTGATTGGTACTGGTGTCAGGGGTTATGGGGGGGGGGGGGGGGGGGGGGGGGGAGGCAGGAGAATGGGGTTAGGAGTAAGAGACAGATCAGCAGGTGTAGACTTGATGGGCCGAATGGCCCAATTCTGTTCCTATCACTTATGACCTTATGATCAATCACTAAAATAAATACAACCTAATTAAAAAGAGCAGTAAATGGTTATTTTCAAAATGCAGATCGTGCAGTTTAAACTGCAGATGCTGCAGCAAGTAAGACTATAATTGTTCTGTCTGGGACATATGACAATAAAACACTCTTGAATCTTGACTCTCTCTCTTGGAAATCTAATTAAAACATAATAATTTCCTGTAATTATTTTAGATTCCCTGCATGTGCATTCTGTTTTAATTTTCAAATATCAAGTGTGTGCAGTTGTGTGCAGACCTCTAGCATGACATGCAGTATACCTTATTAAATGAGCCACCGTAATTTAGTGGGGGCGCATGTGATTAATGTCTTATGTTGTCAGCTGCATCAACCAGTCTCAATGCTTCAAAATGGACAGACCACCCACCCGTTCATGATTAATCCTGATACTTCTGCTGAATACTCCACAAAAAGGTGTGTATGAGGTGCAGCACCAGATTTACCCAAGAACCTGTTGTTTTATTTTTAGAGATACAGCGTTGAATTGGACCCTTCGGCATACCGAGTCCGCACCGACCAGCGATCCCCGCACATTAACACTATCCTACACACACTAGGGACAATTTTACATTCATACCAAGCCAATTAACCTACAAACCTGTACGTCTTTGGAGTGTGGGAGGAAACCGAAGATCTTGGAGAAAACCAACGAGGGGAGAACGTACAAACTCCGTACAGACAGCACCCATAGTCGGGATCGAACCCGGGTCTCCGGTGCTGCGCTGTAAGGCAGCAACTCTACCGCTGCGCCACTGTGCCTGTTGCTTTAACTTGATAATAAGTGGATCTTAACCCATTAACATGTTCATGCCCAGTAGCTGATTACCTTTGTAATTCATTGTAACTACCTCTCAGCTATGAAGCTCAGATGAGACACTAAATTTAGTGTTTTCTTTCCTCTTGAGAGGAGAACAGCAGAGACTAAATGACTTGATTTGAAAGAAGTGTAGGGATATTCTCCACAAAAACCTATTCTTCAGCCAGTATCACTGCATCAATACTGCGGACATAATTGCCAGCGAACTGTTTGGATCCAACAACATAAGCTGCAGATGTTATAATCTGAAGCAACAAAAAAATACGTCAGCAGGTTGAGCTGCATCTGTGGAGGAAAAGGAATGGCTGGCGTTTCAGGTTGAGACCCTGCATCAGGACAGAAAGTGTAGAGGGAAGATAGCACATTAAAGTTAGATAGAGCTCTAGGGGCTAGTGGAATCAAGGGATATGGGGAGAAGGCAGGCACGGGTTATTGATAGGGGACGCTCAGCCATGATCACAATGAATGGCGGTGCTGGCTCAAAGGGCCGAATGGCCTCCTCCTGCACCTATTTTCTATGTTTCTATGTTTGTATGTTACATTAAAGTGAGAGAGAGAACGGGGGGGGAAGCAAGACAGGAGCTCCCACAAAGGGTGGTGGGTGTGTGTATGGAACAAGCTGCCAGAGGAGGTAGTTGAGGCTGGGACCATCCCATCGTTTAAGAAACAGCTAGACAGGTACATGGATAGCACAGGTTTGGAGGGATATGGACCAAGCGCAGGCAGATGGGACTAGTGTAGCTGGGACGTGTTGGTCGGTGTGCGGGGCCGGCCTTAAGCCAATTGGACCAATTGGGCCCCGCGACTGAGGGGTCCCCCATTCTAGGCTGGTGGGCAACAGGGAGCTGTACAGGGACGACATTCTCCCTGACCACTGACTAAAACATTGATTGCAAGGAGCTGGTTGCAACCGCAGAGCCCATAATATTAATAAACCTTCATTAAATAACGCGTGGAATAATGCCGTTTAATGGTAATTAGCAGCTATGGTAAAGGTTGGAAGCCAGCGGAAGGACTGACAGTCAGACGAGAGCAAGAGAGATTAAGGCAGTGTATAATCCATAGCACCTTAGTGTACAATTTCATAATATATATTAAATAACAGGGCTGACAGACCTTGGATAGGAACCTGGGGCTTAGCAAAATTGTTCCCAATTGGGCCCCGCACCTCCTACTAGGTCATAGGTGGGATTAGGTGGAGGTACGGCAGTGCAGTGTTGAGACAATGACTGACAGGTGGAAATAAAAGAAAAATAACAAAATACGCTGATGGAGACAGGGATGGAGAGGAATCTAGGGAATAGGGGGAGAGGGGTGGGGAACATGGACAAAGGAAGAGGGAGACCTCCTTGGGAGGACTTGAGGCAGTGGGAAAGGAACATGATGGGCGTGTTACCAGAATCTTGAAACTTCAATGGTCATACCATTTGATTGTAGGATCCCTAAGCAGAATGGGAGGCAAGTTTGTTTTTGGCCTCACCTTAGCAGTGGAAAAGGCCAAAGATAGACACATTAGTGTGGGATTAGGAACAGGAGTTGAAGTGCAATGCAAATGGAAACTCAGAACAGCCATTGCCCACAGAGCACACATGCACTGCAGATCAGTCAACCAATCTACACCTTGTATGCACTGGAATTTAGAAGGATAAGAGGGGATCTTATAGAAACATGTAAAATTCTTAGAGGATTGGGCAGGGTAGATGCAGGAAAAATGTTCCTGATGTTGGGGGAGTCCAGAACAAGGGGTCACAGTTTAAGAATAAGGGGTAGGCCATTTAGGATTGAGATGAGGAAAAACCTTTTCACCCAGAGAGTTGTGAATCTGTGGAATTCTCTGCCACAGAAGGCAGTGGAAGCCAATTCACTGGATGTTTTCAAGAGAGTTAGATTTAGCTCTTACGGCTAAGGGAATCAAGGGAAATGGGGAAAAAGCCAGAACGGGGTACTGATTTCAGCCATGATCATATTGAATGGCGGTGCTGGCTCGAAGGGCCGAAAGGCCTACTCCTGCACCTATTTTTTATGTTTTCCATGACACGCCAATGTTGAGGAGGCCTCATCACAAGTTATGAATGTGATAGACCGAGTTGGAGTAGGTGGATCTGAATCTCTGCCTCACCTGGAAGAACTGTTTAGGTCCATGGATAGTGGGGAGGGAGGTGGTGTAAGGACAAGTGCGGCACCTTCTGCAATTGCAGGAGAAAGTACCAGATGAGGAAAGATGAATGGACAAAGGATTCAGAGAGAGACAGTGGTCCTTGTGGAAAGCAGGAATGGGGGACAGAGGGGGAGATGTGACTGGTGATAGGAACCCATTAGAGCTTGTGGCAGTGGCAGAGGATGATGTGCTGGATACAGAGCAGAATGGAGTGAAGGCTGTCCAGGGAAGGGGGTGGTGAGAACAGATGTGCAGGTTCCATCAATCACTGCAGGGTGAAGTCACATTGCCTGATGGAAGAAGATATTTCAGAGCTGACGCGGCAGAGGCGGAGAAACAGAAAGTGACGATGTCCTTGCCAGAGACTGGGTGGCCTTATCAGAGACTGGGTGGGAGGAGGTTTCGTAAAAGGTAGCTGTTGAAGCCTGTAGGTTTATATCAGTAAAAATCAGTAAATAGTTTGTCTTCTGAGATAGGGGACAGAGAGAAGCAGAAAAGGAAGAGAAATATAAAAAGTGGACCTGAGGCAGTGAATTTGAGGCAGTGGATGAAATCGATGAATTCTGCATGAGTGCAGGAAGCAGAACCAATGCAAGTGTTGGTGTAACAGAGGAAGAGTTTGGGAGAGGTAACCCATTTGGAATTTGCAACAAGGACCATTCCATATAGCCAACAAAAAGACAGGTGTGTCTGGCACCCGTGTGAGTGCCCATAGTCACACCTTTGTTTTGCAGGAAGCGAGAGGAAACAAAGGAAAAGATGCTGAGGCCAAGAATAGTTTCTGCCAGGCATACGAGTGTTGGTTGGAAGGACTGGTTGGGTCTTTGTTCCAGTAAAAGAGGACTCCAAGACCATTTCTTATGGGGGATAGTGGTGTATAGAGACTCGACATTCATGATAAAGGTGAAGCAGTTGGGATCAATGCATGTGACCTGCCCTCAAGAGTTTTTGCAGAGTCATCACAGGATACTAATTGGTCTCCATTGTATATGGTGATACACGGTGGCTCAGTGGTAGAGTTGCTGCCTTACAGCGCCAGGTACCCAGTTCGATCCCAACTAAGAGTGCTCTCTGCATGGAGTTTGTGCGTTCACCCCGTGACTTGCGTGGAGTTTTCACCGGGTGCTCTGGTTTCCTCCCACACTCCAAAGACATAGGTTAATTGGCTTAGTAAAATTGTGTGTGCAAGATAGTGTTAACGTGTGGGGATTGTTGGTCGGTGCAGACTCGGTGGGCCAAAGGGCCTGTTTCCATGCCGTACCTATAAAGTTCATCTTGTTATCAAGTCTAGACACTAAGTGGTTTATCAATTACATCTTTCGGGGCATTGGGCAACCAATGGATCCTGGTTCCAAATCAGAATTTGTCAATTGTTAATCGGTTTGGAACATCATAAGTGATATTCAATGTAACACCAACACAATTTTCCGGTTCTCCAGTTAACAAACTTCATCTGGCTATCAGGTTATGCAGTATGATGAATGACTTAATTGGCGTGATAAGCCAGTCAGCTGGTCAACTTCCTGTACCTGATTATGAGACAGAAGGTTTTCCGAAGGTCCTGAGGAGAGCCACCGTGGTTCCATTATTTCATATTTGGTGATGTGCTCGTACATTGGAGTTTCTGTCTTCAAGTTACTGTTTCTCTCTGGGAAACAAAAAAAGGTCAATGAGATTTAACAGGCAGCACATGATCTGAGAACCTGCAGTCATTGTTTCGCCTTCCAGACTTCTCACTTGTGTCCCCGATTCATCTTCCCATTAAGTGGGGTGATTGTGTGTGTGCAGTGCTGGGAGTTCATCGCCTCCACTTTAACAGAGTGTGGCTGAATACAGACATGGTGATCGGTGCCTCTGTGTATATACTTGGTACCATGGCACACAATTCACACTGCCCCTCCCTCATCCATTTCACACTCCCCCACCACACCTTCAACTTGAACCCCCCATCCTCTACCAAGAATATCACACATTACAGTAAAGGGCCAGGCCCTTTGACTCACAATGTATGATTGACTGAAAGCTAAACCCAGCTGCCAAGGCAAGATACATGTTCCGATATGCCCTACCTGTTTGTGTATCTGTCTAAACTCTTCTTAAATGTTGCAATCATATCTGTTTCTAGCATGTCCCTTGCAGCAGGTCCCAGGCACGTACCACTCTCTGTATATAGGCCTTGCAAATGTCCTTTATACTTTCCTCCTCTCATCTGAATCCCATACCCTTGAGCATTTGATATTTCCACGCTGGGGAAAAGACTCTGACCACCTTCCGAAAATATTTGCCTCTCATAATTTTATACAGCTATCAGATCGGCCTCAGTGAAAACATTCCAAGATTCGCCAACATCTCCTTCTTAGCTGATGTTCTCCAATTCTGGCAACATCCTGGTGAACAGCATCTGCACTCTCTCCAAAGCCCACGTGTCCTGCAATGGGGCAATTCTCCAAATGTGCCGCAACTAAAACTTTTATACAGATGCAATATGACTTGACTACCTTGATGTTCAATTCTGCTACCAATGAAGGAACGCATGCCATCTACCACCATTACTACCCTACCCAGTTATCATACCACGATAGGTTCCTTCAAGAGAAAAACAAATCAGGTGCAACATATCAGGGTGGCACGGTGGCGCAGCAGAGTTGCTGCTTTACAGAGTTTACAGCACCAGAGACCCGGGTTCAATCCCGACTATGGGCGCTGTCTGTACGGAGTTTGTACGTTCTCCCCGTGACCTGCGTGGGTTTTCTCTGAGATCTTCGGTTTTCTCCCACATTCCAAAGGCATACAGGTTTGCAGGTTAATTGGCTTGCTATAAATTATAAATTGTTCCTAGTGTGTGTAGGGTAGTGTTAATGTGCGGGGGTCGCTGGTCGGTGCAGACTCGGTGTGCCGAAGGGCTTGTTTCCGCACTGTATCTCGAAACTAAACTAGTCAGCAGGCAGGTACACAAAATAGCTGGGAAAACTCAGCGGGTGCAGCAGCATCTATGGAGCGAAGGAAATAGGCGACGTTTCGGGCCGAAACCCTTCTTCAGACTGATGGGGGGTGGGAGAAAGAAGGAAAAGGGGAGGAGGAGGAGGAGCCCGAGGGCGGGCGGATGGGAGGGTGGGAGGAGACAGCTAGAGGGTTAAGGAAGGGGAGGAGACAGCAAGGGCTAGCCAAATTGGGAGAATTCAATGTTAATGCCATACGGACGCAAGGTCCCCAGACGGAATATGAGGTGCTGTTCCTCCAATTTCCGCTGTTGCTCACTCTGGCAATGGAGGAGACCCAGGACAGAGAGGTCGGATTGGGAATGGGAGGGGGAGTTGAAGTGCTGAGCCACCGGGAGTTCAGGTAGGTTATTGCGGACTGAGCGGAGGTGTTCGGCGAAACGATCGCCCAACCTACGCTTGGTCTCACCGATGTAAATCAGCTGACATCTAGAGCAGCGGATGCAGTAGATGAGGTTGGAGGAGATACAGGTGAACCTTTGTCGCACCTGGAATGACTGCTTGGGTCCTTGAATGGAGTCGAGGGGGGAGGTGAAGGGACAGGTGTTGCATTTCTTGCGGTTGCAACGGAAAGTGCCCGGGGAGGGGGTGGTGCGGGAGGGAAGGGAAGAATTGACGAGGGAGTTGCGGAGGGAGCGGTCTTTGCGGAAGGCAGACATGGGGGGAGATGGGAAGATGTGGCGAGTGGTGGGGTCACGTTGGAGGTGGCGGAAATGGCGGAGGATTATGTGTTCTTAGTCTTAGTCAGCAAGCAGGCTGTTTTTTTGCCCTGTTGATTCTCTGTAACTCAATGTTTTACTCAGCACTCGCCAATTCTCATTAACCCTTCTGTTATTCTGCAACATTTCACAGAAAAGAGCAAAATAATTTGGGGCTTCAAAGAGAAATAAATCACCCTATGAACATTACCACTGGTGAGGGAATGTGTTTACTGGAGCCTTTTCAAAGATATGTTCTCAATGCAATGATTTAAGGTTGGCTCAAATTGCTGAAGTTGAATACCGTTACTATTCTGTTTCCCCACCCTGGAATATATTAACTCGTCTGCTAATCCTGCACCGTGTATCAGTTGCATTCAGTTCCCGACGATTTCCTGTTTTGCTCCCTTGACCTCTCTCCGGGAGGAGCTGACTCGCCCCAGCAGGAGGTGGAAAAGGTAAAGTTTCCAAAGAGCCCTCACTGTGAGAGTGGCCTTGAGCGAGGTCAATCCAACTCAATGCATGCCAAACTGCAGCGCAAACATGAACTGTGAACTGCTGCAGAGTAGCTGACTGTGCAGATGCATTGTGTAGGAAGGAACTGCAGATGCTGGTTTAAACCAAAGATAGACAATCTTTTGCGTCTGAAGAAGGGTCTCGATCACAAAGGAACGAACTACTGATGTTGGTTATGGCCAAAGATAGACACAGAATGCTGGAGTAACTCAGTGGGACTGGCATCATCTCTGGAGAGAAGGAATGGGTTATCTCTGTGATGTCTTGTCTTCACACCTTACCCTTCCATATCTCTGTGTCTCCCTCTCCCATGACTCTCAGTCTGAAGAAGGGTCTTGATCTGAAACGTCACCCATTCCTTCTCTCCAGATTTGCTGCCAGTCCCGCTGAGTTACTCCAGCATTTTGTGTCTATGTGCAGATGCATTGCTGCACATAAAAATGGATATTGTGCACAGGTTTAAAGAGACAGAGAAAACAACATAGAATCAGAATAATCTGCCACAGTCAAACAGAATACTTAGTTTCTTCCCCTCCATTTTCAGTATGAATCAGGGTTCAGACTAGAACGTCAACGCATCATTTTTTTCTCCAGAGATACTGGAGTTACTCCAGTACTTTGTGTCTGTCTTCCGTGTAAACCAGCATCTGCAGTTTCTTTCTACACATACTTAATAAAACTGTTGAACTGCATACTTCTATGAGTAATTACATCATATGAGCAAACATCTTTGTTAGAGTAATGCAATATTTAACTAATATATTATGATTTTTTAGATCAGCATTTGTTGTTTAGTGTTTTTAAAGATTTTAAAAGAGTTTTAGTAAAAAAAAACAACTGTCTGGGGCAGCATTTAACAGAGGAAATATGGGTGTGACTTGGTTAAATGCAAAAGACTGATCTTATCTTTATTTGAGAGACACTTGTAATCACATTAGACAAGATGGTGTTAGATAAGAAAGAAGGGCGTTGGGCAGAAAAGTTACCTCAGTGGTTTAGCCCTGAAAATAGTACGCCAGAGTAGATGTACTCAATCGTACCTTGCTGCCTGTGAACATTTGCTAATTCCAGGGATTTGGCTACCTTGTTTTTCAGCATAGAAGATTATCAATGCTCCTTGTACTAAATATGCTGTGTACCATCAATTGCATATTCCAATTCACTTCCAAAGGTTGATGCAATTGAAGTTAGTAGTTCCACATTTCAAAAACTGAGTAGAACACACAATGGCTTTGAAAATGGACGATCAATTGGATTACTGAGCAGGGATGATTTTTTGGGTCCTTTTCAGTCATATTCAGGAAATGTGTGTGTTGTTCCAATATCCTCACCTACATGTAGCACTTTACATTTGTTCTTCTTAAGTTTCATTGTTTTGCCCCAAAGGTAAGGATGATAAAAGACGCCCCTATTCAACCTCTTCTCACCATCCTGGAACTAAAGGGAGTGGTGCTGTTGGGGGGGGGGGGGGTCAAACGCTCTCAGTTAATCTCCAAACAAATTGCAAATTAAACCTTGGATAAACACAAAAAGCTGGAGTATCTCAGCCGGTCAGACAGCATCTATGGAGAAAATGAATGGGTACCGTTTTGGGTCGAGACCCTTCTTCAGACAGTCAATAGAAAGCGAAATGAGAGATATAGATGGTGATATAGAGAGATACAGGCCCTTTTCCTCGATCATCGTAACTTTCATTCATTTGTTCTATATCTCTCCACATCACCGTCTATATCTCACGTTTCCCTTTCCCCTGATGCTCAGTCTGAAGGGTCTCGACCCGAAACGTCACATATTCCTTTTCTGCAGAGATGCTGCCTGACCCATTGAGTTACTCCAGCTTTGTGTCTATCTGGTTTTAACCAGCATCTGCAGTTCCTTCCTACACCTACAAATTAAACCTTTTTTTTTAAAGCTACACCTCATGTTCCAAATCTGTACGCAATATGTTATTTTATTAAATGTCTGTCTGATTTACTAAGTCCTTTCATAAACCCTTGCAGGAGCCTATCCTTCAGCAGACTATTAGCACACCTATTCATTTTGAATTTAATCCCCACTTCTAGCAGATCTTTTACAGCCCCAAGATCACTACCCACTCAGTCCAGAGGCCATCGTCTGTTCCAGGTGACATTAGACACCGGCAGAGCAGTCAATCCCCAGCATATGGTCAGCTAGAGTTTCAGCAGGACCACCTTTCATCAATATTTTGATGAACGGCCATTGCTCTGAAGTGCAAATTCTGTTTCACTCACTACAGTTGCTGACTGACCTAGTGACTACTACCAGCGGCCATATGGGAGTAAGCACCAGAGCGCAGGAGATGAAGCTGCAAAGTGTACTGAAGCTACTAGCTTCCGGCATTACGGCATTCAGGAGGTCGGTGGATGGTGGGCACCTGACTGAGGTTCAGCAGGATGTCCTGGCCCTCATGTGCAATGCGCACTTTGAGATTAACTACCTTAGAAAGAGCGCCATCCGCCCTACAATCAACCCGAAATTCGCTGCCCTGTGTAAGCCTAGCAACATCCAGCCACCCAATCTTTTGTTCGGGGAAGACCTCGCAAAACGGGTGAAAGAGCTAGACGACGAGGCAAAAACCGTCGGGCTCATAAAGGTGCCAATGACCAGCAGAACCCTTCAAAGGCAGCACCCCTACAAGAGGTTTGCTGAAAACGGGTCGGGTCAAGGACCAAGCCGGCCATTCAATGTACGCAGCTGGCGCACTCCAGGAACACGACCAAACATGCCTTTTCCCACCAGAACCAGGGGACAAAGAACACCACCGGTAACCATGGAGGTAGGTGGGTCTGGTGTCTTGTCGAAACATACTCAGTGAGAATTACGTACCAGTTGGGGGGAGGTTACACTGGGTTTTGAAAGAATGGTATGGGATAACATCAGAGATGTTTATACTGCAAACTATACAAGGGTTTTGAATTGAATTAATTCCCAATTTGTGTCCGCCTACTCAACATACCCCACGGCGGGCACTCATTTTCTCACAAAAAGAGAATTTGGAGGTTCAAGCTGAAATTGGAAAATTATATTTAAAAGGTGTAATTGAGAAGACAGTTTGTCAACCTCACTAATTTGTATCTAATATATTTCCTCGACCAAAGAAAGATGGTGGAAGTCGGATTATTTTGGACTTGACAGACCTTAATCCGTTTGTGCAGTATAAACATTTCAAAATGGAAACATTTGAGACTGCCAAGCAATTGGTTTCCAGAGGGTGTTATATGGCATGTATAGATTTAAAGGATGCATATTACTCAGTGCCTGTTCATAAAGACTATCGGAGAAATTTGAAATTTAGCTGGATGAGGCAATTGTGGCAATTTAAAGCGCTGCCTATGGTTTAACCTCAGCCCCTAGATTATTTACAAAGCTGCTAAAACCAGTACTGGGGCTACTCCGGGCTCAAGGTCATATTGTAATGGCTTATTTGGATGATATCTTAATAATTGGAAAAACTCAGGAAGTAGCTGAGTTATGTTTCAGCTGTTAAACTCATGTTTGAGAGATTGGGGTTTCTCATCCATCTAACTAAATCAAAATTGATACCAGTTAAATTTATTGCTTATCTGGGATTCACAGTTAATTCAAATCACATGTCTGTAACTCTGCCCAAGGGCAAGAGATTAGATTTAATTGAAGGCTGTATCAAGATCATTGGGGAGCAATCACCTTCAATTAGGCATGTGGCTAGCTTGATTGGCAAATTAATAGCAGCCATTCCAGCTGCACAGTATGGACCTTTGCATTACCAATATTTACAGAGGGTAAAGGCACAGGCACTTAGAATACATGCAGGTCATTTCAACAGACCCATAAAATTACCAATTGGAGCCATTGCTGAAGTACAGTGGTGGATAAGAATCATTTCGAATTGTTCCAGCAAAATTTTGATAGAAGCACCTTCAGTTGTGTTACAGACTGATGTTAGTGCAATTGTTGGGGGGCTACTGATACCATCTCTAGCTGTGGAGGCAGATGGAATGTGCATGAGGCATTTATTCTCCAGACACATGGAATTAATTATTTAGAGCTATTGTGAGAATTTTATGGGCTTAAAGCTTATTGTACAACCAAGCATCACTTACATGTTCAGCTTCAGATTGACAACACCACGGCAGTGGATTGTGTGAATCATATGGGTGGAATCAAGTCGGAATCTTGTGACAGATTGGCTAACTTTATTTGGCACTGGTGCATTAAAAGAACCATTTGGGTTTCAGCTGTCTATTTGCCAGGCAGATTCAACATGGTGGCAGACACCAGGTCACGCAAAATTCAATGACAACACAGAATGGATGTTGAATCATGATGTATTTAATGATATTGTTGTTCGGTATGGGATGCCAGATATCGATTTATTTGCATCCAGACAAAATCACCAGGTACCGAAGTATGTTTCATGGGAACCAGACCCAGGGGCAGTAGCCGTAGACGCTTTCACGCTACAATGGGGTGGACTGTTTATATATGCATTTCCCCCATTCTGCCTCATCAGTGGGTGCCTGACCAAGATAAAACAGGACTCCGCTTCAGGAGTTTTGGTGGTACCCGACTGGCCTACACAGCCATGGTTCCCTCTCATTTTGGACATTATAACTCAACCTATTATGGTGGTTCCAAAATGTAATAACTTATTGGTGCACCCTGTGACTGGGGATCAACACCCATTGTATGATCGTATTAATTTGTTAATTTGCAGGTTTTAAGGAGGCCATACCTGGGTCAGGGATTATACAATCGTACCGTGGATATCATCACATCATCCTGGAGGGATAGTACCAAAAACCAGTACATCTCTCATGTCAGGAAATGGGAGGAGTTTTGCTTACAAGGGAACATTAGTTACCACGCAGCTTCCATCCCAGATGTGTTAGAGTCTCTGTCCAAGTTGTACTTTGATGAAAAGTTGAGCTATAGTGCCATCAATAGTGCCAGGAGTGCTCTATCATTGTACTTCTGCTTGGAGTCAGAACTACAGTCTGTAGGATCTCATCCGTTAATATCCCGGTTTATGAAGGGTGTTTTTAATTCCAATCCCCCCAGGCCTAGATATTCAGAAATCTGGGATGCGAGTGTGGCACTCATGCTGCTTCGTCAGTGGGGTCCAGCCACATCCTTGTCTTTGGTGAAGATTACCCCGAAGTTGGTCATGCTCATGGCGTTGGTGTCAGCGCAAAGGGTTCAGACTCTGCAGAAGTTGCGACTGGACAGGATGGTGTCATCTGGGAATGACATATTTTACATCTATAATCTTATAAAATAGAGCAGACCAGGGGTGTCAAGATTCAAACTTGTACTGTCAGCATATCCCACGGATTTACGACTATGTGTAGTGGCGCACTGGCGATGTTATATCGAGGTCACCAAGGGTCTCAGAGGCTCGGAACTATCGTTATTTATTAGCCACAAAAAGCCACATATGAAAGTGTCAGCTCAGACCATTTCAAGATGGCTGAAACAAGTGCTGGTCTGTGCAGGAGTTAATACTGACAATTTTAAAACTCACTCCACCAGGGCGGCATCAACGTCAGCAGCGAGGGTAATGGATATTTCATATCCTCGCGGCCGCAGGATGGTCAAATGAACTGACTTTTCAGCGGTTTTATAATAAACCACTTATTGAACCCGGGGTGTTCGCCCAGTCCATTTTAAGTTCTGTTTCATAGCTTCCCCCTGGGAGAGAGGGGCCGCTATTGTGTTTCTTTATTTTTTGTTGTGAATTAAAGCATCAACATGTTAATCTGTACCATGTTTCACTGTATTTCTCATTATTCACTCCTCCTGAGTCAACTGATGCAGTGTGACGCCTGGATTCGTATCTATGGCATGAAATCATAGAGCTTTGAAACCTTCACGGAATCACTCACGTGACTCCGAAGTAAAATAGTAAGATTAAACGAGAACTTACCAGTTTGAAGTTTGATCATTATTTTATGAGGAGATACGATGAGGAATTACGTGCCCACCGCTCCCGGCCCTCAATATCATAAAGGTCAACTGGAAGGTCTGTTTATAGTCTTACTATGTTACTTCAGTTACTATTATCTGTGATTTTACACCGCTGCTTTGAAGATTGATGCGCATGCCGTCTGGTGGGGTCTTCACGTAATCGCTCATCGTAACGCCTCATAAAATAAAGATCAAACTTCAAACTGGTAAGTTCTCATTTAATCTTACTATTCTAGTCCTAAATACAGGAGCAAACATTTAGTGCCTTCATATAAAAGAAAACTCAATCACACTGCGATAAAAGGAGTCATAGTTAAAACAGGCGGTGACCCTTTGTGAATTAGAAACTTAAAGCATCAATTTGATTGGTAGCCCAATCTGCACATACAGGTTTACTGAACTGAGTTTCAAATCTGAATGTCGTTACAAAATGCAGGAGTAACTCAGCAGGTCAGGCAGCATCTCTGAGATGTCCCACAGATGCTGCCTGACCCACTGAGTTACTTCACCATGTTGTGTCTACGTTCAGAGTAAACCAGCATCTGCATTTCCTTCACACACTTCAAGTCTGCATGGGTGGGTTGTCTTATGATCAAAGGCTCGACAGGCTAGACTTAAATCCAAAGGAACTCTCATCTTTCAGAATATTTTTAAGGCAGAGATAGTAAATATTTGATAAGCAGGGAGTATGAAAGGAATATAGAGAATACAATTAGGTCAGCCATGATCTTATTGAGTGAGCTCTTCCTGGTATTGGTATTAGCTTATTGTCATGTGTACCAAGGTACAATGAAAAACCTTGTTTTGCTTGTGATCCAGGCAGATCATACCTCACACCAGTACAAGAGGTAATGAAGGCGAAACAAAGTCTAGAGCATTCAGTGGTGTATTTGTTAAAGTTGGCAAGAGTCACTTGGGACATGCTGAATTTCCTTAGTCTTCTGAGGAGGTAGAGTCGTCAGTGTGCATTCTTGGCAATATTGTCCCCATGGTCGGACTAGGTCAAATCCTTGGTGAATCTATACCTAGGAACTTGAAGCTCTACATCTCCACTTTGATGCAATCTGGGATGTGTCCTTCGCCCCACTTCCTGAATTAGATGACCAGCTCCTTTGTTTTGCCGACATTGTGGGAGTGGTTGTTTTAATGACACTATGTTACTAAGCTATCAGTCTCCTTCCTGTACTCCAACCCCTTGCAGCACTGATACTGAGAATTATCATGTACAATGATCTGTCGCCTAGCTTTACTGATTGCAGTCTGAGTCAGGAAGTCACTGATCCATTTCCAGAGGGAGGTATTGAGTCATAGAAACATAGAAAACAGTGCAGGAGTAGTCCATTCGACCCTTCAAGCTAGCACCACCATTCAATATGATCACAGTTGATCATCCAAGATCAGTTGCCTTTCCTGCTTTTCCCCCCCATATCCCTTGATTCCGTTAGCCCCAAGAGCTAAATCTAACTCTCTCTTGAAAATATTCAGTGAATTGGCCTCCATTGCCTTCTGTGGCAGAGAATTCCACAGATTCACAACTCTCTGCGTGAAAAGGTTTTTCCTCATCTCAGTCCTAGGTCCAGGAGTCTGGAGATGTGTTTGATTGGTGTTGAAGGCAAAGTTACATCGGTAAATAGGCGTCCAACAAAGGTGACCTTGTTCTCTAGGTCTTCCAGGGATGAATGTAGGGCCAGGGAGATGGCATCAACCATGGACCTGATCCTAATAGTATGTTTGCATGTTAAGCTTTGCACTCACAACTTGTCTTTTACAGTCCTTGTTCCATTCTGCCAATGTAATTTAAGGTTTTAAAGAGGCACCAACTATAACGGAGCAAATTTGCCCTAAGGCACATTACAGGAGCATCCTCAACCAAAAATAATTGGCCACAAGCCACATAAAGAAACAATAAGGCTGGTACCCAAAAGCTCAGTTCCAAGAAAAAGGTTTTTAGGAAATTGCTAAATGGGGACAAAAAGAGCCTCGGGTTGCGGGAAGGAATTCCAGGGCTAGGGCTCCTGGCAACTGAAGACAAACTGCCAATGGGAAAGCAAACAAATGTAGTGATGTCCAAGAAGGCAGATTTAAAGGACTACAGATTTCACATATGGTTGTAGCATTTGAGGTCATAGAGATGGGAAGGTGTGGGTGCATAGCAGATTTGAAAAACAATGTCAGGATGTTGCCCAACAAGAAACCAATATTGCCAAAACGCAAGTTGGAGTGCATAACGGATTTGAAAAAGAATATCAGGATGTTGCTTAACCAGGAACCAATATTGCCAAAACTCAAGTTGAAATAGGGGCAATCTTTTGGATGAGTTTAAGATTACAGACAACAGGGTAGAAATCAGCTAGGTATAGGAAACATAAGGAACTGCTGCTGCTGGAATCTTTCTGAAGATGGATCCCAACCCCAAATGTCACCATTCCAATCACTCCACAGATGCTGCCTAACCCGCTGAGTTCCTCCAGCACTTTGTGGTTTGCTCAGGTATTTGTTAGAACAGTCGAGTCTGGAAATAACCATGGCATGATTGAGAAAATGAGCAGAAACTGAGCTGAGGTCGGCTATTTCACAGGGGTAGACGCAGGTGGTCTAGTGATGTTGTAGATATGTGATTGAAAACTTAAATCTGGATCTCAGGACAGCAAGTTTAAGATTAAGTTGGTTGAGTTTCAGAAAGTTGCCAACCCATCAGTCAGAATAAGGGTTTCGACCTGAAACGTCGGCTATTCCTTCTCTCCATAGATGCTGCCTCACCCGCTGAGTTCCTCCAGCATTTTTGTCAATCTTCGAATTTTCCAGCATCTGCAGTTCTTTCTTAAACATTAGACTTGTATGAACTGTTCGAGTAGATCACAGATGTTAATCCTTATATTTCCAGTAGGTGATTAGTAGCCTGCACCAACTCTCTTCTTGACTGCTGCACAGTAGCAAGAAGAGCATCACTATGAGCACATTGAAACCAAAACCAGCTTCAGGAATTATAGATTACTCAGACGTTATAAATAGGCTATCAAATGTCATTAATTGTAAAGTTGAAACTAAATAGCAATTGTGTAATGTTTCCCTCTTTGTATTCTCTGCGTATATTGATTTAAGGAGGTAACTGGAGAGAGATCTGGGGCGAGGAATCAGTACAATCCCCACTCGGGCGACAAACACAGATAGTGTTTCTGATCTTCACCCCAGCGGTCACTGGGCCCAAATCAATATGGAATTGAATACGTTATTGTTACATGTGACAAGTCACAATGAAACTTTACTTGCTCGGGTATCCAAATAGCTGCCTCATAAATGGCACTTACAAAGTTAAAAGTACCCGCCACCAGTTCCTCCTTTGTCCCCCCCACGCCGAGTCCTCCATTGTTCTTCCCCCTCCGTGACGGAGCTCCCCCCCAAACCTCCTCATCAATTGCCAACCGCGGGTCGACCCGCGAGGCTTCACCGCCGCGAGGCTTCACCACCGCTGAGGTTCCACCGCCGCCGCAAGGCTTCACCGCTGCCGCCGCCGCTGAGGCCCCATCATCGCTGCTGAGGTCTCACCGCTGCCGCCGAAGCTCCATCAGCCAAGACAGGCTTCGCCGCACGGCTTTTCCGCAGCCTCCTGGAAGGCCTCGCTGGTCAGAGCCACCCACCAAGCGAGTCCTCAGTCTCAACTGCCCACGCGGCTTGCCGGGATACTCCTGCCGCACGCGTGGCTCACCGGGATACACTGATCCATTTTTTAGTGAATGTCCGTCATAGATGGACTCCTCACCTGCATATTTACTGTGTCCTGGAGTTCTGCTCTCACTCCCTCTCCCCCCCAGGCACAACTAGGACAGAGCTCCCTTGGTCCCCGCCTTTCACCCCACCAGCCTCCACCTCTAACACATAATTCACTGACATTTCCTCAAACATTCCAACATGACCCAACCACTAATCACATCTTCCTATCTCCACCTCTTTCTGCCTCCACAACTCCTTGGTTCACTCATCCTTTCCCACCCAAACCTCTTCCTCCCAGGTACTTTCCCCTGCAACCGCAACTCCCTCACATCCATCCAAGAACATCAGCAGTCCTTCTAGTTGAGACAGAGGTTCACATGCACCTCCTCTAACCTTATCTATTGCACCCAGTGGTCCTGACGTGAGCTCCTGTACATTAGCAAGACCAAGTGAAGACTCAGCGACCATTACACTGAACACTTGCGTTCAGTCTGCCTAGGCATACTGGATCTTTCAGTTTGTTAACCATGTTAACTCCCCTTCCCATACTGACCACCTCCATTGCCAGTGTGAGGCCACACACAAATTGGAAGAACAGCAAATCACATTTTGCATGGCTCATTTACAAATGTTGAATTCTCTAATTTTAGGTGACTTCTACAAACACCTCCCCCTCCTCCCCACTCTCTCTCCCCCTCCTCCCCACCCCCCACTCTTTCCCCCTCCCCCACTCTCTCCCCCCCTCCCCCATCCCCTCTCCCCCCTTCCCCACCCCCTCCCCCTCTCCCACCCCACTCCCCTCCCACTCTCTCCCACCCCCTCCCACTCTCTCCCACCCCCCATCCACTCTCCACCCCTTCCCCTCCCACCCCCCCTCCCCCACCCCCATCCCCTCCCACTCTCTCTCTCCATCCTCCCCCCGCACCCCCCATCTACTCTCTCTCCCCCCCCCCCCCCCCCCGAACGTTCCTCCACTAATAGACCATTAAACAGCTCCATAGTTCACAACTATATATCCCTCTTGGGCTCACACCTGTCTCTATCCAAAAATCTGGGAACCACCTTGTCTAAGGTCATCTGACCCCGATTTGTCCTGGGGTTTTTTCCCCCCACATTCCAGTTTTTTCCCCAGTGGTGGGGAGAAATGGGATGAAATTTGGTGGCCAAGTTGATAGCCCAGGTTGCTGTTGGTGATTAGCAAGTCTAATTGGAAATGAAGGGGCAGGCAAATCATATCCTCTCTCGGAATTTCTGGTGATGGAAATGTCGGAGAATGATGTGTTGGATGCGGAAGCTGGTGGGGTGAAAGGCGAAGACCAAGCGAACTCTATCCTTGTTGCGTCTGGGGGAGAGGGAGTGGGAGAGTCTAGGACCAGAGGTCATAGCCTCAAAATTAATGGACATTCCTTTAGGAAGGCAAAGTGGGGGAATTTCTTTAGTCAGAGGGTGGTGAATCTGTAGAGTTAATTGCCACAGAAGGCTGTGGAGGCCAAGTCAATGGATATTTGACAGAGATAGATAGATTCTTGATTAGTTGGGGTTATGGGGAGAAGGCAGGAGAATGAGGTTGAGAGGGAGAGATAGATCAGCCATGATTGAATGGTGGAGTAGACTTGATGGGCTGAATGGCCTAATTCTGCTCCTATCACTTATTAATTTATATCATTAAATGGAGACAAATGATTTGCACGTCGACTTCAGTGACGTGCCTCTGATTTGCACTTGCAGTCAGCTGCAACTAACAACGCGGAGGGTGATAACTAGGACAGCCCTCGATGAAGAAGCAATGAGTATCGTGGTGGTTTATGCTGCTCATCTGCACAGCTTCAGCTAATCTTCACTCCTTCCCCTTCCTTCCTCCACACCTCCCACCAATCTGCAGCATTCCATTTGGACAGCCTGGTTAGCATCCCTGCTCTCCAAGCCATGCATCTAGAAACTGTCTGCGATCGAACATTTACGAGCAATTTATTAAGCTGGAGAAATAATTTTACTTATCACCCGTGATTGAAAAATAACTAACTCTCACAAAACTGGCCAATAGTTAGATGGCATCATCTGAATGTTGAAATTAAGTTTATCTGTCCAATTGTAACATTAATATCTTGGATGTACATCAAGGAAGAGAAAAGTCTTCTGGGGCCAAGAATACAGGACAGCACAGCGAGATTGATGCAATTCGTTGATTCCCAGACCCAGAGAAGGAACATTAAGGCCAATGGCCTCCTTATTTGCTTCCAATTTATGAGCTCATCAATAAAGTATATTTTGGACCTTGGCCCGCTCCTCAGAATTGATCATTCTCAGCATTACGTCACCTCATAAAAAGACTGAGCAATGTTGGTGGCCCCCACAAAGTTCAATGGACACAGCATGAGGTTCAGCTGGATCATATAAAGAGTGGTGTCATTCTGCAGTCAGTGAGTGATTAAGAGCAGGAATCAGTTTCAAAATACATTAGAAGACAAGGTACTGAAATATTACAGCCCCCCTGACACCGTTTCACAAAACTACTCTCCACCTGAGGCATAATATAATGTCACAGTACTGAATGGTGGGATTGTTGTAGTCAATGACCTATTCAAAATGGGACAGAAGGGCAGAGGTTATGTGAATGTATGCGAATGAGACAGAAGAAAGAGAAAGAGAGAGAGTGTTTCTGCATGAGTATGGGAGTGGGAGAGAATTTCAGAGAGATGATTTATGCATTGTGCACAAAGAGGGCTTGTGTATATAAGGTGTATGCGTGTGTGTGTGTATATGTAGGAGGGAGAGGGAGTTGGCACATGGGCTGAAGCGTGCACATGTCTGCTTGCTTGTGATTGAAAATATTTTCCAAAACAAGCACAATCCTTTTGTAACAAAAGAGTTGTTGTTGTCAAATTCCATAAAGGAGTTTTATTTGGTTTAATGTTCAAGTCAGATTGAAGGGTAACGGTCTCTTGAAAATATCTGCTTTGGATTTGGGCTACCCTTTCAGCATTCATCTATGAAGAATGGAGACCATTGCCAGATGTGCCTGGTGCCAGCAAGCAGTCAATTTGATTTACACTGTTATCTCATATGTACCTTCATGGGGTGACATCTAGGCCATGCCAACTACATAATCTAGGACGAGTCTCACTCTGGACAGTCCCTCTTCTCCCCTCTCCCCGCGGACAAAAGGTACAGGAGTGTGAAAATGCACACCTCCATATTCAGGGACAGTTTCTTCCCAGCTGTGATCAGGCAACTGAACCATCCCACCACCACCAGAGAGCAGTACTGAACTACTATCTGCTTTATTGGTGACCCTCAGACTATCCTTGATTGGACTTTGCTTGCTTTACCTTGCATTAAACGTTATTCATTTATCATGTATCTATACACTGTAAATGGCTCAATTGTAATCATTTTTCTGCTGACTGGTTAGCACACAACAAACGCTTTTCACTGTACCTCAGTAACGTGACAATAGCCTTCACTGTGGCACCTCGAATTCGAACAAGTTGCGTTTACATCCCATATTAATGGCTCTCCAGTACAATAGTGAGGGGCTGCTATATAGATAGATACAGGAAAATATTTGGTGTATGCTTGACCAGCAGGGTTGATTTTACCCTTGAAACAATAGCACCAAAACAGAGTGCCTTTAAATGTTAACAATTGGGTTGGTGCTATGAAGTGTGCATTAGTGAGGTGTGCATTTGGGTATCACCTGGTGCATTGACACACTGATACCCAGAGGCTTCAGGTCTACTGCGCATGTTTGGATAACTCACACTAGAGATATGGATGTGTAGGAAGAAACTGCAAACGCTGTTATAAACCGAAGATGGACACAAAATGCTGGACTAACTCAGCAGTAAAAGGCAGCATCTCTGGAGAGAAGGAATGGGTGACGTTTCTGGTCAAAACGTTTCAGTCCAAAGAAGGGTGTCAACCCGAAAGTTCACCCATTCCTTCTCCCCAGAGATGTTGCCTGTCCCACTGAGTTCCTCCAGCTTTTTGTGCCTGTCCAAAGACATGGAGATCATTTGGTATTGTGGAACGCAGAGCTCCAACCAATGTTCCCACACAGCCACACGCAGCTGAAGACACAATCAGAAGAGACAACCTCGCGTCATTTACAAGGGATCATCAACAACGTGCAGGTTTGCGGCAGATTGATTTCCACCAGCTGTGATCACAATCAAACAAGTGTTTGATGCTTTAGACAAATCCTCATACGCTGTTCTGGTGTGATGAGAGTATCATTCCAAACATTGATGAACAGTCTTGGTCTCAAGGCTACTACACAAACCATTTGAGCCCACAGATGGATACATTAGTGTGCATTCCCCATGGAGTGAAGTGTGACAGGGAAAGTAAACAGAGGACATGCAAAGCAGGGGGAGGGAGGGGATGGTTTCACGGGAAGAAACCAAATAGGCCCAAGGTGTTCAGCTCAATTATCCTACCTGAGCCATTTTGAAGAGCAATGTGCAAGACGACATTTCTGTAAGGGAGTTCTCGGTGAAATCAACACCTGGAGCAGACACAGTTCTGGTCTCCGAGCAGAATGAGCACCATATTGCAGAAGACTGTCAAGGTCACCAAGGCCATGACCTCTTATGCACCCATGCACAGAATCCTTTCAGGCTAGAGGCAAACATGTCCGCAAGATTTCAGTTTTCCATCCATTATTGCACGAAGGTACGACTGATTTTCTCGGTGTAAAAAGAGCTGAATATTTACCATCCTCGTTTGGTAAAGAGTCGTGCTTATAGCACACGCATAGCTGACCATTAATGACCACCACCATTTACACCAATGACCCAGCCAGTCAGCTGCCACTGCCTGTGACAGTAGCTGAGAAACAGAAGCCAAGATCAGTCAACAAATGAGTTCATGGCTGATCATTTACTACAGTGATGCTTTCCTCCATTAACCCCTTTTATCTGGACTGCCAAAATCTAGCGATCTCTACCTTGAGTTTACTCACAACTGAGCCTCTATAATCATTCTCCGTGAAAAATATTTTTCTCATCTCAGTCCTTAATGGCAGACCCCCTTGTTTGAGATTGTCACCACTGCTTTTGCAAGTGCCAGTGCTGGAGAAACATCAACGTTGTACCTACACCGTCATGCCTTGGAAGAGTGTTGAACAGTTTCATGAGATCACCTCTCATTCTTCTAAACTCTGGAGTGTATAGACCCACCCCTTTTAATAAAGGAGATTTAATAAAGTCTGAAGAAGGGTTTCGGCCTGAAACGTTGCCTATTTCCCTCACTCCATAGATGCTGCTGCACCCGCTGAGTTTCCCCAGCATTTTTGTCTACCTTCGATTTTCCAGCATCTGCAGTTCCTTCTTAAACTTTTAATATCTCCTCTTTCAACAAGCCCACTTTCCCACAAATTAATCTGGTGAACCTTCATTACACTCCTTCTATTCTTGCTTAGGTTTGGGAGTCTGGACCTTGCACAGAATATTCAAGAGTCAAAGTCAAGAGTGTTATATTGTCTTATGTCCCAGATAGAACAATGAAATTATTACATGCAGCAAGCTCTGCATGTAAAGCATACATGTAATTGACAGAATTATTATCTATTCCTATTATTATCCCCAAGTCATTCTGCTATAAAGGGCAATCTATCTTTTCTCGTCATTGCTTATACACACATGTTGACTTGTAGTAAATTGGTGTTGTTGATGGTGTCCTCGCCCATATTTCCTCTGTGCCCAGCAGCTCTGCCTTCTCCTCGAAGTGGAACAGAGTTACCCTGCTCCTCCCTTTCACCACACCAGTCTCCACATCCAAGAGTCCCCAACTCTTTCTATCGTAACCATTCCCCCCCCGCAACATCTGGGTTCACTCATCACCACACTAAACCCGTCCCCTCCGCGGGCACTTTCCCCTCCAACCACAGGAGATGTAACACAGGTCCTGACACATCATCTCTCACTACCATCTGGGAACCCTACATGCCCTCAAGGTGAGACAAAGGTTCATGTGCTCTTCTTCCAACCTTGCCTATGGCTCTCGATGTGGCCTCCTTTACATGGGTGAGGCAACCATTGACTAGGCAACCGTGTCTAGTCTAATAGAGGAATAGCTAGCAGTGTCCAGTGTGAGAAGTGGGCATGAGGCTGCAGTGGAGTGAATGAAAGTTCGGTACGAGTCCTAATTGCCAGATGGATGGTGGGATTTTTTGAGCAGTTATAAAGTCAGCAGTTGAATTTGAAGAACATGACATTTAAAGATACATTGATCGAGATTGACCACTCGGGTGTGATTTCCAAGAGCTACTGGTTCATAGCATTGGCAGTCACAACTGCTCTTCTCACAGCCACCACATTGTGCCTGGATTGCATCTTACCCCCTGTGGAGAGACCTCCCATGTTATATCTGATTTCCAATGAATCCACTCTATCATGTAATGATAATCTTTGCAGTCTTCCTCACCTGTTTCCCCACCTGCAGTCAAATCCTCCCCTGAAACGTCACCCATTATTTCTCTCCAGAGATGCTGCCTGTCCTGCTGAGTTACCGCAGCATTTGGTTTCCATCTTTATGTATTACAAGCCAGTTATGATATTGGGTGCCCAACCGTGACATGCAGCCACTTCACTTCACTGTGATTGCAAAAACAACAGTGTACATGAACAGCCAACCCAATGAGTGCGCTGCCTGGATTGCAAGGAATAAGTACTGGTTAATTGTATGCCGTGATCTCCATGCCTGTTTTACAAAGCAATCCAATTCAGCCTCAATTATCTTGGCACTGTGCTTGTGGAGGTTTGCTATATTTGCTTTGTTTTAAAGTTGGTTCTAATGCACCTTGAGATGCCCAACGTCATGAAGCCACAATATACATGCAAGAATTTCTTGCTAGTTTTTGTATTTAGTAATGGTGCTCAATGAAGGGAAAAAAAATCCAACAGTTTTAAAATATATTTGTAGAGTAGTAATGATAGACCTGTAAAATTAGCTACCTATTTTAGTGACTTCCATTCAAATTTTCTTAGCTGAATAAACTGACTGAGCAACACCTACCAAGTGACAGTGTAATCTGGACATATATCAATATAAATATATTGCTGCTTATCCCGTATACACTATGTGCATTTTTATTAATATTTCAATCTAATTGGTGCACTATAGCCCTCATTAGAGATTCCATTCCCAGTTGTAGCAACTCGAAGCATCAAACAATTAATTTTTCAATCCTTTCACTAATACAAAGTCTATTTTTAGGAAGAGGTAGTGCTCCTAATAGTCTTAGCCCAGATTTCCAGAATCACTATTCGATGTTAAGTTGTAAAACATTCCAGGTTCAGTTCTCATTCTGGCTCCATCTACTGCTCCCTTCCTTGAGCTACTCAGCCATAGTCTTCCCAGCCTCTTGAGTACACAGATCTACAGATTCCCCATTAGTGAAGAGTTGTTTTTGTCATCTCTATCTCGAACGGTTGATCGCTTATTCTGAAACTCTGCCCCCTGCTCAACTCAAGTCAAATTTAATGTCATATGCACAACAATGATGAGGCAGGCTACAACAGGAAATCTTACTCACGACAATACATGCACATTGACTCAGGCAAAGACACAAAAACAAATTATACATTAATTGAACAAAAGTTCAAAAAGACTGCATTAAAAGAAAACCATTAGTGCAGAACACAGATGGAAAACTAAATGTCCATCATAGCATTTATTTTAATTTAGAGATACAGTGTGGCCCTTCGGCCCACCGAGTCCATGCTGACTACTGATTACCCATTCACACCCATCTCCTTCCAAGATAGTGCCCAACCAAGGCGACATTTGCGTGTTAGCCACAAAGCAGATCTTATAATCTTATCTTACAATCACATCTTACAATCGCTCCATATTCTTAAATACAATAAATAGCTTGATGGTAATCATGCACTGACTGGTTGGCACGCACCTAAAGCTATTCACTGTACCTCGATACACGTGACAATAAACATAACCATAACAGTTTCACAACCTACACACTAGGGCACAATTTATAGAAGCCAATTAACCTACAAACCCACATGTCTGTGGAATGTGGGATGAAACTGGGGCAACCCGGAGAAAACCCACGTGGTCACAGGGAGAACGTACAAAACTCCATACAGACAGCACCCATAATCAGGATTGAACCTAGTCTCTGGCATTGTAAATCAACAATACCAGTATGGAAGGTACACAAAAATGCTGGAGAAACTCAGCGGGTGCAGCAGCATCTATGGAGCGAAGGATTAGGCAACGTTTCGGGCCGAAACCCTTCTCAGACTACTTCAGAATACCAGTATGCTACAGAATACCAGTACTAGTACCAGAATACCAGACCTTCTTCAGAATACCAGTTAGGAGGTCTCTCATCTTTTGTCAGGTTAGGAATGTGCAAATTAAGGTTAGGAATGAGCAAATTTGTTGAAGAACCTGACGGTTGCAAGAAAGAAGCTGTTCCTAAAGCTGATTCTTCAAGCTTCTGTATCTCCTGCCCAATGGTAGCAAAGTCTGAAGAAGGGTCTCGACCCGAAACGTCACCCATTCCTTCTCTCGAGAGATGCTGCCTATCCCGCTGAGTTACTCCAGCATTTTGTGTCTACCTTTCCTACGTTTATCAGGTTCTTGAACCAACCTGCACAACCCAATCCAACTCAGCAATGGAACACTGCAGACCACCTTTTCCTCCACTATGGATTTGTTTTGTTCTTCCAACAGTGCTTGGTATTAAAGTCTTGGGGGGTTTTTTTGCAGTCTTCGTTCCTTTTAGCATCTTGCAGAATTTGATGTGTAATTGATGTATAATGTATATTTCAGCGTGTTTGGCCGAGTCCATGTGTCTGCAATGCTGCTGAAAGATTTGTAAATGTACCTGTTCTTCATTGCACTTGTGTATATGACAATAATCACAACCCCCTACCACTCAGCATTCCACTGTACTAGTCTGATCAGTCTGAAGAACTGTCCCGACCCGTAACACCACATATCCATGTTCTTTAGAGATGTTGCCTGACCCACTGAGTTATTCTGGTACTTTGTGCCTTTTTTCTTCACCATACTATTATTTTTCCCCACTACATATGAACTAGCTTTTGTCAGCTAATCTGCCGACTCCCCTCAGGGTAAAAGGAAAGGAGGAAAGTGAGCCTGGATTCCAGACAACAAATCCGTGATCCCAGTGCTCCTACAGGCGAGGTGGATGTGGGGGTGATTGGCCTTAGTTGTGATTCTCTTTACCGTCAAAACAATCTGCTGCTTTCCTCACATTGTATTAGCGCTGACTTAATGAGCGCATGGCAATATGCTGACGCAGCAGTTAGTGCAGCCTCCCAGCACCAGGGACACCAATAACCAACCTCAGGTGCCATTGCTGTGGAGTTTGCATGTTCTCCTCATTATCTCACAGGGTTTCTTCCCACGTCCGAAGAACATGCTGTTGATTTGATTGGCCATAATAAATTATCCCTTAATGTAGGTAAGCAACCCAAGAACAAAAAGGGGAGTCAATGGACATGCGAGAGGAAAAATAAGTTGCAACACTATAGGGAAAGGGAGATGCTGAGGTAGCTCTGCTGGAAACTGGCATGGACCTAATGGGCCGAATAGCCTCCACTTTGCTGCAATCAGGAAGAAAGGTACAAGGGGATGTTCACTTGGACAATGTATTTGAAGGCAGCAGAGTGTAATATAGAGAAAGGTGTCAATAAACATGTTGCTGATCCCATGACAACTTGCCTGGTGAGTTTGGTTATCGTTATCATCCCCTCTCAGTAAATGATGGACTGAAAGGCAACGCACCTCACAGAGCAAATCCCTGACCATGGTAACACCTGACAAATTACATTTTGTTCAGACATGTTTGTCACCCAAAAGAAACGTGAACACCCGCCTGCATGCTCCTACCAGCCATTAGTAGATCACGAAGAAGGTGGAGGAAGGTTGGTTTATATCCCATCTTCCGAGGGCACGAAGAGTTTTATAACAATGCACAATGTGGATAAGTTGAGTGCGTTTGTCAACCTTTGCAACATCACTGCAGGAACCTTTAGCAATTTGTCAAATGTCTACATTTCTATTCTATACATCAACATCTTCCCCTTTCTCATCATCATCGGACACACGCTGCATGACCTCCCATATCCTTCTTCCTCCAGCAATCATCTTGTTGCCCTTGAAATGCATTCCTGCTACTCATATCGACTCTTTGCATTAGTGAGTTCCATATTTCAGATAAAGACCTTTCTTCTCAATTCCCACTTTTATTATTACTGCCGACCGTATTGATATTTCCATCCTGGCGAAGCCTTAAAAATTCCATTAGGTCAGGTTTTCTACAGAAGAGCTCCAGTCATTTAATGTTTCCTGAGAGGTACAACCTCTCTGTTTAGGCATCATCCTTGCCTTACTGCACACTGATTTAAACAGCGCAGAAACAGGCCCTTCGGCCCACCGAGTCCACACTGACCAGCGATCACCACACATTAACACTTTCTTACACACACACTAGGGACAGTGAACAATTTTTACCAAAAACAATTAATCTACAATCGTGTACTTCTTTGGAGTATAGGGGGGAAACCAGAGCACCCAGAGAAAACCCACACAGTCACAGGGAGAACATACGAACTCCATACAAACATAGTCAAGATCGAACGCGGGTGTCTGGCACTGTAAGGCAGCAACTCTACCCCTACGCCACTCTTAATAAGTAACTTCAACAGCTAACATATACCCACTGTAACACTCCGACTTGAATGTTAGGGGAAAGGGGTAAGCTATTTTATGGGGAAAATATGATAGGTTTATACATTAATAAATGCAAAAAATAAGACAGTTTGTTTCCAACTGTGGAAGCTGTTCAGCTCAGCTCAGGATAAGAAAATAAAAAAGGAGACTTGTTTGAAATAACCCTTACAAGAACAGAAATATGAGTGCAGGAACAATGCAGAAGCATTTTCTTGTTAGTAAAACTGTGCATAATTGCTCAGCAGATACTCACACCAGTGCTTGCAAAGTCTGGAGGGGAAGATTTATGAATGCATCCATTAACAAATCTCCAATAAGTTCCATTTAGGCAATTGCTTGAATATATTACCACATGGAAGCTGATGTTGAGGTCATTTAGGGTAGGGGAGGGGAGGGAGAGATTTGCCTTGGCAAATTTTAATCACTAGCACAACCAACCATGCTCTTCAGGTGTCTTGCAAATAGAATGAGTGTCAAGGCAGCGATCACATGCATCTCCTGATGACTGGGATGTGCGGGGAGCCAGGGTTACAGAGCGGACACATGCTGTAGGGCAGTGGTTCCCAACCTTTTTTAGCTCATGGCCCCCTTGGCATCTTTTAATTTTTCTGTGGCCCCCCTGACATTATTAGCAGAAAAAAAGTACTTCAATATTATAATACCTTCCATAAAAATATCAGTGTCTATTAATTGCACATATATTCTCTTTTATTCTATTCCACAAACATCAAAAATATTTCGACTACATAGATTTAAATTTATTAGAACTGAAATTTAGGAGGCAACAGGGTGGTAGCTCTGTGGCCCCCTTCATTGAACCTGTGGCCCCCTAAATCCCAAAAAATGTCTGTGGCCCCCCCTGAAATTTGCCATGGCCCCTTTGGGAATCACTGCCTTAGGGCATCATTCTTGAGAGTGCAATCCCCTCTCATGTTCTGATGCGAGGGCAGCATCAACTAGGGTACACCATTGGAGTAGCAAAGACCCCACAACAAGGCACAATACCTATTTTGACACCTGAAGAAGGGTCTCGACCCAAAACATCACTCATTCCTTCTCTCCAGAGATGCTGCTTGCCCTGCTGAGTTATTCCAGTATTTTGTGTCTACCTTCAATTTAAAACAGCACCTGCAGTTCTTTCCTACACGTATAATACTTTACAAGTGAATTACATTAAATAAGCTGTTAATTTATAAAACCCAATTTATTAAAAAAAATAAAATGCAGCAAAGATGAATAAAAGTTATGAGAGGCATCAACATGGTAGACAGTCAGGACCTTTCTCCCAGAATGGAAATGTCAAAGGCTGGACTGTGCAGCTTTAAGGTCAGAGGGGGAGGGGAAAGAGTGTAAAGGAGATGTGCTGGGTACGTTTTTTTCTTTTTACACCAAGAGTGGTGGGTGCTTGGAATGTGCTGCCAGCAATGGTGATGGAAGCAGAATGCCACCTTATTCTCCCAGTATTCACATCAACTCTTCCCCAATGCTACCACCCATCCACACAATAGGGGGCATGCACAGTGGCCAGTTAACATACTCACTTCTATCTTGAACTTTTGCAGAATGCACTCCAAGTATTTAGATGGAAGTTGGTTTCACACAACATTTTTAAATATTGGTACAATAAAGTTGAAAATTATAATTTTCACCAGGTCTGTACTAGACATACCTAGTAATAGTTTTCATGAACAGTGGATACAAGGTCTAAAAATATTCTGCTCCTCCATACTAATATCCCTTACCCTAATAAGTTCAATGTTCCATGCAAACTGCATACAGGCAGCACCAGAGGTCAGGATTAAACATGGGTTGTTGCAATTGTGAGGCTGTAGTGTCCTTAGTTAGCACACTTATGCCACCTATACACCCTAGATAGCTAGGCTTGAACTGATCAACATCTGACTCACAAATACCCGGCAATGCTCATCGCCAACCAGAGGCCATTTTTCTGCGATATTTAATGGCAAATCCCTTATCTTCACCATCCTGAGGTCGCCTTTGACCAACTGTCAATTAGCTCACAAATACTGAAGACAATAGAGCAGGCTCAGTTCAGATTAGTTTATTGTTACGTGTACCGAGGTACAGTGAAAAGCTTTTGTTGCATGCTAACCAGACATTGGTAAGACAATACATGATTACAATCGAGCAAGTTACAATGTATAGATACATGATGAGGGAATAATGTTTAGTGTGAGGCAAAGCCAGTAAATTCCAATCAAAGATAGTCCAAGGGTCACCAATGAGGTAGATAGTTGTTCAGGACTGCTCTCTAGTTTTGGTAGGATGCCTGTCTAGTTAGAAATGGGGTATTCTGTGATTGGGTGACCTACCTCCTGACCCGTCAGAGCCTCAAGACAAAAATCAGGGGGGGAGGGACTGGATTGAGCTCCGTCAGTCTAGAAGCTCATTGCCATCCAAGAGAAATAACCACCCTCACACTAACATGACTAGCCCCACCTCACCTTGCAGGTTTTCAGAAAATATAGGTCTTTTCAATTGCAATATGACTTTTTTGTAACTGCAAAACATAAA
The DNA here is from genome assembly GCF_010909765.2 of Amblyraja radiata. Lineage (NCBI taxonomy): Eukaryota > Metazoa > Chordata > Chondrichthyes > Rajiformes > Rajidae > Amblyraja > Amblyraja radiata. Next base: position 56,875,738 of record NC_045966.1, read on the forward strand.
GGCTAAAAATGGTTTCATAAAGTATAAGTTGCACAAATGCCAATAGAAGCAATTGCTCGTCAATGTCAGTCGTTTCCGGTGATGCAACTGACAGACTGTGTCCTTAAGAGACAATAGTGTCAGATTACTGCCTGGAGGTTACATAGAAACACTTTTTTCTCCCTAGACATTTTTTTCCCCCCAAAAGACAGCTTTTTTCCCCCCTGCTTGTCAACTTCAAAAGTAACTTTTTAAGTAGTTCTCCAGTTGCCGGTTGAAATACAGGTTGTAGCCCATTTTCAGCCTGTTTAATACAAATAGTATTCCCCCAATTCAATCTTGTTATATTCAATTCATGGTAGAGAAACAAGTGTTATACAACTACCTTCAACAATTTATTACCAATAAATTAGGAGTTCCTCTTTTCAAACCTCCCAAGAAACTGTTTGCATTTATTTCCTCATTCATTCAAACCCAAAACTATGTTTTCTAACTAATTCAATATTTTAGTAAATTCATTGGCTTAACTTCTACAGATTGTTAAACTCTGCACAGTCTTTCAGGTTGTCAACAATTTACTGTGAATTCATAATAGTATATTAAATAAATACACAGATCCATGAAGGAAACATGTTACAATATTAAAATATTGTACTACAAACGTTGATATAATCAAAACGAACAGACGCGCACAACACTTCCTCCACCTTTTATGGTTCCCAAAATATTGTTCCTCTCCTTTCCCCAATATAGGATAGATTTCTACAATTGCTAGACCATTCCCTTGTCTTCCAGCGGTTTGATTCCCCAGTCCCTGTGACTAATTATTTCAGTGCTTTCTTCTCCCAAAGGGATATTTCAATTACAGAATCAATACCGAGTTCTCACAGAAAGGAGGGAAGGGAAGCAAGAGGGGGTTTCTCCTCCCTTCAACTCTCCAGCCCCGACTTAAAACTTTCTCTCTCCTCCCAAACACGCCTGCACTGAGAGCCAGGCTCATAGCCTCTCTGCCAACATCCATATAGAGTCTGAGTTGCGCCTCACCTTTGCCCGCTTTATTTGCAGAACAAGCCAGAGCCAGGCAGCAAAGGAATTGGGTGAGATGGGTTGCCGCTCCTAACTTCCGAGCCATCGGCTCAGCGGGCTGGGCGAGTGCCCCTCGCCTGTTCCCCCTCCAGCCTCCACAAGCCGCTCGCTTGCCTCTTGTGTGACCGCTGCTGTCGCCCAGGGCATCAGGGCTGGAGCTGCCTGCGGCTATTGACGAGCCCGTTGGATCCACTCACATTGTGTGTGTGTGCGCCAGAGACAGCGCTTTCCCCATTGAAGTTACAAGCAGAATCCGGGCGAAATGAACATTATTCATCGCCGAGCTGAACAGTCATCCTCTTGCACTCAGCTCCCGCAACTTGACACGGTTTATGTTTTGTGTCTGAGGCCGGTTTACACATATCGGACCCGGACCCCGCCCTACAGTTTCTTTATCCCGCCTCTCAATCATATAAACGTGGTCGGTATGTTGTTCAGTCTCCACTGTTTCAAGCATAACCTCATCCTGGTGCGTTTATAATTTACTGCACGTGATTTGCAGCAAGTTTTAGTTTAATGCCGTTTTAGCTTAATCGTTTTCCTCTTCCTTTAAGTTTTTCCACATCCGTCCCGTAAATCAAAGCCGTGCGAGAGAGTCAGCGGCTGGGAGTATCCGAAGGGGGATGATCCCACAAGGTTATCCCTGGGGTAAGGGTCCCCACACTGTTAGAGGACGCAGTAGCACTGGTGACAGCTCAAAGGAGATTCACCAAGCTCAATCTGAAGGGTCTCCACCCGAAATGTCCCCAATCCATGTTCTCCAGAGATGCTTAAGAAGGGTCTCGATCCGCAACGTCACCCATTCCTTCCCAGAGATGCTGCCTGACCAGCTGAGTTACTCCAGCTTTTTGTGTCTTTCTCCAGAGATGCTGCCTGACCAGCTGAGTAATTGCAGCACATTGTGTCTGTCTTTGGTAAACCAGCATCTGCAGTTCTTTGTTACTTCACCAGGCTATTTCCTGGGTTGAGAGGCTTAGAATCAAAGAGTGATACAGCCCCTTTGGCCCAACTTGCCAACACGCCATATCTACACTAGTCCCACCTATATTTGTGTGGTCCAGAGGACATAGGTTTAAGTTTTATGTATCATTCTTAACTGTCACTGTATGTCATGTTGTCACTTGCGGGCGGAGCACCAAGGCAAATTCCTTGTATGTGAATACTTGGCCAATAAACTTATTAACTCATTCATTCATATCCCTCTAACCCTATCCCATCCAGGTACCTGTCTAAATGTTTCATAAATGTTGCGATTGTACCTGCCTCAACTACCTCCTCTGGCAGCTTGCTCCATACACCCACCACCCTTTGTGTGAAACAGTTGCCTCTCAGATTCCTATTAAATTTTAAACCTTAAACCTATGTCCTCTGGATCTCGATTCCCCTATTCTGGGCAAGAGACACTGTGCATCTACCTGATCTATTCCTCTCATGATTTTGTCCATGCTTGTCCAAGTTAGGGGGGGGGGGGGGGTGACTTTAGGAGTTCAGGAGAATGAGGGGTGACTTTATTCAAACATGTAAGATCCGAAGGGCATGCAAGATTCTGCAGATGCTGGAACCTTGAGCAACAACAAACTGCTGGAGGAACTCAGCGGATCGGGCAGAATCTGCAGAGGGAAATGTATGGGCAATGTTTCAGGTGAAAACGTAACCTTTAAATTTCCATTGACAAAACTTTGCCTGACCAATTAGATCCCAAAGTGACTTAAGAGAGGAGATGTTGAGATGGCTTCACTGGTGGGGAGATCATGAACAAGAGGCCATGATACAAAATAAGAGGTTCCTCATTTAGCACTGAGGAGCATATAATTTTTGTGACAAATAAAACTGATTGATTGAGTGATTGATAATTCTTTTCTCTCGGAGGCTAGTGAAACTCTGGTTGATCATTTGAAACAGTTAAGATAGAAAAATATATATATTTTTTTAAATTGTTTTGAGGAACCAGCATAGATCAGCTAGGATTATACTGAGTGGTGAGACAGACGTGAGGGGCCGATTGGCCTATTCCTGCTCCAATTTTAAGGTGTTTTGTATCCATCAGACCATACGACAAAGGAGCTGAAAATTAGCCCATTCTGCCCATTAAATCTATCTCACTATTCGGTCAAGGCTGATCTATTATTCCCTCTCAACCCATTCTCCTGCCTTCTCCCCGTAACCTTAGATGCCATTACTAATCAAGATGCTGTCAATCTCCGCTTTAAAATACCCAATGTCTTGGCCACCACAGCTGTCTATGGCAATGAATTCCACAGTTTCACCACCCTCTAGCTGAAGAAATTCCTCCTCATCTCCATTCTTTCGGCAGGTCATTTTATTCTGAGGCTGTGCCCTCTGGTTCTATACTCTCCCATTACTGGAAACATCCTCTCCACATCCACTCTAACTAGGCCTTTCATTATTCGGTAAGTTTCAATGAGATCCCCCCTAAACTGCAACGGATAGAGGCCCAGAGCCTTCAACTGCTCCTCATATGCTAACTCAATCATGCCCTTCATTCTCACTCCTTGCCTTCTGCCAGTCAGCCAATCTTCTATCCATGCTAGTAAATTGCCTCTAATACTACAGGCTCCTATCTTGTTTAGCAGCCACACATGTGGGATTTTATCGAGAGTCTTCTGATAATCCAAGTAAACAGCTACAGTGTCATCTCTGTGTCAGACAATATCCAACTTTCTATGGTTTTCCACGAATTAAGGATTGAATTCTACCAAAAGCCCTGAATGAACCTTTATTATTTTTTATTATCTATTTTTTTGCTTTTATCAAAAATATTAGAACTACAAAATTAAAGGATATTTCTTTAGGTAGGAGAAAAGGAAGAATTTATTTAGTCAGAGGGTGGTGAATCTGTGGAATTCTTTGCCACAGAAGGCTGTGGAGGCCAAGTCAATGGATCTTATTAAGGTAGAGATAGATAGATTCTTGATTAGTACGGGTGTCAGGGGTTATGAGGAAAAGGCAGGAGAATGGGGTTAGGAGGGAGAGATAGACCAGCCATGATTGAATGGCGTAGTGGACTTGATGGGCCGAATGGCCTAATTCTGCTCCTATCACTTTTGATACATGAAAATCAGCTTTGTGTTTGACAGTCCAATGTGTATAGTGAAGACTCGGTTTGCCTGTAGTTTGGGTATGAATCAAGTTGCTTGGTCAGGTGACCAGCTGCTAGACCATCTGATGGCACAGTGGGAGGAAGCTGCTCACTCCATGGTGGCTCACACAATGCATCAAATTAGAGATGGCAAACCCAGCCACTGAACCAGTATCCCCAACCAAATGTGCGGGTAGATGTCAAATGCTACCTCACAACTTCGTAGGAAAATGGAGAGTATACAGTGGGGTTTGCTGACCACTTCACCCTGAATTTAAGGAAAACACAATGTGTTGGAAGAACTCAGTGGGTCAGGCAGCATTAGTGGAGGGAATGGACAGGTGACGCATTGGGTCGTGACTTTTCCTGAGTCTGAAGGAGGGTGCCGACCTGAAAAGTCACGCATCCATTCACTGCACGGATGTGCCCTGACCCGCTGAGTTCCTCCAGTACTTTGTGCTTTGCTATAGTTTCCAGCATCTGCATTCTCTTGTTCTCACCCTGAACTAATAACTTTCAGAGCCTCGGGCAGCTCATGAGACATGAGCTAATGAAGTACTGAGTACTCATTGAAACTTACCAAGTAGTGAAAGGCCTGGATGGAGTGGATGTGGAGAGGATATTTCCACTGGTGGGAATCTAGAAATGGACACCATAGCCTCAGAATAAAAGGACGTAACCTTTAGAGAGGGGATGAGGAGGAATTTCTTTGGTCAGAGGGTGGTGAACCTGTGGGATTCATTGCCACAGGAGGCTGTGGGGGCTAAATCAATGGATATTTTAAAGGCTGAGATTAACAGATTGATTAGTATAGGTGTCAGGGATTATGGGGAAAATACAGGAGAATGAGGTTGAGAGGGAAAGATAGATCAGCCATGATTGAATGGCAGGGTAGACTTGATGGACCGATTGGCCTAATTCTGCTCCTATAAGTTATAAACTTATGAATTACTCTCAAAGTATTATGCCTGTAACAGAGGATGCTAATTAGTACCTCTTAAACTCCTGTGAACTGGATGCAGGCTGGATTTAATGGTGCTGGTTAAGAGATATGTAATGGTGAAGGTAGCAAAGAGAAAGCTTCACTTCAAAACTCTTAGGAGGGGTGGTACACAAAAATTACAGAATGATTTTTGACAAGAAATGTAAGTTTGGAAAGGAGAGTGGAAATACTGAGATATGTTTGTAAAGTTCAGGATTTCAAAAAGCATGGCGTAATGTTAATGATGCGGACAAGAGCATTCTTGCTTGTCCAAAGTAAAAATAAATAACCGTTAATAATACCCAATTAACTGTGTTATTATGCCCTTTATTATCTGATAATTGCTACCACACTGGCAATTAGTCTCTTGGACCAAGAAAGACAACGTTTTAAACTGTTGTGTTTCCTTCCTGTGTTTAATAAATTGTTGGTAAAGAGTTTTTAATTTTCATCTCATTTTTCTTTTCTATTTCCTTTTTCTATCTCTAAACTATTTTCTTTCTAGCTCTTTATTTCTCTGCTTGTGGCTGGTTTGACTTTAATTCCTCCCTTTCCTCCTTCCTTACCTGTTTCTGCCTCAATCCCCAAACCTTACTGATTAAATTGATAGGTGACCAGCAGCTCACTTAAGGGCCTGTCCCACTGTTACGGCCTAATTCAAGACCTCTGCCGTGTTTGCCTTTGACTCATACTCTCAGCATGGTCGTCACGAGGTCGTAGGAAGTCGTAGGAGGTCGTAGGTGGGTCATAGGTAGGCCGTGATGCTAGTCGTAGGTACTTGTGGCATCAAATAGGTCGGGGTGTTTTTCTAGCCTGATGAAAAATGTCCACGAGTAAAAAAGGTCGTGAATTAGGTCGTGAAAGTGGGACAGGCCCTGAAGTTATGATGGAAGTTTAGTTTATTGTCACGTGTACAGTGAAAAGATTTTGTTGCGTGCTAACCAGTCAGCAGAAAGACAATACATGATTTTTTGTGTAGGCCCCCCTCGGTCATGGCTGACCATGGATGATGCATCCTAGTTGTGGGCCGCTTGCTCCAAACCTCGGCTTGAGCAGCGTCGCTTGTGTCTTAAGGGACCAATGTGGGAGTGACAGTCTCTGTTGCAAAGGTCACATTTGAGTGTGGTCTCTGGTCTGTTGAAGTAGCTGTGCTCTGAATACATGAGTACAATCGAGCTATTTACAGTGTATTAGATACATGATAAGGGAATAATGATTAGCGCAAGGTAAAGCCAGCAAAGTCCGATGAAGGATCGGAACATTATAAAGTAAAGCAACGTCTTAGTACAACTTTGAGTGGCATTGGCTGTGCCACATCTCGAGTACTTTGTACAGATCTGGAATCTACAACATAAGCTGGGTGTGATTGCTTTGGAGAGCGTGCAGCGATGATTCAGTTCTGAGAATAATGGATAGGCTGGGGTTGTTTTTCTTGGAGTGGAGTGGCCAAGGGAAACCCGGATAGAAATAAATAGGAGGAAAGGTTTACTCATGGTAGGGGCATCTAAAACTGGAGAACAACAATTTAAGGTAAGAGAGAGGAAGATTAGGAGGAATCTAAGAAATATTTATTTTCACCCCAAGGATTGAGTATAGAATTTTTTCGCTGTACCTCAGTACAAGTGGCAATAAACTAAACTGAACTGAAATTGGGAGGTCTTGTTACAGTTGTTAAGATATTGGTGAGACAGTTTTGTTGAGTATTGTGCTCGGTTTCGGTCACCCGGCTTTAGGAAAGATGATGTCAAGCTGGACATGGTGCCGTGAAGATTTACGAGGATGTTACCAGGACTCAAAGGTGTGAGCTTTAGGGAGAGGATGAGCAGGCTAGGACTTTATTCCTAGGAGCGTAGGAGGATGAAGGGTGACTTTAGAGAGGTGTACAAGATCATAAGAGGAATAGATTGGGTAAATGCACAAAATCTTTTGCCTAGAGTAGGGGAATTGAGAACCAGAAGTTGTAGGTTTAAGGTGAGGGGGGAAAGATATTATAGGAACCTGAGGGTGGTGGGTATATGGAACAAGCTGCCGGAGGAGGTAGTTGAGGCTGGAACTATCATAATATTTAAGAGACATTTGGACATCCAGTAGATAGGATGGGTTTAGAGGTTTATTTGCCAAGCTTGGGCAAGTGGGATCAGTGTAGATGGGGCATGTTGGTCAGCGTGAGAAAGTTGGGCTGAAGGGTCTGTTTCCACGCTCTCTGACTCTATGTTTAAGATGCTTCCAGATGAACACTTGACTCGTCAGTACACAGCCAGCTATGGATCAAATGCTGGTAAATGTGATTTATATTACAGTGTGTTTCATGTGGATGATGTGGGCCAAATGGCCTGTCTCTGTGCTCTGTGAGTGTGTGACTCTATAACTATGTCCCCGTATTGTTCTCACCATTGTCATCATCAGCTTGAACAAGATATGACAGAAACTCTCCGAGAGGTGAAGGGCATGGGAAATTGGCACCGGAAACACAATGAAAACAAAGCAATTATTGCAGAGTGAACTGAGCGTCTGAGCACATGATTCACACATGAGAAATATGAAGTTAAAGCAATTCATAAGGAAAGCTGACAGCTTATGGCCAAGGAAAATAAATATTATGGTCAATGAAAATCATGAAAGACTGCATATGCTGGAAATCTAAAATAAAAACAGAAAAGGCTGGAAATGATTCAGTCACTCGGTCTGGCCCCATTGCCTGCAAATCTGCAGATGACACAAAGCTGGGTGGCAATGTGAACTGTGAGGAGGATGCTATGAGAATGCAGGGTGACTTGGACATGTTGGGCGAGTGGGCAGATGCATGGCAGGTGAAGTTTAACATGGATAAATGTGAGGTTATCCACTTTGGTATCAAAAACAGGAAGGCAGATTACTATCTAAATGGCGTCAAGTTGGGAAAAGGGGAAGTACAACTTGATCTAGAGGTCCTTGTTCATCAGTCTATGAAAGTAAGCATGCAGGTACAGCAGGCAGTGAAGAAAGTGAATGGCATGTTGGCCTTTATAACAAGAGGAGTTGAGTATAGGAGCAAAGAGGTACTTCTGCAGTTGTACAGAGCCCTAGTGAGACCACACCTGGAATATTGTGTGCAGTTTTGGTCCCCTAATTTGAGGAAGGACATTCTTGCTATTGAGGGAGTGCAGCGCAGGTTTACAAGGTTAATTCCCAGGATGGCGGGACTGTCATATGCTGAGAGAATGGAGCGGCTGGGCTTGTACACTCTGGAGTTTAGAAGGATGAGAGGGTATCTTATTGAAACATATAAGATTGTTAAGGGTTTGGACATGCTAGAGGCAGGAAACATGTTCCCGATGTTGGGGGAGTCCAGAACCACAGGCCACAGTTTAAGAATAAGGGGTAAGCCATTTAGAACGGAGACGAGGAAATACTTTTTCTCACAGAGAGTTGTGGAATTCTCTGCCTCAGGCGGAGGAAGGTTCTCTGGATACTTTCAAGAGAGAGCTAGATAGGGCTCTTAAAGATAACGGAGTCAGGGGATATGGGGAGAAGGCAGGAACGGGGTACTGATTGGGGATGATCAGCCATGATCACATTGAATGGTGGTGCTGGCTCGAAGGGCCGAATGGCCTACTCCTGCACCTATTGTCTATTGTCTATGTTAATTCTCCATCCCACTTCACTGAACTATTGGTTGGTGAATTATTGCACAATTACAGTGAGACCCAACACAACTTGAGGAGTAGCACCTCATCTTCCTTCTGGGCACATTGTTACCTTCTGGTTTAATATGGTTCTGGTTGATAGTTTAGTTCAGTTCAGCCCCAACCACGATCACCTGTACACGAGCACTAACATACACACTAGGGACAGTTTACAAAATCCAATTAACCTACAAACCTGCATGACTTTGAAATGTGGGAGGAAACACGATCACCTGGAGAAAACGCACTCGGTCAGAGGGAGAATGTAGAGATTCCATACAGATAACACCCATAGCCAAGATCAAACCCTGGTCTCTGACACTGTTGGGCAACACTTCTACCGCTGCACCACTGTGCCGCCCTGATATTATGGTTCTGTTGTAATGTGTGTTTCCGTAAAACAAATTGGATATAACATGAGTGATGAATTAGGAGCACTGGTTGCATTGTATGACTAGTTATAACACAATTTAAAATTGAAACCGAAAAATCACTTAAAAGCACTTTGGAAATTGACAATCAGAAAAATAGATCTTATATTTAAGCAGTAAAGGGAAAAAAAATGTTTCCATGTAAACCTCCCCACAGGGCCATAGGGTGGCGCCAGCAATGGCTGCCTCGCCAACAGTCTGTCTGTCTTTTCCTTCTTTGTGTCTGCTTTATATGTGTTAAATATATGTTTTTTAGTGTATTTTAGCTTGTTTTATGTGGGAGGTGGGGGGGGGGGGAGTTAGGGGAAACTTTTTCTAATCTCTTACCTCGATGGAGATGCGATGTTTTCCGTATCTTATCACCGTCCGCACAGCGGCCTAACATCGTGGAGTTGGCGGCCTTTGCTGGAGATCGACCGGGAACTCCATCGCGGGAGCCTGCGGGACTTACCATCACGGAGTTCGCGATCCCTGTCGGGGATCGTCTTTGGGGCTCCAACCATGGATGCCGGCGGGACTTTAACATCGCGGAACCCGCGATCTCTGGTTAGAGATCGACATCGGGGTCTCCAAGCCGCAGGAATTTCGACTGCCCCCACCAGGAGTTTCAACCGCCCCGACGTGGGAGTTTCGATCGCCCCGACGCAGGAGTTTCGATCGCCCGATGCGACGGTTTTGATCGCCCCGATGCAGGGACTTCGACCGCCGGCTGCGGAAGCTTCGATCGCCCCGACTCCGGAAGGTTCGACTGCCCCTACCGCGGGAGAATAAAGAGGGAGGAATTTGGACCTTATTGCCTTCCATCACAGTGAGGAACGTGGGGAATCCACTGTGGTGGATGTTTATGTTAACTTTTATGTAGTTGTGTGTCTTGTTGCTTTTTGTTTAGTATGGCTGTATGGTAAATCGAGTTTCACTCTACCTTAATTGGTACATGTGACAATAAACTGACTTTGAAACCTTGAAACCTTTACTATTTTTAGCTTGCACTGACAAAAAAATGAACTTATAGCTACTAAAAAAATATTTAATTTGAAAATCTTGCAAGAAAAGTTTTTTACAAGAGTATTGTCTGAAACTCTCTTGTCCCTAACCCTTTTTTCCCCATTGGTGCAATTGTTGTTACACGCGGTTTCTTAGGAACGCAGCTACCTCATTATAGCACGGCTACCTGGAATGAATTCTACAACTTCAGATAAATTTGCTTTCTCTGTCCGTGGCTTTGGCTCAACTTTCTCCCCCTTACCCTCTGAGAATAGACAACACGCCCAGCCTGACATTCTGACAAGATCTTCCCATTTCACAACTCCTGCAACCCTATGTCCATGTTCTTTGCTCCTTATTCTCCCTCCCTAATTGCTCCCATTCACTCATTGACAATAACCTTATTTCTAGCTTCACCCTAGTTTTACCCTATCGGTAAGATACACTACTTTCCCTGCAGCTTAAAAAACTTATTTTGTCCCCTTCAAAAGGTCCCTGAAAACCAGAAAAACTAAAAAACAGCGGTGGCTGTTCAGAAAGAAAGGCCTTGGGACCGTGAATAATTGGAGTGTGCCTTGGGTGAGATTGTCAATTGTGAAGAGGACACATAGAGGCTTCATGGTGGGATCTCGGGTCAGGGCCCTTCTTCAGGCTCATGATTTCACACAGTGAAAAAAATGATTTTTTCCTCAAAATTCCAGCTTCTGCAGTTTCTTGTGTCTCAAGAGACAGTGTAACATGGATAAATGTAAAGTTATCCACTTTGGTAAGAAAACCAAATAGGTGGGGAATTATTTACATGGTATTAAATTGGAAAGTGTTGATAAACTCAATACGCAGTTACTGAAAGCAGTAGTGCAGCTGTAGCCACCAGCTATGAAGTTAAATGCACCTTTGCTTTTGTAGTGAGATATTTCAAGAACAGGGGCAAGGAAGTCTTGCTGCTGTTATGCAGGTCCTTGGTGAGGCCATATTTGCAAATTGGTGTGTAATTTTGGTCTTCTTACCGAAGAACAGATATTCCTGCCATCGAGGGAATGCTGTGCCCGAGCCGGCTGCCTGCCCCTTTTCCGGGGTTACGTCCTCACCCGGGTGGTACTAGAAATGGACTACGCGCTGTCCACGGGCACCCTGGGGAATTTCCTGGACCGCTGCGCACCACGGGGGGTGGAATGAATCCTCGATAAGGATTGTTTTATAGTTATTTGAAAATTTAGTGCCTTAGATAATTTGGTGATTTTGTAGTGTGGTGATGGGTGTTTTGTTTTGTAGATATTATTTTGTATTGTAATTGAATAAATTATTTTTGATTTTTTTAAAAGGGAATGCTGTGATGTTCATTAGACTGATATGTGGGATGGTGGAATTGCCAAGCAAGCCAAACCTTACTCAACCAGTTTGTATTCATATTGGATATTGGTATATTAGTTTATTATTATGTCATGAACCGAGTCTCAATAAAACTTATTGTTTTACATGCTATGCAGGTAAGTCATACAATACATGAGTGCAGTCACACCACACATGAGTACATCAGGTATTGTACATCAGAAAGTAAAAGGAGTGCACTTTATAGTGTGTAAGAAGGAACTGCAGATGCTGGTATAAATGCAGCATCTCTGGTGAGAAGGAATGGGTGACGTTTCGGGTCGAGACCCTTCTAGTGTGACAGCTACTAAGTTCCTTCGTCTTCTGAGGAAATAGAAGCATTGGTGTGCATTCTTGGCTGTAATGACAATGTGGTTGGAGCAGGTCACATTGTTGGTGATATTTCCGCCAAGGATGTTGAAGCTGTTGACCATATCCACCTCAGCATTGTTGTTCCTGGCTGTGGTGTGTACTGTACCTCTCTTCCTGACCTCGATGACTCGTTCCTTTATTTTGCTGTTACCGAGGGAGAGCCTGTTGGCTTGATGCTATTTTACCAGTTCTTTCTTTACTTCTTCTACTCATTGTTCGAAATTTGGCCCACTACGGTGGTGCTATATACAAACTTATAAATGGAGTTAGAGCAGGATTTGGTCATAGTCATGAGTGCATTGGGTGTATGGTAAGGAGCTGAAAACACATCCTTGTACGGCACTGGTTTGGTTTAGTTTAGTTTGGAGATACAGCGCGGAAACTGACCCTTCATCCCATCAAGTCCGTGCCAACCAGTGATCCCTGTACACTAACACTATCCTACACACTAGGAAAATTTTACCGAAGCCAATTAATCTCTAAACCCGTACGTATTTGTAATGTGGGACAAATCTGGAGCAGCTGGATAAAACCCACACGGTCATGGGAAGTACGTCCAAAACTCCGTACAGACAGCACTAGTAGTCAAGATCAAACCCAGGTCTCTAGTGCTGTAAGGCAGCAACTCTATCACTGCATCGCCATGCCACCCACTGGTGTTGACAATTACAATGGAGGTTATTTTATCATCCATCCTCACTGATTGCTGTCTATGGGTCAGGAAGTCACAAAATGCTGGAATAACTCAGCCGGACTGGCAGCATCTCTGGAGAGAAGAAGAGAAGGAATGGGTGACATTTTGGGTTGAGACCCTTCTTCAGACTCCAGGAGTAGATTTGTTCCTGCTCCTGTTTTTCTGTATTTCTATGTGAATAACAGGATTGGTTCTGCTCTTCCATTTCATTCTTAAAGCCCTGTCCCACGAGTTCATTCCAAGAGCTCTCCCAAGTTTGCCCTGATTCAAACTCAGAGATTTACAGTAATGGCCACTCGTCGGTACTCTGGGCTCTCGTGGACATTTTTCAACACGTTGAAAAATCTTCACGAGTCTTCCCGTGCTTATCTGCCATTAGCGAGTCTTCCCGAGGACCTGCCGTTAGCGTTATGAGCCGCTAAGAGACGTCCCCGAGCTCCGATGTACCCGCTATGTTCATTCTCCGTGCTTCCACGAGTTTGATTGTTTTAAACTCAGGAGAGTTCTTGGAATGAACTCGCACCGTGGGACAGGGCTATTATTCTTTGAATGCTGGGCATCCCCTATGCACAGTAAGAATGCAGCCTATGTGAGTAAGATCTAGGAAATGTGTAGGAAAGAACTGCAGATGCTGATTCACATTGAAGGTAGACACAAAATGCGGGAGTAACTCAGCGGGACAGGGAGCATCTCTGGAGAGAAGGAAGCATCTCTGGAGAGAAGGAAGCATCTCTCCAGAGATGCTGCCTGTCCTGCCGAGTTACACCAGCATTTTGTGTCTACCTAAGGTCTAGGAAAGATTGGAGGGTATTAGGTTGAAGGAGAGGTTGGAGAAACTTTGGTCAAATTGGAGCATTGGAGGCTGAGGAGAGACCCGATGGAAGTTTGTAAAGTCATGGGAGGCATTTTTTGGGTAGAAAGTTAGAACCATTTTCCTAGGGTGGAAATATCAAATACTAGAGATGTAGCTTTAAGATCAGAGAGAGAAAGTTTAAAGCAGGGCAATATATTTTTACAGAGAGTAGTGGGTGCCTGGAACGCATTGCCAGGTGTGGTGGTGGTAGAAGCAGATACAAGAGTGGCTTTGCAGAGGCTTTTAGACAGGCACATGAATATGCAGGGAGTGGAGAGATGTGGATCACATGCAGGCAGACGAGATTAGTTGAATTTGGCATCATGTTCATCACAGACATCATGACGAATATTCTAGACACCCTAAACAAGAGGAACATTCTCCCCATGTCCTTCTGTTTAGCCTTATTGAAATTTTATAAATTCGATTAGATCCCCTCTGATTATTCCTAACTCCAAGGAATCGCCAGACATCTGTACCTAAGGCCTGTTCCTGTGCTGTACTGTCTAAGTTCTATCTTCAGGTAAGTAGTTTGCTGCATACACACCTGAAAGTGCTGACGTGACCATAGAGTCCAATGTTACAGTGAAGTCTTGCAACTGGGCATCTGCGACCTAGTATTGACCTGGTGCTAAACCAAAACCAACTGATTAGCACTAACCCACCATGACTAACGCAGCGCTGGATAGACAGTCATTCCACGAACAGTTAAACTCTGCCTGGATCTTGTCTGAAGGTCTGCATTGTAATTGCAGCAGCATCTATCTCCGAGAACAGTGATCCTCCCCCTCCCCCCCACACTCACTGCACCCACAACCTCCCACCCCCACAGGCAGCAAGATGATCGAACTTCATCACATTCCCTACCAACAAGTCATGAAACACGTTTTTTGTCCATGTCGAAGGTCAAATGACAGGGAGGGGTGTCTGCGAATTCTGGGATAGTCTGCGTGCTATCCAAAGAATGAGAAGGCTGTGGTGATCTGCAGCCACACCTACTGTGATAGCATACCATGGATTTAGGAAGGGAGGCCCCTGCTCCAGCCTGGGACACCAGCTGTCAGGACTGATCAGTCCCTGCTCATGAGCTGCACACCCGTCTGCAGACATGCTTGGTAAGATGTGCAGGGTGAGCATCGCAAGATGCCTGCAGCCAGATGGCACCCGCTCACTTAGAAAGGAACGGCTGCAGAGGGGGTGAAAAGGCCTCTCTAAGCATCAAGCACATAGAGCAAGGCCATTCTCTTCATTCTATTTGAGCCAGTTCTTGGAAGGAACTAACCGATTAGTCCCACTCCCTCATCCATTCTTCATGGTACTGTCAGTTCTTCCAGTGAAAGCCGGTATCAATTTTGCTCTTGAGAAATACTAGTGAATATGCTTGTGGGCAATGCATTCTGAATTACAGCAACCCACATTCATATTTCTTTACAACATTTAGGTGACTTTTCAGTCCATTGACTTGATGCTAACTGTCCCATTCCTCCACTAATCTCCTTGTAACCTATTCTCTCTCACACGGACATCAACTCACAGTCATAGAGTGATACAGTGTGGAAACAGGCCCTTCAGCCCAACTTGTCCACACCGGCCAACAATGTCCCAGCTACACTAGTCCCACCTGCTTGCATTTGGTCCATATCCCTCCAAACCTGTCCTATCCATGTACCTGTATAACTGTTTCTTAAACGTTGGGATAGTCCCAGCCTCAACTACCTCCTCTGGTATTGTTCACTACCTTCACTAGTTTTGTTCCATACACCCACCACCCATTGTGTGAAAATGTCACCCCTCAGATTCCTATTAAATCTTTTCCCCTTCACCTTAAATCTACAGTATGTCCTCTGGTCCTCGATTCACCTACTCTCCACCCTTGGTCTTCCACCACCCTTCTACACTTTATTGTATCCAATCAAGCTATTAATTAACTCATAGTTTGATCTTGTCTGGTTTTAGGAGACTAATTCCCACATCCTTTTTTAGGGGTGGCGCAGTGGTGCAGTGGCAGGTTCGATCCTGGCTATGAGTACTGTTTGCACGGAGTTTGTACATTCTCCCTGTGACCACATGGGTTTTCCCTGGGTGCTCTGGTTTCCTCCCACACTCCAATGACATAGAGATTTGTCGGTTAATTGGCTTAGTAAAATTGTCCCAGGTGTGTAGGATAGAAATAGTGTACGGGTGATTTCTGGTCGGTGAGGACTTGAAGGGCCTGTTTCCACGCTGTATCTCTAAACTAAAATCTTTACATACAGCCCACTTTACATAAAATGTAAAGTAGAGCACCGATTTCTCTGATGGTGTTGCACACACAACTATTGGTGCTAAACTGTTCCAGTAAGCTATTTAATGGTTCTGTGTGAAAGATATAAACTTAACAGCTGTCCACGAGACTTAACCTTATATTTTAAACAAGCTTGGCTGATCAGTTTGTAAGGATCTGAATCAATTTAGATTTAGGTTTAGGTTTTGGTATATTATTGTTATGTATTACAGTGAACAGCTTTGTTTTGCATGCTATCCAAACAGATCAGATATACCATACACAAGTATAATTATGTTAAACTCAGGTACAATAGATAGAGCAAAGGCGAAGATGCAGAGTGCAGGATATAGTCGGCATTAGAGGCATCAGTTCAATAAACAAAGTCCAATATCCCCAATGGGATAGAGCTGAATCGGACAGTACCCTAGATATTGATTAGAACGCTTCAGAAGCCTGATAACCAAGGGAAAGAAGCTGTTCCTGGTTCTAGTGGTGTGTGCTTTAAACCTCTTTACCCTCTACTGGATGGGAACAGAGAGAAGAAGGAATGATTGTGGTGGGACAAGTCTTTGATTATGTTGGCTGCTTTTCCAAGGCATTGCAGAGTGTGAATAGAGTCAAATGTGGGAAATTAAGTCTGTGTGGTGAATCTGGCTTACATCTACAACTCTGCAATTCTCGTGGTCTTGGACAAATGAGTTCCCAAAACCAGCTGTGCTGCAACATGTGGTGCATTTGTAAGAATCACTGGAGACATGCCAAATTTCCTCAGTCTCCTCAGGAAGTAGAGGCTTTGTTGTGCCTTCTTCGCTGTTGCATCAATGTTGTTGGTGCATGACAGATCATTGGATATATTAACACCAAGGAACGTGAATCTTTCAATTATATGAGAACACAGCAAAACTGGACACGTTTTGAACAGATCGAGTTAAACAGGCTGACATTCCAGGTACAGACAGATATTGTGAGTCTCAAATCCAATGTCCTTCGCTCCATAGATGCTGCTGCACCCGCTGAGTTTCCCCAGCAATTTTGTGTACCGTCAATGCAGCAATGTTTTTGGAAAGACTTACAAGTAGACACTATTGCTAACATGGTGTAATGGCAGTGGAAAGGATTAGCAGCTTCAAATTCATGGCAATAAAATCTTGGATGATCTGAGCTTATTCCCATGGATTAGAGGGAGAGGGGTAAATTGCAGGTAATTTACTCATAATTGTATTAAATAAATATTTTTTATTTGAGTTTTGTGTCTCCATATTTTGAACACGTTTAATTTTTATCAGATTTTTAAAGTTTGGAGTTATTTTAATCGTCATTCAAACTTCCCCGTGTGATTAACAATTGGAGTCAGGACATTGCTGATCAGGTTGGAGGTGCCTCTTTGCAGAGATTAGCAGTACTTGCTCAAGGCAGGGTCCAGTGTCCTGGGTAAGTGAGCAGTGAGTGTGAGCAGTGAGCAGCATTGTGGAAATTCTGGGCTGTTATTATTTCATTCCCAGAGCCCAGAACTTGATGCCGGTGGTAATAAAAGGTAAAGGATGCCATCTGCTGTTTGTATGGTGAACTTTACTCTTTATTTATAGACTATTCTATCCGTCAGTCGTCAAAAGCTAAATTTATCCCCCTGGAAGGGTCCCGGAGGTTAAGACACAAGGAAAGTTCAAGAACAAATATACAAATCTCTGTGACAGGTTGCCTGAATGATAGTTTGCATGGAAATAGCAGTAAAATTAGGTTGGGAAGTATCATTGACCTCCATCTAAATTTGGTTCACTTGCCACTGTGCTACCTCTTCAACAGCCCAGAATGCATTCGTTACTTCACCAAACCAGTGGCAGGAAAGCTGATGACAGAGGAAGGAAGTTTCAGCGATTTCCTGATAATTTCCAGCCTTCCCCTCCACTGGTTAAGATTGTGTTTTCCTCATCCTCTGAGCAGGTTCAAGAGAACATGAGCTTTCTGCTCTTGACAACAGGCCAATCTCCGAAGCAAAAGTTAACTAAATGTCTATGGGAGGACCCTCAGCAATGGGGAGCCTATAGTTGCTGCGCTGGATAATGTTGGCAGGAAGACTGCCACTATACTACCATAAAGGTCAGGAGCTGCAACAAATAAATAAAAGAGGCCATAAGGTCTTCAGCACACCTCTCCATTGAAGGGCTTGGCCAAAACCTAGAGGCTGATAAGGATTGGTGAATTGGCTTTTCTATGCTGGTTTGGTTACCTCACTCATACATTCTGGGCTGGGGTTGGAATGGTACAGTGACATGAGAACAAAATTCAGGTGCAAATCATTCAGGCTTCCCACTTCACTTTATTTCTCTTTCTGTAGTCTATCGGAGATAATTTAGTTCTTCACCTTAACATGCCAGAGCAAAGAAAAATAATGTTTCCATTCCGTGTCTAGTGTAGATCTGATGTCCATAGAACTTGAATGTTCATTCAACTTGCATAGAATAATTATGGCTCAGTAAGTGATTTAAGGGCCTGTCCCACTTGGCCGTCATTTGCATGGCATTTACGCGACCTGGTAATAATAATAATAATAAATTTTATTTATGGGCGCCTTTCAAGAGTCTCAAGGACACCTTACAAAATTTAGCAGGTAGAGGAAAAACATGTAAGGGGAATGAAATAAATAGTAGAGACATGACTAGTACACAAAGTAAAGACAGAATACAATTCAAAACACAATATGAGACAATTAATGCACAGATGAAAAGGGAGGGGGACGTGGGGCTAAGGATAGGCAGAGGTGAAGAGATGGGTCTTGAGGTGGGACTGGAAGATGGTGAGGGACACGGAATTGCGGATCAGTTGGGGGAGGGAGTTCCAGAGCCTGGGAGCTGCCCTGGAGAAGGCTCTGTCCCCAAAACTGCGGAGGTTGGACTTGCGGATGGAGAGGAGACCGGCTGATGTGGATCTGAGGGACCGATGTTGGGGAAGTCCAGAACAAGGAGTCACAGTTTAAGGATAAGGGTGAAATCTTTTAGGACCGAGATGAGAAAAACATTTTTCTCACAGAGAGTGGTGAATCTCTGGAATTCTCTGCCACAGAAGGTAGTTGAGGTCAGTTCATTGGCTATATTTAAGAGGGAGTTAGATGTGGCCCTTGTGGCTAAAGGTATCAGGGGGTATGGAGAGATGGCAGGTACAGGATACTGAGTTGGATGATCAGCCATGATCATATTGAATGGTGGTGCAGGCTCGAAGGGCCAAATGGCCTACTCCTGCACCTATTTTCTATGTTTCTATGTTTCAAGAAATAGGAACATTTTAGAAAATCACCATAAATATCATAAACTGGGTAAATATCATAAACTGGGTATTCGAATGACGTCACGCACTGTTGACGGCTGTGTGGACGCATGATGATGCACGCGACAGTCACTACCGGCCTGTCACGTAAATGACGGCCAAGTGGGACAGGCCCTTTAGTCTTTTAGCCCATCAACCCCATGCCAGGTTCCTTTAGTCCAATATTGTCATCTACTCATTCTTACAGAGTTTCAAATCATGATGCCTGTGCAATTCTCTTTTAAAGTTCCTGATTGACTGTGTCCATCACCCTTCCTGGCAAGAAGACCCCTTTCATAACTATTCTCCGGAGAAAAAAGTTTTTCCTTCCATTTTGCAAGAATCTTTTCCCCTTCATTTTAACGCGTGCTCCTTTTCTTGAACCATTCATGAAAGAAAACACTTTAGTCGGAAAGAACTGCAGATGCTGGTTTAAATTGAAGGTAGACACAAAATGCTGGAGTAGGAATGGGTGACGTTTTGGGTCGACACCATTCTTCAGTCTGAAGAAGGGTCTCGACCCAAAACTTCACCCATTCCTTTTTTCCTTATTTAGCCTGTCTAAGTCAGTTCTGATCATCTAAGGGGGTAGAGGAACTGAAATAAATTTTCATTAGGGCGAGAAATAGTATTGGGTAGGCTAATGGGACTGAAGGATGATAAATCCCCTGGGCCAGATGGTCTGCATCCCAGGGTCCTCAGGGATTAATGTTATGTCTGTATTCTTTCTTTATGTGCTGCATTGGCAAGAAGCATTTCACTACACCTAGGTGTATGTGACCAATAAATAACCTTTGAACCTTTGAACCTTTGAGGTGGCTCTAGAAATAGTGGACGCATTGGTGGTCATTTTCCAATGTTCAATAGATTCAGGATCAGTTCCTGTGGATTGGAGGATAGCTAATGTTATCCCACTTTTCAAGAAAGGAACGAGAGAGAAAATGGGGAATTACAGACCAGTTAGCCTGACTTCGGTGGTGGGAAAGATGCAGGAGTCTATTATTGAAGAGGTAATGATGGGGCATTTGGATAGCAGTAAAATGATTAGTCCAAGTCAACATGGATTTATGAAAGGGAAATCATGCTTGACTAATCTTCTGGAATTTTTTGAGGATGTGACAAGTAAAATGGATGAAGGGGAGCCAGTGGATGTAGTGTATCTAGACTTTCAGAAAGCCTTTGATAAGGCCCCGCACGGGAGACTGGTGACTAAATTAGAGCACATGGTATTGGGGGTAGGGTGTTGACATGGATAGAAAATTGGTTGGCAGACAGGAAGCAAAGAGTAGGAGTGAACAGGTCCTTTTCAGAATGACAGGCAGTGGCAAGTGGAGTGCCGCAAGGCTCGGTGTTGGGGCCGCAACTGTTTACCATATATATTAATGATTTGGAAGCGGGAATTAAGAGCAACACTAGCAAGTTTGCGGATGACACAAAGCTGGGTGGCAGTGTGAACTGTGAAGAGGATGTTAGGAGGTGTCAGGGTGACCTGGACAGGTTGAGTGAGTGGGCAGATGCGTGGCAGATGCAGTATAATATAGATAGAGGTTATCCACTTTGGCGGCAAAAACAAGGGGGCAGATTATTACCTCAATGGGGTTAGGTTAGGTAAGGGGGAGGTACAGCAAGACCTGGGTGGCCTTGTAGAATAGAATAGAATAGAATGCTATTTATTGTCATTCAAACCTAGGTTTGAACGAAATATCATTTCTACAGTTTTTTACATTACAAAACAATCCAAGACCTACACTTAACACAGTTTACATAAACATCCATCACAGTGAGTCTCCAACATCTCCTCACTGTGATGGAAGGCAAAGTCTTTATCTCTTCCCTTTGTTCCTTCTCCCGTGGTCCAGCAGTCCAACTGCAGTGTCGAGGCGAACTGGGGCTCCGATGTTAAAGCCCCCGGCGGGCGATGGTAAGTCCTGAGGCCGTTTAAGCCACGCCGGGCGATGTTAGGCCCCGGCTCCATGTCCTTAAACCCGCGATTCCAGCGGGAGAAGTCGCCGTTGCGGAGCTCGGAAAAGCGGTCTCCCACCAGGGACCTGCGAGCTCCCGATGTTCCTGCCCACCGGGTCTGCGGCCAGTGCCTCCGAACTCCAAAGTCGGGTCGCAGCCGCACGCCACCACAGCTCTTCCCGCTCCGAAGTTGGTCAGCTCCGCGATCTCAGTTCCTCAGGCTCTGCAACTGGAGCCCTCAGGTTAGTCCCGGCCGGAGGTCGCGGTCGGCTCCACGATGTTAGGCCCAACGACATCCGAGACCCGACAGGGAATAGTCGGGTCCCCGCACAGGGAACAGATTTAAAACTGTTTCCCCCACAGCACCCCCACCACCCCCCACATATAAACAGCTAAAAAAAAAATAATAAAAACTAACTCAAGACATACATTTAACAAGACAAAAATAAAAAAAGACAGACAACTGTAGTCGAGCCGCTGCCGTTAGACGCCGCCACTCCCACTGTACACCAGTCACTGAAAGTTGGCGTGCAGGTACAGCAGGCAGTGAAGAAAGCTAATGGAATGTTGGCCTTCATAACAAGAGGATTTCAGTATAGGAGTAAAGAGGTTCTTCTGCAGTTGTATAGGGCTCTGGTAAGACCACATCTGGAGTATTGTGTACAGTTTTGGTCTCCTAATTTGAGGAAGGACATCCTTGTGATTGAGGCAGTGCAGCGTAGGTTTACGAGATTGATCCCTAGGATGGCAGGACTGTCATATGAGGAAAGATTAAAAAGACTAGGCTTATATTCATTGGAGTTTAGAAGGATGAGGGGATATCTTATAGAAACATATAAAATTATAAAAGGACTGGACAAGCTAGATACAGGAACAATGTTCCCAATGTTGGGCAAGTCCAGAACCAGGGGCCACAGTTAGAATAAAGGGGAGGCCATTTAAGACTGAGGTGAGAAAAAACATTTTCACCCTGAGAGTTGTGAATTTGTGGAATTCCCTGCCACAGAAGGCAGTGGAGGGCAAATCGCTAGATGGATTTAAGAGAGAGTTAGATAGAGAACTAGGGGCTAGTGGAATCAAGGGATATGGGGAGAAGGCAGGCACGGGTTATTGATCGGGACCCTTCTTCAGACTGACTGCGCTGAGGTAGAGAAAGTGGAGAAGGGGTGGATAGTGGGAAGGAACAAAGTCTGGCAAGTGATAGGTGGATAGGTGATGAGTGATAGGTGGATAGAGGTGAGGAGGGTTTTTTTATTTGGCACATGGGTAGACGGAGGCTAGCCACCCTTTTGTCACCTCTTTTTCATGTCTAGCCTCTGTCTACACAGGGGCCAATCAAACAGTCCCTCCTCAACTGTATTTCACTAGTTCGGACCCAAAATGTCACCTATCTATGTTCTCCAGAGATGCTGCCTGACCTGTTGAGTTACTCCAACACTTTGTGCCCTTTTTTCCACTTGATAGTCAATGGAGACTTGAAGTTGTCCCGGTGTGGGCTTATTACCACACAGTATAATAGTAAGATTAAATGCGAACTTACCAGTTTGAAGTTTGATCTTTATTTTATGAGGAGTTACGCTGAGGGACTACGTGAAGAAGATCCCGTCCAGCCGCACGCATCAATCTTCAAAGCAGTGGTGTGAAATCACAGATAATAGTGACCGAAGTATGAGCGAAGACTAGAACTACCAGATGACCTTTATGAGGGGTGGGAGTGGAGGGCACGTAGTCCCTCATCATAACTGCTCATAAAATAAAGATCAAACTTCAAACTGGTAAGTTCTCGTTTAATCTTACTATTTTACTTCGGAGTCACGTGATTTCAAAGCTCTGTGATTTCATGCCGTAGATTCAAATCTAGGCGCCTCACTGCACTGATTGACACAGAATGAGTAAAATCATCAATAATGCATAAACCATAACATTGATGCAAACAATTAACGGTTTATTTATAACAACAAAACAATAGTAACCCCTCTATCCCAGGGGGAAAACTTATATAACAGAATCTAAAACAGCATCACCAAATACCCCAGGTTCGGTAGTCGCCTTATGATAATACTTGTGAAACATCCGTTCACTTGCCCATCCTGCGGCCGCGAGGATATGGTCTATTGGGACATCCAAATCCCTGGCAGCTGATGTTGATGCCGCCCTGGTGGAATGAGATTTAAATTTGTCAGTGTCAATACCTGCATCAACCAGCACCTGCTTCAGCCACCTTGAGATAGTCTGAACCGACACTTTCTTATGCGGCTTCTTATGGCTGATAAAGAATGCTGATTCTGCCCCTCTTAAGGTTCTGGTGGCTTCAATGTAACATCGCAAATGTGACACTACACATAGACGTGGATCCGTAGGATATACTGAAAAAATCAACTTACACCCCGTGACCCCAGGTCTGCTCTGTTTGAGCAAATCATAGAAATAGAACGTAATGGCATCTGCAGCTATTTCCATCCTGTCTATTCGCAATTTCTGCAATGTCTGCACCCTTTGTGCTGAAACCAGTGCCATGAGCATTACTACCTTCATGGTAACTTTGGCCAAAGACAGAGCTGAAACAGGAGTCCATTGACGAAGGAGCATAAGCACATCATTTACATTCCAGATTACTGTATATCTGGGTCTAGGAGGCTTGAAATTGAAAATTCCCTTCATAAACCTACAGACCAAAGGGTGTGACTCTACAGGATATTGTTCTGATTACCTCCATAGATATGCAGAGAGGGCACTACTCGCAGTATGGATCGCACTATAGCTTAACTTAAGATCAAAATAGAGAGTTGACAGAAACTCTAACACGTCTGGGATGTCTGCCGTGTGGTATGAAATATTCTGCATTAAGCAGAACACCTCCCATTTCCTCATATAAGAAAAGTACTGCTTCTGGGTACTATTCCTCCGCGCGGCCCAATAACATCCACGGTACGATCTGATAGTCCTCTTCCGAGATATGGCCTCCTTAGAATCTGCAAATCAACAGACCAATACGATCATGTAAAGGATGCAAATCACCAGTTACAGGGTGCACAAGTAGGTTTTTCTGTTTGGGAATAATCATAAGGGGCTATGTGATCATTTTTAACACCAGTGGGTACCATGGTTGTGTAGGTCAGTCTGGTACCACGAATACTCCTGAAGCGGAGTCCTGTTTGATCTTCTGTAAATACCGATTGATGAGGCAAAATGGAGGAAATGCATACAAAAATATTCCACCCCAATGCAGCGAGAAAACATCCACTGCTACTGCCCCAGGATCTGGTTCCCATGAAACATATTTAGGTAATTGGTGGTTTAGTCTGGATGCAAACAAGTCAATCTCTGGCATTCCAAACCGTGTAACAAGCTTATTAAATATGTCACGATTCAACATCCACTCAGTATTATCATTGAATTTACATGTCTGCAACTATGTTGAATCTACCTGGTAGGTAGATTGCCGAAAGCCAAATGTTTCCGGTAATACACCAGCTCCAGATCAGGTTTGCCAATCTATCACAAGATTCTGACTTGATTCCACGCATATGATTAACATATGCTGCTGCCGTAGTGTTGTCAATCTGCACCTGAACATGCAAGTCATGCATAGTAGAGCAATAAGCTTTAAGCCCATAAAATGTTCCTAAAAACTCTAAGTAATTAATCCCTTGTGCTTGCAGCAAAGGTACTTCCTCCACATTCCATCTACCTCCACAGCTGGAAATAGTATTAGTAGCGCCCCAACCTAGAACACTTACATCAATCAGTCTGTAGGACAATGGAAGGTGTTTCAACCAGAATTTTCCTGGAAGCATTTGAGACATTCCTGATCCACCATTGTATTTCAGTAATGGCTGCAACTGGAAATTGCATGGGCCTGTCAAAATGCCCTAATTGTATCCTCAATGCTTGTACCTTTGCTCGCTGTAATTGCTGATAATGCAGTGGTCCAAACTGCACAGCCGGGAATGAAGCGATTAGTTTGCCAAGCAAGCATGCCACATGCCTAATTGAAGGTTGTTGCTGTGTAATGAGCTTGATACAACCTTCAATGCAGCCTTTTATCCTTGGGCAGAGTCACTACCATGTGCTCTGAGAATAGTAAAACCCAAGTAATCAATTACTGTACCTGGTGTTAATTTTGACATCTGGATGAATGATAAACCCCAGTCTCTTGAAGGTGAGCTTAACTACTGACACCGATGCTTCCGCTGTAGCCCTAGTGTCCCTCACAATCAAAATATCATCCAAATAGGCCATTACCAAATGGCCCTGAGCTCTCAGTAGTGCTAGTACTGGTTTTAACAATTTGGTAAACAATCTAGGAGCTGAGGTTAAATCCATTAGGCAATGCTTTAATTTGCCATAATTTACTCATCCAGCCAAATTTCAGATATCTATGATCATTACCATGCACAGCCACAGAGTAACATGCATCTTGAAGATCAATGCTAGCCATTAGCATTTTCTCGAAATTAGCTGTTTAGCATTAGCAAATGTCTCCATTTTAAAATGTTTATACTGTACAAAGGGGTTAAGGCTCGTCAGATCGAGAATGATTCTACACCTACCATCCTTTTTTGCTCCCAGAAAAATACTTGACACAAATTGGTGGCGTTGGCGAACTGACTTCTCAATTACCCCTTTTTTACACAATTTTTCAAGTTCTGCCTGAATCTCCATATTCTCTTCTTGTGAGAAAATACGTGTCCGGCTTGGAACATGATGAGTATGAGGACCCAAATTCAATTCTAAACCCCACTATACTGCACAGTATAAATGCATCAGATGATATTTCTTGCCATTCTTTTAGGAAGAAGTGTAACCTCCCTCCAACTTGTAAGTGTGATACACTTAATATGTTTCTATCAGGACCAGACCCACCTACCTCGGGGTTTGCCAGTGGAAAATGTTGTCCCCTGCTCCTAGTGGGAATACTGTAACCTCCACGTGTCCCAGGAGCAGTGCGCCAATAACGCATATACGGGAAAGACCGACTTGTTCCTTCACCGGCACCAGTCACCAGTCACCGCATGTCGGTAGGGAAACTGCCTTCGATCTGTTCTGCCGAGCACCGGTGGCTTCATCATCCCCATGGTTTTCGCCTCTTCATTCAGGTCTTTTACCCTTTTGGCCAGGTCCTCGCCAAACAGTAGATTTGGTAATTGAATATTAGATGGTTTACAGAGTGCCGCAAACTTAGGGTGTATGGTAGGCCTTATAGCACTTTTACGTATACAGTTTATTTCAAAGTGCGCACTGCTCATCAGTACTAAGGTATCCTGTTGAGATGCTGACAGGTGCCCCTCATCCAACCCTCTGGCGAAAGCCGTAATGCCTGATCAGAGCAGCTTCAGCACCTGCTGTAATTTCATCTCTTGTGCGTGTACTGCAATGCCCATATAACCCCATATTACATTATTAACTGCTGGGACTCCCAAAAGTGCACAATTCTGCGGGGTTTCATATTTTTTGGCAGTCTCGTCCATCGTGAGCTCCTGGAGCTGATGGGAGAGCAAATAATTTATTGTCATTGCCAATTCATCCCCTAATGGTTCCCCAGTTTGCCTGGGAACGGCAAACCTTTGGGCCAGGCACGGTATTGCAGGATCTGCTTTTTGGCTCTGGTCATCATCTGATTCGGCGTCAGAATCTTGCTGACCCGTGAAAAAATCCTCATCATGGTGGGGGCGATGTGGCAACCCTGCTTCAGGCACTCCCAGCGCGGGCTCTCCCGTAGGCCCATGCATAGGAAACCCTCTTACAGGTACTCCCCGCGCGGGCTCTCCCGTAGGCCCATGCATAGACAGCCCTCTTTCAGGCGCTGCCTGCGCTGGCTCTACCGTAGGCCAATGCTGACCACACTCCTCCTCCTGGAGTGGGTCCTGGTAAATCATTTTTTCCATGAGGAACTCTAGATTAGCGACCCAAGCAGACATAATGTCTGACTGAGGAGGGGAACCCTCCGGGTCTGACTCCTCAGAGTCCACTGGCCGAGCCGACTTTTTGCTGGCCTTGCACCCCAACGGCACTGTGACGGTTCCAATGACCGCTTCTGCAGTCGATGGCCTCGCTGCCACCGACTCGTTAGGCGGGCGCCCGCTACCCGCAGACCCGCGGTCTTCACAAGTTTTACTCGCGGTACGCCTACCCCTTCCTTTACGCACTTTCTCCATTATAAACTTGCATCGAACAAACTACAAGTCTTTTCAGCGGAGAAAGCGACCTGCAGTAAAGTGAAAACACTTACCTTCAGGCTTTTAAACTTACCGCTGGAGGAACTCTACCCCTCAACCGGTCGCTGCGTTATGCGTCTGACATTATGACGCATGTGCGGCTGGACGGGGTCTTCTTCACGTAGTCACTCACGTGACTCCGAAGTAAAATTCTTGACTCATCATGTAACTCAGTTCCAGCAAACATTCTATTCTCAGGGCGGCACGGTGGCGCAGCATTAGAGTTGCTGCCACAGCAATTACAGCGCCAGAGACCTCGTTTGATTCTGACTACGGGTGCTGTCTGTACAGTGTTTGTGCTTTCTCCCCCTGACCGCCCAAGTTTTCTCTGAGATCTTCGGTTTCCTCCCACACTCCAAAGATGTACAGGTTTGGTGGTTCATTGGCTTATAAAAGTACATTGTCGCCAGTGTGTATTGGATAGTGTTAATGTGTGGGGATCACTGGTCGGTGTGGAACGCAGTGGGCCGAAGGGCCTGTTTCTGCGCTGTATCTCTAAACTAAACTAAATTTGCAAAATCTGGCTTCCTCTGGATGAGAAGGATGGCAAAACCTATTCATAATAAAAAAATCACAGTTTTAACCATATAACCATATAACAATTACAGCACGGAAACCGGCCATCTCGGCCCTACAAGTCCGTGCCGAACAATTATTTTCCCTTAGTCCCACCTGCCTGCACTCATACTATAACCCTTCATTCCCTTCTCATCCATATACCTATCCAATTTATTTTTAAATGATAAAATCGAACCTGCCTCCACCACTTCCACTGGAAGCCCATTCCACACCGCTACCACTCTTTGAGTAAAGAAGTTCCCCCTCATGTTACCCCTAAACTTCTGTCCCTTAATTCTGAAGTCATGTCCTCTTGTTTGAATCTTCCCTATTCTCAAAGGGAAAAGCTTGTCCACATCAACTCTGTCTATCCCTCTCATCATTTTAAAGACCTCTAAAAAGTCCCCCCTTAACCTTCTGCGCTCCAGAGAATAAAGACCTAACTTATTCAACCTTTCTCTGTAACTTAGTTGTTGAAACCCAGGCAACATTCTAGTAAATCTCCTCTGTACTCTCTCTATTTTGTTGACATCCTTCCTATAATTGGGCGACCAAAATTGTACACCATACTCCAGATTTGGTCTCACCAATGCCTTGTACAATTTTAACATTACATCCCAGCTTTAGTTTTAACTGCACATTTTTGAAGATGGCACATAGATCTATGTATGTAGCTTTTGTCAACATAGAAAATGTTTCCTGCAATTGCTATTTTTATTTCTGTTCTTGATGGTTTATGTTCCTTGAGCAGCTTCTTTCGTTGCCCAATACCACTCGTACGCATATTCAATATTATTGAAGTGGTTGCATAGATCTTCACTGTCCAGATTTGCAAAATCAATAGTTATCCTTATTTGTAATTTATGTATCATTTCTGTAAGAGCTTTATTTTAATGATGGTAGACAGAAAATATCAAAGGTTAACAAAAGATGACAGCAATAATGGACGTAAACGTTTGAATGGAAAGATAATGCAATGGAAATAAAGGAGGAATAAATAATGGAAAAAGAGGAAGTGCGGAGATAGGAGTGGAGCAGCATCGTGGCACAAGAGGGATTTGTGTTTGTGGTGTTGTCTATGTGTAATCTGCATATTCCCACTGTAACCACAGGGATTTCCCTGCTGCTTTGGTTTCCTCCTTCATTCCAAAGGGTGCTAGTAGGTTAATTGATCACTGTAAACTATCCATAAGGTTATATAAAAGGGAAAATAATCAATAAACAAATGCTAGGCTTGTGGGAGAGAGTAACAGGGATTAAGGTAGTGGAGAATTAGGATTGAAGAGATTGCTCTGCTAGGACTGGCATGGAACTGATGGGTTGAATGGCCTCGTGGATTGTAATGATTATGGGAAAAAAATAAAAATACATGAAATTAAAAGAAAGGGGGGGGGGGGACTGGGGGATGAAATCACAGAGAGGATAAATGACTTAAAAATACAGTCACTGTGGAAGATTTACGTTAAAATAAAAAAATACAATGGTCGATAAAATGAAATAATTTCCCTTGACATTTTTATGTATTATTTTCCACAGAAGAACCTGAGACACCTTTATTGATTCGTTTATCACTGTTAGAGTCAGCAACTCCTTAGGATTTTGCCCTTTATTTAATTGATTGATAATGGACTATAGACAATAGACAATAGGTGCAGGAGTAGGTCATTCGGCCCTTCGAGCCAA
This sequence comes from Amblyraja radiata, assembly GCF_010909765.2. Taxonomy (NCBI): domain Eukaryota; kingdom Metazoa; phylum Chordata; class Chondrichthyes; order Rajiformes; family Rajidae; genus Amblyraja; species Amblyraja radiata. The sequence continues at coordinate 56,905,239 of NC_045966.1, forward strand.
CACCGCCATTCAATGTGATCATGGCTGATCATCCCCAATCAGTAATCCACGTAGGTCACGAGGGCAACGTCCAGCCACCATAGAGACAAGCACCCATAGTCAGGTTCGAACCCGAGTCTCTGGCGCTGTAAGGCCGTGGCTCTACCGCTGTGCCACCGTGCCATCCTTAAATTAGGATTAGGATTCGGATCCATACACCTTCTCTACATTGCTATTCATCACCTCCGAGCTTGGGCAATAACTCACCAATTTATTCAACCACGAAAGGCAACAGAAGTGCCCAATCCTCAATTTGTTTAAGATCCACGAGAGAGGTACTTTCCAGCACTGGTTAATAGATGCAGATCTGCAGGGACCACAGCTGTTTTTTCTGTTCACTGATCCAAGGCATCAAGGGCAAATGTAGAGTCCCTAAATAATGCTTTAATTAAACAAAGCATGGAATAGGCCAGCCAGATTTTGATAATATTACTACCTCATTAACAATTGGAATATTAACACAAAATGCTGGAGTAACTCAGCGGGACAGGCAGCATATCTGGAGAGAAGGAATGTGTGACGTATCGGGTCGAGACTCTTCAGACCGAAGTCTGAAAAAGGGTCTCGACCCGAAACGTCAACCGTTCCTTCTCTCCAGAGATGCTGCCTGTCCCGCTGAGTTACTCCAGCATTTTGTGTCTATCTTCAGTTTAAACCAGTCTCTGCAGTTCCTTCCTACACAATTAGAATGGTGATTTGCCTTTAAAGAGTATGATATCATTGATTATTGTTGAATTTCACTTCCTCACAATCTTTCACCGGCTGAAGTGAAATGTCCAACCATGATCTTTGGCTCACGATGGCACAAGTGGAAATATCAGAGTGGACTGAGCCCTAATAGAAGTGATGGTACCTCAATGGTGAAATACAAGTCCAAAGATTACACATACCCAAACTTTACCTGCACGTGCCTGTGTTTCTCCAGACTGGCAAATTGATTTTTCAAGAACCTTTAAGGCAGTAAAAAAGTTAATTTAAGAATAGTAGCAAAGATAGTAGTCTCCACTATTGAAAACATTTACAAAGTGAATAAACTGATTGAAAGTAGCGGTGAAAACAATACAAACACAATACAATACAAAGAGAGAGCTACAAAGTGGGTATATGGAATGAGCTGCCAGAGGAAGTAGTTGAAGCAGGTACAATAACAACATTTAAAAGACATTTGGATGGGTGCATGTATTGAAAAGGTTTCGAAGGTTATGGACCACATAAGGTTATGAACCAGGGGCGTCACAGTGGTGCAGCAGTAGAGTTTCTGCCTTACAGTGGAAGAGAACGGCCCCATAGCAGAAGTGTCCACGTCGCGGGGCTGGAAACTAGATGTATCCAGAGCTAATTCTGCTACTACCATCATCTATTGCGACAAGTGATGGCTTCCACTGATTGTCGCCGGAAGCTTGTGTCCTTTTCAGGATGGACGATGACATCGAGGCCAACATTTGCATCAAGATGGACACGAAAAGAAAATTGTAAATTGTCCCTCGTGTGTAGGATAGTGTTAGCGTGTGCGTGATTGTAGGTCAGCACGGACACAGTGAGCATGTTTCCGCTCTGCATCTCTAAAGTCTAACATAGAGACCAACCTTGGGCAAATGGGACTATGGCTTTGTTGGTCCTTCTGAGTTAGCATGGACGAGTTGGGATGTAGGGCCTGTTTCCATGCTGTATGACAATGAAATAAAAATCGAAATTACAGGACTTGCATAGTAGGTCAGTATGCATCTGGAAAGAGAACAAAGTAGGTTAATATAACAGCATGAAAACCACAGCATGACGATAACTCATAGCTTAGAATCCAAAATCATCTTTATTCAAGGAATAAAAACACATGAGAGGTGGACTGCAATAAATATAAATATTTATTAAAACAATATATATGAATATGTGATAATGTTACAAATTAGGGATGGCAAATTGATTCTGTTCCCTTAATCACCATCAATTCAGGAATGTTCTGAACTACCACTACTCTTTTAAAAAGATTAAATAAAACAAATTGGTTTATACCACAGATTTTATAATACTGTTAAACTTCCATGCAATATGCTGAATTAAGAAAGCTCCCTCTAATCAAAAATACAGCAATTTGAAGGCTAGGCAGTCCTTGATGGCTTATAATAAATACGGTAACAAAATTAAAAATTGCTGGGATTAAATGAATGCAGAAACTAAAATCGGCCCCTTTCGGAAAATGTCCTCCCTCTCTTTAGACCTCTCTGTCTACCACTCTCCATGGCACAGGGTTTCGGGGGGTGGGAAGGTCACCTCACTGTTTGGGCACTATGCTAGTCCTACTCTGGTGCTTGGAGTTGTGGAAGAAGAACTAGGGGAGCAATTGGCATCAGACCTCCCCCATCTCCCTGCCTCTGATGGAACTGCTTTTGTTGGGAAGATAATCATACAGGAGAATCGTGAGTGATGGACAGTCATACGACGTGGCATTCTGGGCACATCAAGTAGCATAATGGTATGGACAGATTTTTAAAATAAGCCATAATGAACTGCAACTTTATCAAACGTGACAAGGGAGCTATTAAGAAAAACAATTGTTTAAAAAAATGTAGGTTTAACGTTAGTTTATTAAAATATAACTCAAAAAGAAACTATAACAATATGAACAACACTTACAGAAGTTGATGTGCAAAAACCAGAATCACGAGCACTAACTAGCAGTTAGGTGTGTTTCAACTGAATTTGGAAAGTAAATCATAAGGTTACTGAAGGTATTTTGAAATGTGTCAATAACAACATGTAACACCAACAATTTTTTTCTTTTTTATATTTTTTGTGTGCGAAAGTTATATTTGAACTGCTCGGTATTTTCATGCATAGATGTTATAAACATCAATTGCTCCCATGTGGAGACAAAACTGTGAATTCTCAGTTTGATTTATTATAAATAAAAGAATCATCATTCCACAGAGATACTTTTTTCTGATGGTAGGTTTTAAACAAATTGAATAGATTTGTTTTTAGCTACAGGCTTTTTAAAACTTTGCCTTCTTGTTCATCATCACTGTGGACCATCTCCACTCGTTGAGGCTGTGAAGGAGCAGACATTGGGGTTGTGAATACATTCTCCAGTGCTCCAACGTCCAGCTGTGGCACCGAGTTCAGATACTCTTCTCCTCCCAGGTTGTTTGAGTGGGGCCCTTCCTCGATGCTGCTATTGCTCCTGGAGTCTGCATTGCGTTGACAATCATCTGGGTACTCCCGGAAAGGGTAGTCTCTATTCAGTGCGGAGAACATTGCCTCGTGCTTCTGGTATCGGTCTTCGTAGTAGCCTAGGCATTCAGACATGCTGTTTGCAAAATCACCGTAGCCATAGGGTGGTCTGCTATATGGACAAGTACTGTTGTGGAAGAACAGATTAAATCAGTTCAGTGTTTGCTAATAGTTTGTGGAAACTGAATATCAGATAACAGACAGTTGGAAGACACAGTATGCTCTCAAGGAGCAGTTTTGAGTATGTTATAAATTGCCAGAGAAAAGCTTAACAGCATCAAATACTCCTAAATTGGTAAACTCCAACACTATCTGACAATGTATGCTCAAGGCTTTCCAGATCTTTTGTATAAGTGTTATAGCATTCGTAGTGCAGATGAGACTTCCTTGAGTTGTTCCATTCTGTGGCAGACTCAGCTTAATCTTCCAGTCCATGACTCATCACATCATGTTAGTTAGATGGAGCTCTAGGGGCTAGCAGAATCAAGGGATATGGGGAGAATGTCTGGGAAAGAACTGCAGATGCAGGATAAAATCGAAAGTAGACACAAAATGCTGGAGTAACTCAGCGGGTGAGGCAGCATCTATGGAGAGAAGGAATGGGTGATGTTTCGGGTCAAGACCCTTCTTCAGACTGAGGCGGGACAAAAGAATGTAGGCGGAAGGGGGAGGGGATGGAGAGGGAAAGCAAGGTCTACCTGAGATTACAGAAGTCAATGTTCACACTGCGGGGGTGTAAACTACCCAAGCAAAATATGAGGTGCTGTTCCTCCAATTTACACTGGGCCTCACTCTGACAATGGAGGAGGCCCAGAACAGAAAGATCGGATTGGGAATGGGAGAGAGAGTTGAAGCGTTGGGCCACCGGGAGATCAGCTGATTGTGGATGACCAGCCATGATCACAATGAATGGTGGTGCTGGCTCGAAGGGCCAAATGGCCTCCTCCTGCACCTATGTTCTATGTTATTGCTCTCTGGCGTCTGGCCTCTGACTCCAGGAGCAGAGTTGAAAGGGTTGCAACTGGCTTCACATAATTCAATGAAGACAGAGGGCCCTCGGTCTGCACACAATTACTTAACCCATTTTGAAACATTTTCACCTACCTCTGATTATCAGAAACATTTATAAATAATTGAAAGGATTTCAACAGATGACGACAGCAGCCAGCTGCCAAAAGGTCTTTGGTGTGCTCTGGACTGGAAGTCTCAGGATCTGCTGCATTATCACCGCTTGTGTCTTGGCTCATATTGTGATATTAGCTACTGTATGCAACCCAGTCATCCACATCAATCAATCCGCATAGGTCCCACCAATGATTACCTGGCCACTGTCATCCAAGCCACAATGCATCATCTCACATTTGTCAGGATTAAACACAATCTGCCACTTTTCAAACCTTTTCATCGAAACATCAATATCTCTCAGCAGCCTATGACCATCTTCCAACTCTGCCAATCTTCATGTCTTCCGCAAATGGACTAATCTTGTCTCGTACATCCACATACGAGTCATTTACCTCTGTTACAATAACAAGCATTGCAGCACCAATCCATGTGGGATGTAACTGACACAGGCATTCAAACGCACAAACAAAAAAATCTATCATGACCCTTTCTCTCCTATATCCAGCCAATTTTGGTCCAACCTGCCTTGGATCTTATGGGCCCTGACCCTTATGCCACCGTTTCCCATTTGGGACCCACTCAATGGTTTTACTAGAGCTATTGAAAACCACATCTACTACCCTGATGCGCCTTGAAAGAGTACAATCAAATTGCTCGGGCAGGATCTGCCTTTGGCCCATGCCATATTGACTATTCCTGATTAACCCTTGGTTTTCCAAGTGATCGTTAATCCGTTCCCTCAGAATATTTTTTAGTATTTTCCCTACGATTGATGTTAGGCTCACAAGTCTATGATTACCAAGATTTACTCTGCTGCCCTTCTTGAAAAGGGAGACCATGTTTGCAGCCTCCAGTCATTTGTATCTCACTTCTTACTTGTGTCCAGCAAGGCTTTAAAAATCTCAGCTAGAGCCTCAATAATCTCTTCCCTTGCATCCCCGCAACCCCCCTCCCCCCCTCCCCAAACTCCCACAGCAACTGGGATAAATCCCTCCCAGTCCTGCAGCCTTATCCACCTTTACTCATGTTAATGCTTCAAGTACCAGCCCTTTAGAATTCGAGAGCTGCACTTGACTTTCAGCGACAACCCACTGAATTCTCAAAATGAAAAGTCTGCAAATATTGATGAAAAGTGTTCATTAGGGTCACCTCTGCACCTTCTGTCCCCATGCAGAGATTGTCACTGTCTTCCCTAATGGACCCTCCTTTTTCCCTTGTTCACCTTTTGCCTGTCATATACTAATCAATTCCCTAAGATTTTGCTTAATCCTGTCTGTCAGTGATTTGTTATTACTTTTAACTTTACCAATTTTGCTTATCGTGTCTCCCTGCATTTTTAAGCTCTTGGCAGGACTCTCTCATCATGAGTTTCTGCGCCTGTCATACGTTTCCTATTTTCCTTAATCCAACTCTCAATATCCCTTGACATCTAGTGTTCCCTGCATTTGTAACTGCTAACTTTTACTCTTATGGGAAAATGAATTTAGGGCGTGGATAGGTACTAGCGACTGGGACATTGTAGCCATGACTGAAACCTGGTTAAGGGAGGGGCAGGACTGGCAACTCAATGTTCCGGGGTATAGGAGCTTCAGGAGAGACGGGGGTGAGGAAAAAAGAAGATGGGGAATTGCATTGTTGGTTAAGGAGGATGTCACGGCTGTGTTCAGAGGTGACATTACAGACGGTTTGTCTAGTGAGGCTATATGGTTGGAGCTGAGGAACAAGAAAGGAATGGTCAACTTGTTGGGGGTGTACTGCAGACCCCCCAAATAGTCAATGGGAATTAGAAGAGCAAATGTTCTGGGAGATTGCAGACAGCTGCAGGTCAAATAAGGTTGTCGTAATAGGAGATTTCAACTTTCCCAATATAGACTGGGAAAATTATAGCGTGAAGGGTTTAGATGGGGTGCAATTCCTCAAAGGTGTTCAGGAGAGTTTTCTTAAGCAGTATGTGAGAGGGCAACGCTGGATCTAGTATTAGGAAATTGGGAAGGGCAACTTAATGAAGTGAGTATGGAGGAGCCTTTTGGGACTAGTGACCACAGTTCGATTAGGTTTAAGATAGTTATGGATCGGGACGGAGAGTGTCCACATGCTAAAATGCTCAACTGGGGTAAGGCCAACTTTGAGGGCATGAGAAAAGGACTTGCTCAAGTTGACTGGAGCAGGTTGTTTGAAGGGAAATGACCTTGTGGATGGGCGGCACGACTCACGTCGCAGCGGCCTCTGCAGTCCGTCTGTCTTTTTTTTTTGTTTGTCTCGTTTGAGTGTAGTTGATAGTGTTTTTTTAACTTGATATGTTTGGGGGGGTGGGGGTGCGGGAAACTTTTAAAATATTTTCCCTGTACGGAGGACCCGGCCTTTTCTCTGTCGGGTCTCCATTGTCGTTGGGGCCTAGCACCGTGGAGCGGCCTCCAACCGAAACGACCTGGGGCTCCAGTGGCGGAGCTGCGGACTACTTGCCATCATGGGGCTGGCCAAGTTCGGAGTGGGAGGAGCTGTGGTGGCGCGCTGCTGCGGCCCGACCCCGGAGATTCGGAGGCTCCAGGCGCCGGCTCGGTGGACGGTAACACCGGGAGCTCGCGGGTCCTTGGTGGGAGACCGCTTTTCGGGGCTTCCGCAACGGCGACTTCTCCCGCCCGAGTTGCGGGGTTGAGGATGACCTGGAGAGGGGCCTTACATCGCCCAGTGCGGCTTTAATGGCCGCGGGATTTGCCATCGCCCGCCGGGGGCTCCAACATCAAGACCCGGAGCAGGGCCTTGCATCGCCCGGCGTAGCTTTAATGGCCGCGGGACTTATTTACCATCGCCCGCCGGGGGCTTTGTCTTTGACATCGGGAGGAGAATGGGGAGTGTAGGGGAGAGATAAGACTTTGCCTTCCATCACAGTGAGGAGGAGATTCGCTGTGATGGATATTTGTGTAAATTATGTTGTGTCTTGGTTCTTCTACTTGTTTGTATGACTGCAGAAACCAAATTTCGTTTTAACCTCAATGAGGTTCAAATGACAACAAATAAATTGTATCATTGTATCACATCGGCCAAGTGGGATGTTTTTTAAAGTGTACTGAAGAGAGCTCAGGATGTGTACGTCCCCGTTAGAGTGAAAGGCAAAGCAGGCAAACGTAAGGAAGCTTGGCTGACGAGGGAAATTGAGACTTTAGTCAAAAACAAGAAGGATGTATGGGACAGTATAGGTAGCTGGGATCAAGTGCATCTCTGGAGGAGTTTCGGGAACTAAGGAGCAAACTCAAAAAGGAGATCAGATGGGCAAAAAGGGGCCAGGAGATAGCTCTGGCGGGTAGCATAAAAGACAATCGCAAAAGATTTTATAAATACATAAGGGGGAAAAGGGTAACTAGAGAGAGAGAGGGAGAGTGGGACCTCTCAGGAATATGTGGCTCCACACCTTTGTGTGGAGCCACATAAGATGGGCTAGATCCTCAATGAGTATTTCTCCTCTGTATTTACCAAGGAGAAAGACAGTAGGACGGAGGAAATTGGAGCAGTCACTGGAAGTGTCAGGGTTACCGTCGAGGAAGTACTGAAGATACTGTTGTGTTGGAAGGTAGATAAATCTCCGTGGCCTGATCAGATATATCCGAAGACATTGCGGGAATCTAGAGAGGAAATTATGGGAGCCCTGGTTGAAATTTATGAGTCGTCCTTAAATACAGGAGAGGTGCCAGAGGATTGTAGGGTTGCAAATGTTGTGCCTCTTTTCAAGAAGAGTTGCAGAGAAAATGCTGGTAACTATAGGCCGGTGAGCTTAACATCCGTAGTTGGTAAGTTACTGGAGAGTATTCTGAGGGATAGGATATACAGGCATTTGGATGGGCAAGGGCTGATTAGGGACAGTCAGCATGGTTTTGTACATGAGAGGTCGTGTCTCACAAATCTGATTGATTTTTTTGAAGATGTGAGCAAAAAGGTTGAAGGCAGAGCTGTAGATGTTGTGTACATGGACTTTCGTAAAGTAAGGCGTTCGACAAGGTGCCGCATGGTAGGCTGCTCTGGAAGGTTAGATCTCATGGGATCCAAGGAGAGATAGCTGAATGGATAGCAAATTGGCTCCATGGAAGGAAGCATGGTGATGGTGGAAGGTTGCTTCTCAGAATGGAGACCTGTGACTAGTGGTGTGCCTTAGGGTTTGGTGCTGGGCCTGTTACTGTTTGTCATCTACATAAATGATTTGGACATACAGGGCAAAATTATCAAGTTTGCTGATGATACAAAGGTTAATGGTTTTGCAGATAGTGAAGATGGTTGTGAACGATTGCAGCAGGATCTGGATCGATTGGCCAGGTGGGCGGAGGAATGGTTGATGGAATTTAATACAGAGAAGTGTGAGGTGTTGCATTTTTGGACATCGAACAAGGGCAGGACCTACACAGTAAATGGTAAGCCTCTGGATAGTGGTGTAGAGCAGAGGGATCTAGGAGCACAAGTGCATGGTTCCATGAAGGTTGAGTCGTAGGTAGATAAGGTGGTCAAAAGGGCTTTTGGCACTTTGGCCTTCATAAGTCAGAGTATGGAGTAGAGAAGTTGGGAGGTCATGTTACAGTTGTATAAGACATTGGTGAGACCGTATTTAGAATATTGTGTTCAGATCTGGGCACCATGTTATTGGAAAGATATTATCAAGCTTGAAAGGGTTCAGAAAAGATTTACGAGGATGTTGCCAGGACTAGAGGTTGTGAACTATAAGGAGAGGTTGAGTAGGCTGGGTCTCTATTCCATGGAGCGTAAGAGGATGAGGGGAGATCTTATAGAGGTATAAAAAATCATGAAAGGAATAGATCAGGTAGATGCACAGTCTTTTACCAAGAGTAGGGGAATCGAGGACCAGAGGACATAGGTTCTAGTTGAAGGGGAAAAGATTTAATAGGAATCCGAGTGGTAACATTTTCACACAGAGGGTGGCGGGTGTATGGAACAAGCTGCCAGAGGAGGTAGTTGAGGCTGGGATTATCCCATTGTTTAAGAAACAGTTGGACAGGTACATGGATAGGACAGGTTTGGAGGGTTATGGACCAAGCGCAGGCAAGTGGGACTAAGGTAGCTGGGACATTGTTGGCCGGTGTGGGCGAGTTGGGCCGAAGGGCCTGTTTCCTCTATGTATCACTCTATGACTCTATAATGGTCTTCAACCTTTGCCAACTTTCCCTCTGTGCTTACCTGCAAATAGATGCACCCAAACTACCTTTGCCAGGTCCTCCCTTATGTTAATGACATTGGTGTTACTCTAATTGAAGACCTAAACTGCTGGTATATGTATATCCTTTTCTACATCCACTTTAAAATATACAGACTTATGGAAAATATCTCCAAAATCTTTCCCCACTGACACTCCATCCACTTGACCACCTACATTCCCCAAGATAAGATCCACCAATGTCCCTTCACTCATTGGTCTATCTATTTACTGCATCAAAAAACTCTACTTGACACACCTCAAAATGCCCACCTCTTCTGAGCCTTTGATGCTAAGGCAACCTCAGTTAATATTTTGGAAACTGAAAGTCCACAGTATGATAGAAACACAGAAACATAGAAAATAGGTGCAGGAGGAGGCCATTCGGCCCTTCGAGCCAGCACCGCCATTCATTGCGATCATGGCGGATCGTTCCCAATCAATAACCTGTGCCTGCCTTCTCCCCATATCCCTTGATTCCATTAGCCCCTAGAGTTCTATCTAACTCTCTCTTATCCATCCAGTGATTTGGCCTCCATTGCCCTCTGTGGCAGGGAATTCCACAAACTCTCTGGATGAAAACTTTTTTTCTCACCTCAGTCCTAAATGGTAACCCTATTCTAATTACATATTAGATAACCCTATTCTAATTACAACTATCTGATATCTATCTCCATAGCTGTTTCCTTTACCTCCTGTTGACTGTTGGGAGACCTTAAATACATTCTAGGCAAAGTGACAACCGTTTTCAGAGTGGGGCCCAGTGCAAATTGGAGGAATAGCACCTCATATTTCCCTTCGTCAGCTTACAACCCCCCCCCCCCTCCCCCCCCCCCCCCCCCCCCCCCCCCAGTGGTATGAACATTGACCTCTAGCTTCTAGAAACCCTTTCTCTCCTTCTCTCACCATCCCTCCCCCTTCCCAGTTCTCCATCCAGTCTGACTGGCCCCTGATTGCATATTATCTCTTTTGCTTTGTTGTCACCTTCTCCGAGCTAATAATGATCTATTCTACATTTTCCATGATCGGATCTCTTTTGATGTCTCGTTTTCACACCTTAGCCTTCCTTGTCTCTGTGTCTCCCTCTCCCCTGACTCTCAGTCTGAAGAAGGGTCTCGACCCGAAAACGTCACCTGTTCCTTCTATCCAGAGATGCTGCATGTCCTGCTGAGTTACTCCAGTATTTTGTGACTTTTTTGTGCAAACCAGCATCTGCAGTTCCTTCCAACACCCTTTTTCTTTCAAATCTCTACCCAAATAACCTCATTTGAGGAGCTTTCTTGGATACCCTACCTCAATAGTGAAGCAATCTTTGACTAACCTCGTCCCCTTTTCCTTCCCCTTCCCATCTTACCCAAAAATAATTGATCCTAAACTATTGAGATTATAGTCCCGCCCATTTTCTCAACCGTATCTAAGCCATTGCAAACCATTGTAGCGGCTCATATTAATTAAAGTTTGAGATACCTACTTTATTATTTACCCTCCTTGAATTAACACAGATGCAATTTAGTTCTGAATTCACTTGATGTTCACTTACCCACTTATTCTGCCTGCCTAATTTATTTTTCTCTCTTCCAGGTGAATATACCTTTCCATCTGAACAATCACTCTGAGCTCCTTTCTAAAATCTAAGTTAGAGACCAATCTGTGGGCTGTCAGGGCTGTCAATAAATAGCTGACAGTATCTTTGTTGTACAAGAAGAGGCTATCAGCAGAGTGAATTACAAGGACAAGGACCCATTGGCATCCAAATATTGACATTTTTCCTGAGGTAAAGGATGAGAATTCCCTTTCCCATCTCAAATGAGTGAGTTACGAAGTTAGAGGGTTGAGGTCTTGTAGGAACATGTTTGTAATTTTTATGCAACACTTCTGCGGCAGTTCTGCCAATAGTTAGAATTAAGAATTTCATGTAAATTCTGCTCTCTTTCATTTTACATGGAAAAGCATTATCCCCGCGTCATCTGTATCAGACACTGAAATATCTAACATGGCTGTCATGTCTAAAATATCTAAGATATGTAAATCCTCCTCTACTGGACCCAAAAAAAGATGTTAAGGATGGTCACCAGATACTAATAAGATTATATATTATATATTTAATTATTTCTGAAGGTAGACACAAAATGCTGGAGTAACTCAGCGGGACAGGCAGCATCTCTGGAGAGAAGGAATGGGTGACGTTTCGGATCGAGACTCTTGTGACCTCTTGTAGTAACCAACCCACTTTGATACTGATGAGCTCGGAGCTTGTGATCGTGATCATTAGGTGCTATACTGAGCTTATGTTATTAGATTCAGGGCTAAAGAAAAAATTAAGGAGAGAATAAAGAGCAACAAGATTGTTTATGTGTGGAGGCACAGCAGATGGCTGAGGAGTTATATTAATATTTATTGTCTATATTTACTGTGGAGAAATAGATGGATGCAAGGGATCTCAGGCATGGCAATAGTGAGCCCAAATTGCAGAAGAGGAGGTGTAGGAAGTCCCACATTAAGTTAGATAAAGCCTTAGAACCCAATTAAATGTATCCCAGGACATCATAGGAAGCCAGGGAAGAAATTGCAAGGCCAGCAGCAGAAATATCTGTATGATTGATAGTCATGGGTAAGATGCCAGACGATTGGAGGGTAGTTAATGCCATATCTTTAAGAATGGCTGCAAGGAAAAGCATGGTAACTACTATTTGGTCTCCCATCTCTCCCCACCCCCCACCAAATCTGATTTGTTTGAAGAGGTGACCAAGAAGGATGATGAGAGCAATGCAGTAGTTGTCGTCTACATGGACTTCAGCAAAGTTTTTCAGTTAGGCTGGTCTGGAAGGATAGATCATGTGGGACCCAGGGTGAGCTAGCCAATCGGATATAAAGTTAGCAGTTGTTTTTCAGATTGGAGGCCGGTAACAAATGGCGTACCACAAGGTTCGATACTGGGTCTACTGATGTTCATTGTTCATATTAAATGTAGGTGGCAAGGTGGCAGTTATTGCTTTGGGATGACACCTAAATTCGAGGTGTAATTTACAGTGAAGAAGATATCTATAATTACAATGGGGTCTTGATCAACTGAGCCAATGGGGTGAGGAATGGCAGATAGAGTTTAATTCATATAATACGCAAGATGTTATTCTTTGGTGGACGAACTAGGGCAGAATTTATGCAGTAAATGGCGCGGCTTGAGGAGTGTTCTAAAACCGAAAGACCACGGAGTGCAGATACATAGGTCCATGAAGATAGCAAAGCAGGTGGTGAGGAAGGTGTTCAGCATCCTTGCCTTCATTGCTCAGGGTATTAAGTACTGGAGTTAGGATGTCATGTTACAGCTGTACAAGACATTGGTAAGGCCACATTTGGAGTACAAGGTCCAGTTCTGGTTGGATTGCTATGAAGTGTAAAGGGTGCAAAAAGGCTTTACAAGGTATTACCAGGTCAGGTGGATTTGAGCAATAAGGAGAGACTGGAAAGGTTGGGTCTTTTTTTCCCTGGAGCATAGGTTGACTTTATGGAAGTTTATAAAATCATGAGGGGCATAAATAAGACATAGCGCCACAATCATTGCTCCAGGGAAGGCGAGTCAAACATTAGAGACCATAGGTTTAATGTGAGAGAAGAAAGTTTCATAAGGGACCTGAGAGGCAGATTTTTGACAGAGAAGGAGGCAGAAATGGAATGAACAGCCAGAGGAAGTGGTACAGGTGGGTACAATTAGGACATTTAAAAGACACTTAGACAGACACATGAGTAAGAAGGGTTTGGAAGGATATGATACAGGCAAGTAGGACAGGCTTGGTTAGGGAACAGTTAACATGAATGAGTAAGCCAAAGTACTGTTTCAGTGCTGTATCACTCTATCAAAAAGCATTTGCAAAAAATAGAAACAGGGTTCACTGTTTCCCTCTCCACAGATCCTGTCTGACTGGTTATTTCCAGCAATATCTCTCTTTTTAAAAAATAATTTGTTATTTCTGACAACAACGTAAAACAAAATGTTTCAAGCTTTCACAATGCTAAATGTTTGCAAATTATATTCTAAGTACAAAGATAATGAAGCTTCCAATCTATTCCCACGTACCTTGAAGGAAAGTAGGGTGGTCCAGGCAAGAAATAAGGATGGTGAAAAGGAAATCGGGCAGCAGCTCCAAACAGATTAGCAGCATGTCCCATCGGTGGATGCTGGTAGGCATGTGGGTGTGGAAGAGTTGCTGAAGGTATTGATGGTGCATTTCTGGGGCAGTTGGGCGCTGTGGGGATCTCCTTTTGTGGTTGGACTTCAGGCATTGCACCTCTGTTATGGGTGTTGTTCATTTCACTGGAAGAATTTCGTTTGCCAACATCCACTGACATTGTTGGTATCCTTTGCTCTGCACAATTTGATACTGCACTAGGACCCGGGACCTCGTGATGCACCTCATTCCTACTGTGTCCCGGTGGACAGGTAACCGGCACAGCGGGGTGGCTGGAAATATTTTGAGTAGACAGACCAACCTGGACGGGATTTGTTTGTGGATAAAGTATAATTGAATTTGGACGAGGACCTTGAGTAACTGGCATGCGCAAAGACTGGCTCTGACCTGCTGGGAAATCAGGTTATCACCATTATAGGACAAGGTGTTATTAAGATTCATTCACTTCTAAATATTAACAAACAACATTCTTTTGAAGCAGCAATTATATGAAAAAAATTAAAACACTTAGCATTTCTAGGCTTGAAAACGTACCCTTTTCAATACCATCCTACTTTATTCACTCATTCACCCAAACTGATTTTTGCTTAATAGGCTAATTAAGTTGGAACTCGAGGCAACTTTTACTTTTATTCCATGCAAGTTACATTATCAATTTGAATTTATGGATAACCTCCACTGATCAGCTGACATGCTGGCCAAAATATCTTATAAAAGTTAGGTTTTTATTAAAAGGAACTAATCTAATGTCATAGAACATCACAATGAAGTATTGGTACAATCAAAAAACTATCCAACATTCATTCGGATCACTGCAGCAGACAGCGACAGAGCAACAAATGAATCACAATGAATTAGTTGCTAATGAGTTAGTAACTAATGAACAGTGTAAAGCTAACAATTTAAAGCCCTGTCCCACGGTACGAGTTCATTCCAAGGGCTTTCCCGAGTTTGCCCTGATTCGAACTCGGAGATTTACAGTAATGGCCACTCGACGGTACTCGGGGCTCTCGTAGACATTTTTCAACATGTTGAAAAATCTTCAGGAGTCTTCCCATGCTTACCTGCCATTAACGAATCTTCCCGTTAGCGTTACGAGCCGCTAAGAGACGTCCTCGAGCTCCGACGTACCCGCTACATTCATTCTCCGTGCTTACCACGAGTTTGATTTTTTTTAAACTGGGGAGAGCTCTTGGAATGAACTCGTACCGTGGGACAGGGCTATTATTATACTCTAATGAAACATCCACTAATTTTACTATTAAGTGTACAATGCATAAATAGTACTTTTATTATATTAATCAATACCATTGTATCTACATATGCATCTCAATAAAAACACATATTCATGTTTATCTCACTGGCTCCCTGACACCTTTTCACCCATTTCAGAGCTTTATATACATCCTGATGTAAATACAGTTTTCCTATTGAGGTCCATTTACATGACTATCCACATAATCCCTAAATGTGACAAAAGTAAATATCCCACCAAATCGTAGATACAGTGGCTGGTAAAACAGTTTCACAACGGGTAAAGTTAGTATATTTGAACACAATCCAGTGCAGAGGCCTCAGTGAGTGCTTATAATGGAGGATTTAAAAAAATGCTATTTATTCAGCCTTTTACTTTAGGGTGCTAAATGATACAGGGAAATTCAAACATTTCCATAATTTCATTTTTGAAATTATGGACATTTTCATTTTCCAGGGGCCACAGTCTTAGAATAAAGGGGAGGCCATTTAAGACTGAGGTGAGAATCAACTTTTTCACCCAGAGAGTGGCGGATTTGTGGAATTCCCTGCCACAGAGGGCAGTGGAGGCCATATCACTGGCTGAATTTAAGAGAGAGTTAGATAGAGCTCTAGGGGCTAGTGGAGTCAAGGGATATGGGGAGAAGGCAGGCACGGGTTATTGACGATCAACCATGATCACAATGAATGGCGGTGCTGGCTCGAAGGGCCGAATGGCCTCCTCCTGCACCTATTTTCTATGTTTCAATGTTTCTATGAATTCTACAATTTGTGATTTTTCAATTCATCACTGCTCCTGCTTTCTTGAAATTTTAAACAGCCTTTAGGAAGTGCAATGCTTTCAAGCTTCATTTGCCTTAAAATGATGAATGGCTATATGCAGGATGTACTCTGACAACAATTCTTGAGTCTGAAATATTACTTTGTTTCTCCTTCCGCATATGTTGTCTGGCCCGCTGAGTGTTTCCAGCATTTTCTGTTTTTATTTGAGATCTGCAGCATCTGAATGTTTTTGATTTTCAGTCAATGCAGGAATTTAACTTTGACCACAGTTAAAGTAGTGTGAATATGCAGGGATTTGGGTACTTTGGGAAATGATAGGTGTCTGTGAAAGACTGGGTGACAATACATTGCAAGGTGCTGGAATCCCATGTAACCTAGCTGTCGCCATCAAGCCTGGACCTCTGATGAAGCTCCAAAAAGCTTCTGCCCATGTGACTCACCGTCAGTAAGTCTGGGTTCCTAAAGAGGGTTTTGTTATGTTTCAATACACTGACGCTTGTTCTGTATCGCACGGCACGAGAAGATACCATCCGAGCTGCCCTTACTATCTCTCTGCAGAAACCAATTGATATTTCTAAAATTTGGATATCAGAACCCGGAGAGGAGAGGGGGCAGACAAATTTCTGGAAAGATTTTCGGAAATGTATATAGACCAGTCGGGAGATGTTAATTATCGGAACGGTGCAAATTCATCCCAGTATTGTGCAATTTTGGTGAACTGCCTGCCAGCCGCTGTGGCAGAAGCAATAAAATCTAATAACATGGACTGGTCTGAGAGTAGTCCCCGTCAAATGGCCCGTGCAGTTAGATAGCATTGGAAGGACAATAAGAAACAGGAAAACCAGCCTCAGGCTAAAGTAAAAACTGAATATGTCCTGAAGAGGGAGATACCAAGGGCTATCCAGACACTAGCAATTACCAAACAGGACCCCGGTGCCAGAATGGGGGAAGATACAAGAATACGGGTGCACAGATCACCCCAGTGGATCACCTGCCCCTGTTCACAGCCAACCCTATGTTGTTCCCCCAAAGCCATATTGGAGAGTGAGTAGAGCGTTTTGGGCCCAGACCTCTGCTATAGCTCTGGCAGGTATATTCACTGGATCAGGGAGTGTCCAACACAAAAACAGGGAGGAGGGGGCTGTCAGCAAGAGGACAGGGGAGGTTGACAAGGGAATCGAGGACAGGGGAGGCAAACGAACTTCTCCCAGAATAATCCGTTTTCCCAGAACTGACTGGTCAATTTAGTGATGAACGGGTGCAATACTGACGAGGAACCTGTTTTATCATTACAAGTAGAGGATAGAAGATGCACCTTTTTAGTAGACACAGGGGCACCCGTGTCATCTATTCAGTCCATTTACAATCTTCCTAAATCTAACGAAACCCAGAGCCTGTCCGGATTTCAAGGACAAGTATGCTAATACCCCATCTCTATGCCAATTGAAGTAACATACCAAAGCAAGGCAGTGCAGCATTAGTTTGTAATTACCGCGGGTCTGGATTGTAATCTGCTAGCTCTGGATTTGCTATGTGCACTCCAGCTGAAAATTGAATATGGAGAAAGTGGAATAAGTATAACCCCATGGGCTCCTAAAAGACAGTGTTACTTGTCAGTGACACCCCAATGGTGGTCCCTAGATTTGGAAGATGAGCCCCCGCTTCATATCACCTTAGCATATGATCGGAGTGGCAGAAATAGAGAGCTGGAAACCTTTTTCAAATCCAGTGAAGAAACTAGGTGGGATATAAAACTTTTGGTATTAGTGATCGGACCAGAGGGAACAGCAGAATATGCTGAGGTGCCTTCAGAATTGTGGAAGCAGGTTTCAGAGATTGCCCCGCATATAACAAAGCAAGTGAACTTCCCATCTCATGAAAAGGATTTAGGAGCTATGGTTAAGTGAGCAATCAGTCTGGCGAATCCAAACACAAGCCAGGAACAAACATTGCCTAATAATTGTACTGTTCAATTCTATCAGCCACAAAGGAAGGTTACAGCAAAGTTACGCCATCATCTGGGGAGTGAGGTACAAGAGTATGTGGACCCATAGGTGTGGGCAGAAGACCAAACTCAGGTAGGATGTGTTCAGATTGATCCCATCCAGGTAGCTGCAGGAAAATGTAACACTGCCTTCCATACAACAGTACCCGCTGAAGCAGCAGGCAATACCAAGCATTGATAAGTTAATTCAAGGATTGCTAGAAATGGGCATTCTGGTTAAATGTCAATCCTATTGCAACACGCCTATCCTCACAGTACCCAAAGCAGGGAAACCGGACCAATAAGAAGGGTCTTAAACGACCCGAAATGTCACCTATTCCTTCACTCCATAGAGGCTGCCTCACCCGCTGAGTTTCTCCAGCATTTGTGTCTACCTTAGATTGGTTCAGGATTTGCGGTCCATTAATGCCATAGTAGAATCGCTTTGTGCATTGGTGCCTAATCCAGCTCACATTTTAGCCCAAATTCCAACACAGGCACAAGTCTTCTCAATAGTGGATTACAACATGCCTTCTTCTCCCTCCCTCTGCACCAGAACAGTCAGTACCACTTCTCCTTCACCTACAACGGGCAACAGTACACTTACTCGATTGCCTCAGGTATTTGTGAATTCTCCAACATTATTTTTCAGGTGTCTCCAGGGACAGCTGCAAACCTTAAGCTTTCAATGTGGCTCCTCCCTAGTTCAGTATGTGGATGACTTACTTGTAGCCAGCCAGGATGAACAAAGCAACCGCGAAGATACCACTCAGTTATTGAATCATCTGTCAACATTGGGATATGTAGTCTCCCAATCAAAAGTGTTAATGGCCCAGCAGAAGGTGAAGTTCCTTGGTGTGATACTGTCAGCAACAGAGAGGAGTCTGGAGCAGGGCCTAACATCGCCCGGCGCGACTTAAACAGCCGCGGGACTTGCTAGCGCCCGCCAGAGGCTCCATCATTAAGACCCGGAGCAGAGCCTTACATCGCCCGGCACAGCATTAAATGGCCGTGGGACTTGCTAGCACCCGCTGGGGGCTTTGACTTTGACTTTGACATCAGGAGAAGAATGGAGAGCAGGGGAGAGATAAGACTTTGTCTTCCATCACAGTGAGGAGGAGATTCACTGTGATGGATGTTTGTGTAATTGTGTTGGTATGTGTCTTGGTTCTTTTTTTGTTGTATGGCTGCAGAAACCACATTTCGTTTGAACTTCATGTGAGGTTCAAATGACAAATAAACGGTATTGTATTGTATTGTTGGAGAACAGCTGTGAATTCCCTGCACCACGGGAGGCAAAGCAAATTAGACTGTGGCTCGGCATGGGAAACTAATGTCGACAATGAATACCCAACATTGCTCTGGACACTAAAAAATTGACGCCATACACTAGTATGGAAGGCAAGTTTCAATCGTCTGAGGAAGCTCAAGAAGCCTTTGAAAATATGAAGAAGTCACTGTTACAGGAACCAGCATTAGGATGGCCAATTTATGATCGACCATTCCAATTGTACTGTACAATCCTCTCTGATTGCTGCACTGCAGATCTTGCCCAGAAACATGGAGACAAACATCGACCAATAGCTTACTACTCCTCAAAGCTTGATCCTGTAGCACAAGGACATCCCATTTGCACACAGATCTTGACTGCGATCTACAACAGCTTACAATCAGCAGCTAATTTGACTTTACAATAGGATATAACAGTGTATAGTTCTCACTCAGTTGCTGCCTGGCTAGGACAGCTGCAGACTCAACACCTCACCATGGCTCGCCAGAATATATATGAAATATACCTGTTAAACAACTCCAAATTGCAGTTCAAGTATTGTACCACCCTCAGTCCAGCATCCTCTCTTGTTAAACCTCCGGAAGAACAGATGGAATCAGGGCATGACTGCCTATTTGTAATCAAGGAGATACTTCTGTTCGGGAAGATTTAACAGACCCTGACCTAACCCTGTATGTGGATGGGAGTGCATCAATCGGACCCCTAGGAGAAAGGCTTTCTGGATATGCCATTGTAGATCAAACCGGTAATAGTGTAGAAGCAGACGCCTTTGAAACACCATTCTCTGCCCAACAAGCAGAACTGCTTGCCCTGATAAGAGCCTGTATCGTAGGGAAGAATTTGAGAGTGAATGTTTACACCGACTCTAGATATGCTTTTGGAGTGGTCCATGACTTTGGCCAGTGGTGGAGGAATAGAGGATTCTTGACTTCAGCGGGAAGACAGATATCCCACCAGAAATTAGTATCAGGCCTATTACAGGCCTTAATATTGCTAAAACAAATTTCCGTGATGAAATGCAGTGCCCATACTAAAGGTCAAACCCCAGTAGATATAGGAAACCATCGTGCTGATCAAAAAGCTAAAGAAATGTCCCGGGAGCGCAGGGTGGTTGTACCTAAAATGATGAGGCAAACTAAAAGTATAGAGAAAAATAAGTCATCCTCAGAAAAGCCAATGCCAACTATCCAAGACGTCATTAGGTTACAGGAGGATGCTCCTGAAAGAGATGTAGAAATGTGGAAGCAACACAGTGGTACAGTTGATTGTATGTCGGGATTGTGGGTTACCCCGGCAGGACAGATGAACCCGCAATGTGGGTTATTGAATGTGTACACTTTGCAACTCATTGTGGTGCCCAAGCAACTGCCGATACACTATTAGCTACATGGTGGCATCCAAGATGGTACACTCTGGCTCAGAGGATTGGTAGCCCTTGCCTGATCTGTCAGCAACATAATCCCGGGAAAGGCATAAATAGTGGAAATGGGAAAACACCCTTTGAAACCCTCCAGATCGACTACATTGAGTTAGAAAGATGTCAGGGATATAAATATGTGTATATGATTGTAGATGTGTTTAGCAAGTGGATTGAAGCCTACCCTGCAGTGGACAACAAAGCCTCCACAGTTGTTAAGGTATTCATGAGAGAGATTATTCCGAGATATGGAATTCCAATTTGGCTAAGTTCAGATAATGGTCCTCATTTTGTAGGACAGGTAACTAAAGAATTTTGTGAATGTGGGCATCCAGCAGCAGTTACACTGCGCCTATCGACCACAGGCTGCTGGACGTTGAACGAGCTAACCAGATTAAAAACTAAATTTACTAAATTAAAAGGTGAAATGGGGTCTAACTGGTTTAAATTACTTCCTGTAGCATTATTCCAGATGTGTACTACACCATCAGGAAGAGCACGATTAAGCCCAGCAGAGTTTGTGTATGGTTGTCCACTCAGAACCCCACGATACCAGAGTACCCCAAGAGTTGTTCACTTTCATCATATGACAACAGAAATGACTAATTATGGTTTATCATTGACCAGAGTATTAAAAGATTTGCATTCCAGGGTACGAGCGGCGTATATTGAACTACCACCTTTAACTACCTCATCTAAAGTTGTGCCTGGTGATTTTGTAATGGTTAAGAATTGGGTAAGAAAGGGTCTGGATGCTCGGTGGGAAGGACCTCATCAGGTCCTCCTCACAACCACGACTGCTGCCAAGGTAGAAGGGAGAAATGCGTGGGTCCACCTTTACCATTGTAAAATTATCAGTAGTAAAACATAAGCTACTAACTTCTTCTTTTCTTTAAGAGATTTATTTTTAGTATAGATGAGTTGAGTTACCCTGGACACACTGCTGCTGTTTGTTTACCTTGGACCACTGCTGAGACTGAAGTATGCTGATGTGATGGGCCCAAGGGAATCCACGCCCACAAGAGTCGGGAGGTGGAAACTGATTGGTCGGATGTCTTAGAATCCACACCCATGAAAAGTCGAGAAATGGAGACTTACTACTAGCACAACTTCACCATCATCACTGTTGGACCACTGAATTATGGCCTGTTGTCATTTCACCCTGCTTGTAATGATCATGTAATGGAATCCTTTACAGAAAGAGTTGGTTATCATGGAATGATAAAAGGGGGGAATGTGAATATGCAGGGATTTGGGTAATTTGGGAAATGGAAGGTATCTGTGAAAGTCTGGGCTTCACTGATGGTGATAATACATTACAAGGTGCTGGAAACTCATGTGACCTAGCTGTTGCCACTAAGTCTGGGTTTCTAAAGAAGTTTTTGTTATGTTTCAATACACTGGCGCTTGTTCCATATCTACTTTGTTTCTGTATCTTCCCGCCAGTATCTGTGATTGGTCCAGAGGGGTTGTCTTCCTCTGTATGTTTCTACTTTGTACTACTTTGTTTCTGTGTAATGAATAAGTGGCGTGATTGGTCTAAAGGGGTTGCCTCCCCCTGTACTTTCCCCTGTATAAGGGTGGACGTTTGGTTGGGGTGTGCCTGTTGTCTTTCCTTCTGTTCTTTTTACACGAGGCTGCTGAGGGCTCGAGTGAGTGGATCCGAGGCCGGCCCTGCGGTGTTGTTCACAAATAAAGAAGGGTTTGGACTCCAGTGTTCGACTCAGTGGCTTACTGAACCAGACTAGGGAGAGCATATTAGATCCGGAATTAACAGAAGAACGTTCAACGCATATGGTGATGGTGCTGTGGTATGAAACTAGTGGCGCTGCACAAATAATCTAAAGACAAGAGCTCAAATTCCAACAATGGAACTCCTGAATTTAGATTCAGTGACTAATTAGGATTTTTTGGAAGTGTGATTAGTAATGAGGAGCGCAAAACTACTGGTTTGTCACAAAACCCATCATGTTTAATATTGCCCTACTATCCCTACCCACCCTGGCCTGTATGTCACTCCAGACGCAACAATATGGTTAACTCTCAAATAACCAAGCAATCCCACAGTTGATTGGAACACGGAAAGATAAATTCAGATGTAGTAAAGTCTCTCTTGCACCCAAGTCAATTTTGCAAAGTCATTCTCGCAAACACTGGGAGCTTGGTGCCTACGAGTGGAAAGCTGGCATATAGGCAAGTCACATTCACTAAATGATACCTTAAGAATTCAATAGGTTTAGGTTTATTATTTTCATGTATATCGAGATTTGTGTGCTATCCAATCAAATCAGATAATAAAGTACATAAATACAATCAAGTCAAACATAAATACAACAGGTAGAGCAAAGAGAAAAAAAATACTAGACTGCAGAATATAGTTTCTCAGCATTGTTGCGTAACATTTCCAGAGAAAATATCCAATGCTTACAAGGTTGGAAAATCGGAATTGTACCCTGGCTAATGAAAGAACCATTCAGAAACCTGGTAACAGAGGAGAAGAGGTTGTTCATGATTCTGGTGGTAGTTCCTGATTCCGGTGGAATCAACAACATTGCTGTCCCTGGGTACCTTCTCTCCTGTAGACATTCCATCAGAGGGAGTGACTAAATGTATACAAGTTGGAGGGAGTAGCCCTGGAAATCTTCAGTATTGACTCCAAATTCACTGCTAGCTGAGATGCACAAAGGAAGCAGCTGCCTCATTGGATTTGTGGCAGAGAATGAGTGGGACAAGATGTGGACTACTTGACTTTATTCTCACCAGTGTACACTTGGGATGAGCTCATGACTGTATTGGTTGGTGAATATGTAATCTGGTTATTTAGCACCCAATCTGTCTACTCTCCACCATTAGCTGGATGATGGAATATGTGACTAACGATGCCTTTGAGCAATTTGTAAACCTATTCACAATACCAAAACTCAAAGAACACTAGTCATGAGACAAGAAGCTGAATTCCAAAGATGAGGTGAGTGACTGGCCTTGACATCAAGGCATAATTTAACAGAGTGTGGGATCAAGGAGCCCAGGTAATATTGATGTAAATGGACATCAAGGGGAGAAACTGGTGTAACCCGTCCATGTACTAAAGAGACGTGTTACACCTAACTGGAGGGGGACTGACATTCTGGCAGGCAGGTTTGCTAGGGTAACACGTGTGGGTTTAAACTAAATAGTGGGGGGGAGGGATTGACAAATTGGTAGTATAAAGATGGAGTTGAAGAGGAAGTGACAACAGGGAAAA
The DNA here is from genome assembly GCF_010909765.2 of Amblyraja radiata. Classification (NCBI taxonomy): domain Eukaryota; kingdom Metazoa; phylum Chordata; class Chondrichthyes; order Rajiformes; family Rajidae; genus Amblyraja; species Amblyraja radiata. The sequence goes on from NC_045966.1 coordinate 56,928,985, forward strand.
TTACAAAAGATTCTCGAATTAATGGGAAGGAAAGCTCGAGAAGGGACAACAGAGTAAGGTCAGGGCCAATTGCAAGCGGTGCGAGGGGGGAAGTGAATACGGAGGTCAAAGTGCTGCATATGAATGCGCCAAGTATAAGGAATAAAGTGGACGAGCTTGAGGCTCAGTTAGAAACTGGCAAGTATGATGTTGTGGGAATTACTGAGACATGGCTGCAAGTGGGCCAGGGCTGGGGACTGAATATTCAAGGGTATACCTCCTATCAAAAAGACAGACAGGTGGGCAGAGGGGGTGGGGTTTCCCTGTTGGTGAGGAATGAAATTCAGTCCCTTGCAAGGAGTGACATTGATACAGGAGATGTGGAGTCAGTATGGATAGAACTAAGGAATTGTAAGGGTAAAAAGACCCTAATGGGACTAATCTACAGGCCCCCAAACAGTAGCCTGGACATAGGGTGCAAGTTGAATCAGGAGTTAAAATTGGCATGTAGCAAAAGCAATGCTGTGGTTGTTATGGGAGATTTCAACATGCAGGTAGACTGGGAAAATCAGGTTGGTACTGGACCCCAAGAAAGGGACTTTGTAGAGTGCCTTCGTGATGGATTCTTAGAACAGCTTGTATTGGAGCCTACCAGGGAGAAGGCGATTCTGGATTTAGTGTTATGTAATGAACCAGATTTGATAATGGACCTCGAGGTTAATGAGCCATTAGGAGGCAGTGACCATAACATGATCAGATTTAATCTGCAATTGGAAAGGGAGAAGGGTAGATCGGGGGTCTCAGTGTTGCAGTTGAATAAAGGGGACTATGGGGCCATGAGGGAGGAGCTGGCTAAAGTTAACTGGAAAGATACACTAGCAGGTATGACAGTGGAACAAAAATGGCAGGTGTTTCCAGGAATAATACAGAAGGTGCAGGATCAGTTCATTCCTAGGAGGAACAAAGATTCCAAGGGGAGAAAGGGATGACCATGGCTGATAGGGAACGTCAGGGACAGTATAAAAATTAAAGCGAAGAAGTACAACGTAGCAAAGATGAGCGGGAAGCAAGAGGATTGGGTAGTGTTTAAACAACAGAAGATAACCAAAAAGACAATACGGGGAGGAAAGATGAGGTACGAAGGTAAGCTAGCCAAGAATATAAAGCAGGATAGTAAAAGCTTCTTTACGTATGTGAAGAGGAAAAAATTAGTTAAGATCAAAGTTGGACCCTTGAAGAACGAAAAAGGTGAATTTATTATGGGGAACAAGGAAATGGCAGATGTGTTGGATCTGTCTTCACTAAGGAGGACACAAACAAACTTCCTGATATAGTAGTGGCCAGAGGATCTGGGGTGACGGAGGAACTGAAGGAAATCCACATTAGGCAGGAAATGGTGTTGGATAGATTGATGTGGCAGAAGGCTGATAAATCCCCAGGGCCTGATGGTCTGCATCCCAGGGTACTTAAGGAAGTGGCTCTAGAAATCGTCGATGCATTGGTGATAATTTTCCAATGTTCTATTGACTCAGGATCAGTTCCTGTGGATTGGAGGGTAGCTAATGTTATCCCACTTTTTAAGAAAGACGGGAGAGAGAAAACAGGGAATTATAGACCAGTTAGCCTGACATCGGTGGTGGGGAAGTTGCTGGAGTCAATTATATAAGATGAGATAGCCGAACATTTGCTTAGCAGTAACAGGATCGGTCCGAGTCAGCATGGATTTACGAAGGGGAAATCAAGCTTGACTAATCTTCTGGAATTGTTTGAAGATGTAACTAGGAAAAGGGACAAGGGAGACCCAGTGGATGTAGTGTACCTGGACTTTCAGAAAGCATTGATAAGGTCCCACATAGGAGATTAGTGGGCAAAATTAGGGCACATGGTATTGGGGGTAGAGTGCTGACATGGATAGAGAAGTGGTTGGCAGACAGTTCTTGTCCCCTAATTTGAGGAAGGACATTCTTGCTATTGAGGGAGTGCAACGTAGGTTTACAAGGTAAATTCCCAGGATGGCGAGACTGTCATATGCGGAGAGAATAGAGCAGCTGGGCTTGTACACTCTGGAGTTCAGAAGGATGAGAGGGATTCTCATTGAAACGTATAAGATTGTTCAGGGCTTGGACACACTAGATGCAGGAAACATGTTCCCGATGTTGGGGGAGTCCAGAGCCAGGGGCCACAGTTTTAGAATAAGGAGTAAGCCATTTAGAACGGTGACGAGGAAAAACTTTTTCTCACAGAGAGTGGTGAGTCTGTGGAATTCTCTGCCTCAGAGGGCGGTGGAGGCGGGTTCTCTGGGTGCTTTCAAGAGAGAGCTAGATAGGACTTAGAAATAGCGGAGTCGGGGGATATGGGGAGAAGGCAGGAACAGGGTACTGATTGGGTATGATCAGCCATGATAACATTGAATGGCGGTGCGGGCTCGAAGGGCCGAATGGCCTACTCCTGCACCTATTGTCTATTGTCTGTTGAAGCACTCCAGTGGTTTGTGCCATATCTCAAAGAGAAAAGTATGAATGCTGGAAATCTGTAGCCCCAGTCCCAGATTGTCACTGCAGGAGTTCTTCAAGACCCAACCATCTGCAGCTTCTTTATCATAAGGTCAGAAATGGGGACATCAGCTGGTGTTTGCACAATGTTCAACTTCATTCATAGCTCCTCAACACATGAAGCAGGCCACACTTGCATGGAGCATGACATAGAGCACATTCAGAAATTGGGCTGAATAGCACCAGTAATGGCATGACAATGCAAGGGAATAACTAGGCCCCTGACATTTAATGACATTGCCGATCTCCTGACATGCTGACTCTGACAGCATCTTTCAAACTTGCAATGTCTGCCACCAGGAAGGACAGTGTTTCAGGCGTGGTGATAGACCTCCTGCTGCATCCCTCACATCCTGACTTGAAAATATATTGTATGAAGGGTCTCGACCCAAAACATCACCCATTCGTTCTCTCCAGAGATGCCGCCTTTCCCGCTGAGTTCAGCAATTTGTGTCTATCTTTTCCTTCATTGTTACTTTGTCTAAATCCTGTAATTTCCTACTCAAACAGAACTATAGAAATACATTCATTAGATTTAAGAAGGTGGCTTGGAACAATAATTCATAAATATTAATGCTCAAAGTAAATTAATTCATAAATTAGTAGTACAATAAATGTTAGCCTGTCAGATTCCAAATATGAATAAATAGAAAACAAGATATACATACAGGACTACAAATGTGCCCTTTAATTGTTTAATAATTATTGCAAATCCATACTTCTATTGTTCCCATTTTGACAAGATAAATTATCATTGCTCTGCAGAGCACAATAGATATAATGTGATATTTACAATTTTTATAACTAGTGTTTAATAATGTGAACACAGTTACAAATATTTATGGTTGATATTAACATAATTGCATCATCTTTCTATATAGCATAGCATTCTTTGAAACATTACAGCTTTCACCACAAAAGTCTATCACTCATCAATATAATTGGATTATGAAGCTTTTTGGAAACATTTTCCTCATGTTAAAATGATATCAGCAACAGGGACTATTTCAGGAAAGATTGAATATTCTGAGGAATGTCTCTCAAAGGAAAAGACTAATTGAGATCCTACAGATTGTGGAAGATGTAAGCAAGGATGTAAGAAAAGACTAGTTAAATCACGCACGATTCTGATTTGGTAATATACTCCCACTCTTTCATCATCGCTGGGTCTAAACCCCAGAGTTTTCTTTCCAAGATTACAGTGGAACTACTTTCACCAAAATGTCTGCACTTTAAGAAGGCAGTTCTTTAAGAAGGTTATAAAGAGATGGCTAACTAATGCTGGTCCGACCAGTGACTCTATTATGTAAAATGGTTAAGAAAAAAATATGACAAAATATGATAATGTGCAGTTTCGGTGAATAATATAAAAGATTTAAGGGGGGGGGGGGGGGGGCCAAGTAGCCGTAAGGGGAAAATGAATAAATAATTTTGCTGATGGACTTACATTAAGAAGATTGAAATGAGACCATGTGAAACATTATAGACCAGCACAGACTTGTTAAGTCATTCCCCGGACTATCTTTGATTGGATTTTACTGGACGTTATCCTGCACTAAATATTATCCCCTTTATTCTGTGTCTTTACACTGTGGATGACTTGATTGTAATCATGTATAGTCTTTCCACTGACTGGATCGCATGCACCAAAAAGCTTACCGCTGTACCTCAGGACACATGACAATAAACTAAACTAAACAAAACATTGGGTATTGTGGACTTGACTGGTCTATTGATATTCATCAGGTTCAGACAATAAACATCTATTGTGATTCAAACCAGATATATCGTCAAGTCGTGAGAATTCCCCCCCCTCCCCCACCCCCCTGCTATTGTGAATGGAGCTCTCCTCTGTGTCCCACAGTTCTGCTCTTGCTCCTCTTCACCCCCGATGTAACAACGATATTCTTCCACTGCTCTTGCTCCTCTTCACCCCTGCATGCAACACATCATTCTCTGACATTTCTGCCACCTTCAAAGTGATATCACTACACTTCTTTCTGACTCAGTCCATTTCCATTTTCCATAGAGACCACTCCCTATGCAACTCCTTAGTTCATTCACCACTTCTCACCCAATACCCTTCCCCAGGCACTTACGCCTGCAACTGTAAGGGATGTAATCCCTACACCTCATCTCACTTCCATCCAGGGATCCCACTCGTCTTTCTATCTCCTACCCATTGGTGGTAGGAGGAAGGCAGGGCCCAGACATTGGGAACCCCTTATGATAGATGTCACATGTAGATTTCAAGGAGGGTTGTGCCGGTGATCGACTAGGCTGAGTCCTCCACTCTTTGCTGCCTCTTGCGTTCCTATGTTTCTGAATTACCATACAAGGCCATAATGCAAGCAGATGGGATACCAATCAGAATATGCACATCAGTCTAGAGTATGCACAGCACACTGGCAGACAAAAGAAAGCTTTGCTGTGTTTATAACACTGAGCAAGTTAACATCCCTTTCCTAATCCTTCCATATGTTCTTCTTACTCCGATTGAATAAAGGACTCCAAGTGCAGGCTTTCACACATTACGAGCTACTTCTCCTTGTTCTATATTACCAGGGGACAATCTTTCATTTATTATACTTTTTGGCAGCCCATGTTTGCAATCTATCTCTTCCCCAGAAAACATACCCATTGTCATGTTCTCTTCCTCCCACACCACTTTGTACCAACAATTCTGATTGTGTAGGAAGGAACTGCAGATGCTGGTTCACATTGAAGATAGGCACAGAATGCTGGAGTAACTCAGCGGAACAGGCAGCATCTCTGGAGAGAAGCAATGAGTGATGTTTCAGGTTGTGACCCTTCTTCAGACTCCTCTGATATCCCTTTTGTTGTTCTGCTTGCTACTCAAAGAAGAGATAATTACTGTGACATTCCCAAATAACAGAAGTGCTGTTTTGGTGCATAATACTGCCACTGGCCTGCAACCCACAACTGGTTTGATGATTAGCAGCAAGGAACTGAAAGAGGGCAAGGCACACCTGCAGCCAACTTGTTACTGCAGCCATTGGGACAATAAGTGCCTGGAGCTTTGAGTGAGCTCTGCAATTGCTCAGTGCATAGCAGATTCACCACCCGAGGGATCGAATTTAAAACAAGACACCTTTGACACATTTACAAGGGAAGAATGGCTAATAAGGCTTTCCTACATCGTCCTTTCAGTTGTCGCCTTTGTTGTGCTTTCTTGTTTGAAGCAGCATCATAGTCACATAGACAGCACAGAGAACAAAAATGTGGCTGGAAGTTGAGGAAAGACACATGGCTTTAGCAGCAAATCTTGGTCAGAACGTGTTTGAACTACAGGAATCACAGAGAGGGAGGGAGCAGTGAGAGAGGGTCTTGCATAACTCCTATTAGAGAAAGCAAGAGAAGACTCAATTTTATTGCTCCTCTGCAAAATCTCCTCAAAGTATGCTTATTTTGAAGAACGTGTAGGAAGGAACTGCTGATGCTGGTTTACACCGTAGACACAAGATGCTGGAGTAACTCTGCGGGACAGGCAGCATCTCTGGATTGAAAGAATGGGTGACATTTCGGGTCGAGACCGTTCTTCAGACCTGTAAGAAGGGTCTCGACCCGAAACGTCACCAATTCCTTCTATCCAGAGATTCTGCCTGTCCCGCTGAGTTACTCCAGCATCTTGTATCTATCTTACTTTGAAGAGGTTCTCCTCCTCTCTCCTACCAGTGTTGTGTGAGACCCACTCTCACGGCATCCCCTCTGTGAATCCTTCTGCTCCCTACTTGTCAACCGTGTTCTGACCCGCATTCGCTACTGCAGCCACATGTCTTTCCTCATCAAAATCCTTTGTCACTTATTCCACCTATCTGCTAATCAGACCCTCCCTCACCTGTATCCACTATTACTTGCCAGGCTGTGTCCCACCCTCATCTCTCTTTTCTAGCTTTTTCCTCCCTACTCCATTCAGTCTGAAGAAAGGTTCAGACCCACAACGTTGTCTGTCCATTCTCTCCACAGATACTGCCTGACCCACTGAGTTCCTCCAGCACTTTTGTGCTTTGCTCAAGATTCTAGCATCTGCAGCTCTTATGCCTCAAACTCAACACATATCTGGACAACAATTCAATATTCAGAGATGATGCACTATGGTATTGACTTGTCCGGAAAGTGATAGGTGGATACAGATAAGGGGGTGGTTTGGTTAGTAGACAGTGAATAGCGCATGTACCCAATCATTCTAACTCACATCATTTGAAACAGACAAAATATTGGGATGTTCAATGTTTGATTTATTTGGTGGATAGAGATGAGAATGGGGGAGAAGAGTGGTAGTGTCTAGACTGCAGATAGAATGACCAGTAGATATGATTGCTACATTGATCCATACAGCTGTTAAGAATTAATGTTAGGGCAAGAGCAATAAGATTGGGCGTTACATTGATCATTGTGTTCCCATCTCTCCTCATATGAAAAGAGTTGAACACGTTCTTCCTCTTATACCTCTAATGCTTGCCGTATCACATTACATTGTTTCTGGAGAAATTGCGATACAAGATCATTGTAAAGCCCCTAGATCATGTCAACAGTTTGCTGCACATTGACAACCAGCAGCACTTGCCGTCAGTAGTCACCTCTCCTTTGCGAGGTGCAGCCTGACTTTTGCGAGTTTCAGCTGGTGCACAGGACTTCTGAAGTTACTCTCGATTACTGTGTGCTCAAGCAAAAGGTTTATGGATGAGGCTACATAAATGCACTAATCATAGAGATTGCAAAATTGTGTGAACGGCACTGGGGCAGATTGAGATTCATCTTATGAATGTTTACATTTCTACTTCATTATTTTGACTCATAAAGACCTAGTCATACAGCACAGGAACAGGCTCTTCTGCCAGCCATCAAGGATCCATTTCATTCTCCCCACATTTTCATCAATTCTTCCCAGATTCGACCAATCACCAAAAAAAGTGCCTATTAATTATACCAACCTGCACATCTTTGGGATGTGAGAGGAAACTAAAGCACCTTGTAGAACCCCATGTGGTAAGTGGTACAATGTGCAAACTCCACACATGCAACATTGGAGTCAGGATGGAACTCAGTTCATGGAATTTTGAGTCACCTCTATTAGGTGCACCATTGTGTCGCCCTTGGTGAACAAGGGGCTCCCAAAGGGTTGAAATTGATCCCATTTGTTCAAGATTTCTGTGTTAATAATAGTAATTGGGAGATCATAATAAAAGATCCATTGTGCAAAACAATTTTAAGTTTATAAGCAGTGAGGAGTAAGGGAGTGGAAACAGGACCAACATGACAAAGGAAGAGGACAGAGAGATGAGAGAAATAGGTACAAAGCGGAAAGTGGTAGAGAAGAAAAAGGAGAGGAACACTGAGAAAAGATGTGGGTGGAAAAAGGAGATACAGGGAAAAAGTAATGCAAAGAGAAGAATGGGAAAGGTTGGCAAATGTAGGAGAATGGAGAAGGAAGGGACAAAAAGATATTTCTGGGCTATTTCTCATCCATAGAAAATTATTGTGAATTATTTTGTCCTCTGGAGATTGAGTGGTGAGATAATGGTGGCTGTTGGTTAATGAGTGGAGATTCTATTGAGCCCACCACAAAGTGTTGGACAAACTCAGCTGTTTAGGTAGCATGTGGGGAAAGAATGGACAAGTGATGTTTCGGGTCAGGACCTTTCCTCACATTTACTGTGATTCTGTTGAACGGGGATGGGAGAGAAACAGAGAATTGGAAGGTTAGGCAGGTGTGCAGGTTTGAGATTGGAGTAGGGAATTTTAATTTAGGCTTACAGAGGGGCAGGGGAGTGGGTGTAATGCCAGTTGAAAATGTTTACATCAGCCGCAGAAATGCAGATTAAGTTTGCCTGGAACTGGAATTCATGTGATAGCTTGGTGGCTTGAGAACAGCCTGGGAGAATTTTTTTATTTTATTTATATGCCCAATTTTGGCAACTCAAATTGCATTATTGTCCCTGTTCTTGCTAATGTCTCTGTATCCTTCTCAACCATGAATTTATTGGGGTCTAAGAAGGAACTGCAGATGCTGGAAAATCGAAGGTAGACAATCGAATGGTGCAGCAGCATCTATGGAGTGAAGGAAATAGGCAACGTTTTGGGCTGAAACCCTTCTTCAGACAATTTATTGGGGTCCCCAGGCATCGATTGCATAAACTTGGTTTTGAGCTTATCAAAATGTGTGGAAGGCACTTTGCAACATAAAGTGTTGATCTTTTACTTTGAACTTGCACCATTATGTTTAGAATGCTTTTTGCAGGTCGGGAATCATTAAACTCTAGAACTATTCTACAATAGATCTGTTACACTACACTGCCTGACACTATATCATAAATATCGCAACTTACCAATAACTGACGAACGGTTGACATTTGTCTGCAAATTTGGAATAACTACTGAGTAGGTAGCTGGTCGATAGGGATAGATTGTTGCTGGAGTTGTAGAAACAATATTTTGACCACTGCCAGGAAAGACATTTGAAGGGACACCCAATGCAAATCGTTTTTTTTTGCCTGGTCGTGGCTGATACACCCAACCTATGGAACCAAATTGACACTGTAAGCGACGATCTAGTATTAAATATCCACTTACTTAAATGTTAAATAAAAATCTTTTTACCACTGAAAGTAGGTAAAATTAAAAGCCTGAGAGAGTGGTGGAAACGTATAGTGCGCTTGGAAAACTATCACAAGGACCCTCAATCTTGTGAGTTGGCAGTAGGAATAAAGTTCAGAACTGACTGACGCAGTCATCTGTGTGTCTCACGCTTATTCAGTGAATATTTGGTTTAGTTTACATATTTGCAACATTTCTTTCTAATATTTTTCATGTTCAGATTGTGCTGCTTTTCTGTTGCTGGTTCCAGAGAGAATACTGGCAATGTATGTGTGCTCTGTCGGTGAATTCAGGAGAGGACTCATCTGCTCAGTTGTGCCATCTGGTGGTTCTCTATGGAATCACCAGCAGGGGAGCAGCACAATCCCACCCAATAACATAAAAAATGAGCCAATACGCAAATCAAAAGTAAATCTTCATCAATGAATCAGATAAAGATGCACCGCATTATCCTATACACTCAAAATGGGAGCTTAAGTGTGAGCTAGAAGTTGCTAAATGCACTTTGCATCTAGTTTCACAGAGTTATGGCAAGGCTAGGTGACCCATGTGATGTGATCCCATTGAAATGAGTAGATAAGTGATCTAGTCCTTGTAATTTTAATTCATTTTCTGAATATAAATGTGTTTTTGATCAATATATTAGTTCTTCATTTTTTAATGATTTGAATCTATTTCAACTGTTATAAATTTCTGTGATTGGTAACTATATATAAAGGTATAGGTGGGCTGTCAAATGACGATAGATTTTATCCGCTGCAGGGGAGGGGAGGTCTGGAGGAAGACTGAATATGTTGGGCTGCAGCTAGTAAGTGTGGCTGGCGGAATAATGTAGGAAACGAGTATTGTGTAAAGTTCGGTGTGGATACAAGGAACTGCAGATGCTGATTTACAAAAAAAGACACAAAGTGCTGGAATGACTCAGCGGGTCAGGCACAATCTCTGGAGAACACGGAGAGGTGACGTTTTGGGTCAGGATCTTTCTCGACCCGAAACGTCCATGTTCTCCAGAGATGCTGCCTGACTCAGTGAGTTACTCCAGCACTTTGTGTTTTTTTAAATGGTGTAATGTTAGCCAGCTTGATCAAGCACAATGCTGGCAAATAAGATGACTCTGTTCCATTCTGGAATGTTCAAGCTTAGCATTTAAGAGAAATTGTCTAACATATTCCTATTATATACTTTTAATGTATTTGGGAAAATCGCACTCTATTGTCTCATCTGCATGGCATCTACAATACTAAGAGTTACTTGCATTCATAGAGCATCCACAATGCAGGAAAGTGTCCCAAGGTGGCTGAACTTGGCACTGCTACCTGAACATTGAGCTGCTAATGTGAGTGGGAAAATCTTGATTTGGGGACGGATAATTTACAAATAACTATCTTTTACTGGCAACTTTAATGCATCACTAAAGGAGTTGTGAGTATTATCTAATAAGAATTGATACCCAGCCACATAAGGAGATGTGAGGTGAGATGAGATTGTCAATAGCTTGGTTCTAAAGAGATGAGTGCCTTAAAAGAGGCAGGGAGATGAAGAGGCAGGAGGCACAGACAAGTAATTTTTTAATTATGACCTGAATAGCTGAAGATATGGCTGGTAATAGTGGAGTCGTGTCATTCACAGGTGAGTGACAGGTTAAAATTAGAATAGCCCATTCAGGGATTGAAGATAAAAATAAGAATTTAATAACCAAGGTGTTGCATGAATATGAGCCTGCAGAGCCACAGAAAGCACTAGGGTGAAGGGTGAAGGGTGAACTAGTCTTGGCACGAGTTAGAAAATGGACATTCGATTTTTGGTGAACCACCCAGTTTAAGGATTTACAAAGTGGAAACCTAGCAGAGAGTGCAGTGTTGACATCTAGAGGTAACAAGAGGCATGGGCAGTCAACCTTGTGATAGACACAAAGTGTCTCACAAAACTCAGGGGGCAACATCTCTGGAGAAAGGGAACAGGTGATGTTTCGTTTCGGGTAGGAACCTAACCCAAAACATCACCCATTCTTTTCATCCTTTTTCTTCAGAGATGCTGCCTGACCCACTGAAAGCATGGATGGGGGTTTGGGGGGGGGGGGGGGGGGGGGGGTACTGGAGGTAGGAAAAGGCCTGAACAAATCATGGCCAACATCAGATGATCAAGGAAAGGTTGTGTCCATAATGGCCCATTGTTGTCTGGAGAAGAGGCGATAACGAAAGGATACTGGGGTGCGAACAGTGGAATTAGTAGGTTGACTAGGAAGGGGGAGGGGGGGGGGGGACTTGAAATTAGAGAAATCAATGAGGTGCTGTTCCTCCAATTTGCATGTGACCTCACTCTGACAGTGGAGGAGGTCCAGGACAGAAAGGTCACTATGGGAATGGGAAGGGGAGTTAAACTTTTTGCTAACCAGGACATCACGTAGGGACACGCAGAATATGTGTAAGTATTTAGCGAAATGATCGCCCAGTCTGCGCTTGGTCTCACCGATATACAGCAGCCCACACTGAGAACAACGGATACAGTGGATGACGTTGGAGGAGGTGCAAGTTAACCTCTGCCTCACCTGAAAGGACTGTCAGTGGTCCATGGATGGAGTAGAGGAGATATAAGGACAAGTGTTGCATCTCGTGTGGGTGCAGGAGAATGTTCCTGGCGAGGGAGCGGTTTGAGTGAATGAGTGAAGCATGGACTTGCGGAGGGAACAGTCTCTGAGGAAAGCAGAAAGGGTTGTAGATGGGAAGATGTGACTAGTGGTTGGACCCTGTTGGAGGTGGTGAAAATGTTGGAGGATGATGTGTTGTATGGGGTAAAAGGTGAGAACTAGTGGGACTCTGTCCTTGTTGCAACTGGGAGGTGGAGAAGCAAGATCAGAACTACGGCATACAGTGGAGACACTTGTGAGGGCCTCATCTATGATAGACGATATTCCCTAAAGAATGAGGACATCTTTGATGTCCTGGTATGGAACACCTCATCATGGGAGCAGATGTGGTGGAGTGGGAGGAATTAGGAGAAGGGGATAGAGTCTTTGCAGGAGTTAGGGTGGGAAAAATAGAAACATATAAAATAAGTGCAGGAGTAGGCCATTCGGCCCTTTGAGCCAGCACTGCCATTCAATATGATCATCCAAAATCAGTACCCCGTACTTCTGGGAAGAATTGTAGTTGAAATAGCAGTAGGTTTGTAATAGATGTCAGTTGGTCGTCTATTGCCTGTGATGGCGATAGTGAGTTCAAGAAAGGGGAGGGAGGTGAGGAAGATGGTCCAGGTGAATTTGAGAGCGGGGTGGAAATTAGTAGTGAAGTTAATAAAGTCATGAGTTTGCATGGGTGCAGGAGGTAGCCCTGACGCAATGTAGCAGAGATAGAGTTCAGGGATCGGGCCAATGAATGTCTGGAACAGGGATTGTTCGATGTACCCAACAAAAAGGAAGGCATAGCTGGGACCCATGTTAGTGCCAATGGCTACATCTTTGACTTGGAGGAAGTGGGAGGCTTCGAAGGAAACATTATTAAGGGTGAGGACCAGCTCCACTAGACAGAGGAGAGGGTTTATAGAAGGATATTGTCGGGTCTGGGGTCAAAGAAGAAATGGAGGGTTTTAAGACCTTCCTGGTGGGGGGTTGAAGTGCAGAGCAACTGAACGTCCATAGTAAAGATGAGGGAATGGGAGCCTGGGAACCGAAAGTCAGTAAAGAGTCGAAGGAGTGTGATGTGTCTTGGACATAGGTGGGAAGGGATTGGACCAGGGGAGATAGAATGGAATGGAGGAATGTAGAAACAATTTCAGTGGAAACAATGGAGCAGGGGCAGTTCTTCTTATGGATTTTGGGGAGAAGATAAAAACAGGTCCTGCGGGACTGGAGAACGATAAGGTTGGAGGCAGTGGAGGGCAGACAGCCAGACTTGATAAAATCAGAGATGGTCTGAGAGACCATGGCTTGTTGCCAGCCACCATGGTATAGAGTGGGTTCTTAAATACAGCACAAATAACTATGATAAGGCATGACATCAAACATATGAACAATGTGGTTCAGATTCAGACTTTTGCCAGTGCAAGGGGTGGTGTCAGTAACTAGAGAATAGATTTTGTGATGAAGACTTTCTTCAGTCTTGCTAATATTTAGTTGGGCGGATTTTTTTGATTGCCCAGAACTGTGCGCCAGACCAAGAAATAGCGGAGGAGTCAAGAAAAATTGAGCTTTTTTTAGTTCATCCATGTGAAAGGTGACAAAATGCCCTGGGATGATGTGACTGTGCATGAACATGCAGTTGAGAAATAGAAAGGGCAGAGGAGATATTCTGTGAGACAGTAGAGGTGATGGTGTGAGCAAGGGAAGAGAAATCATTGTTAGATTTTAAAACTATTTTAAGTCACATCATACAATAGAAACCATGCATGGAAATTTCCAAGTGGTATGGCATTTTGTAAATTATTGGAGTATTCAGAACCAATGTGACACTTCTTCATTGCATAAAGACATTTTCATTAAGAAACAAAGGAATGCATTTCCAACTGTACTTTATCCAGATACTGGAGGGACCTTTTTTTTTTTATGATGGACACTCCTGCAGCTCTGTTTCAGGTTTTGCTCCTTGATATTGAGGACAATTAATTATCATCCTGAATAGCATTTAACTTACCAGGAAATTCTTCCCTGTGTTTCTCTTTTATCTTTTGCGCCTCATCATAATAAGGTTTCTTCTGTTCTTCAGTCAGTTTATTCCACTCCAGGCCAAGTTGGACACTAATTTCAGCATTATTAGCATTGGGATTCGCCTTGGCTAATGATGGTCTATGAATCCGTGCCCAAACCATAAATGCATTCATGGGGCGTTTTATGTGCCCACTTCTGTCTTTGGAAGGTGGCATATCATTGATTTCTAAAATCAGAACAAAATAAGGAAAATCAGGAGAATGTGTAATGGTAAAGAAGATTTAAAAAATAGTATCTTTAGAGTGCTTCAATATATTACAGTGCTACGAAAGGTTCCACAGATTTAAGCTGCTAAATTGAAATAAAATGTAGCTCCTAGATTTGAAACAATCACACTGAAATGGAGTGGCAAGGAATAGCAAATATCCCAATAGATACACTGTATCTACAGAAAATATAATGCAACAATATTTTAAAAAGTCATTGCAAGTTATTATGGTCATGATAAATAGCTCGTAATGAATTCCGTCACTGGATTCCAGCCAATAATGAATAGATAAATATAACCTTTAGATTGTGCCTTACAAACAATGGTTCCCTTCCCAATTTTCCTGTCTATTTTTATCCAATTCCTGTAAGGATCCAGATGGATGGACTGGCCACAGTTATCTTGTCCAAACATATCATCAAATATAACTCTAATTGTTAAACAATGAACAAAGTTTTATTCAAAATCCAGATAAATGTTATCTTTTTACCACTATCTAAGCAGATGCTGTAATTTCTAACAAGATAGTGATGAAAACTGGCAAAATCTTTTCCAGATTGAGTGATTATGATCAATATTCTTGCACAAATATGATTGTGCATCTATTCAACGTATTTCTGCAAATAATATTCTTTGGAAAGATAAGATTCTTCAAACATCTTCAACATCCAGACCCAGAGCAGGGGCTTACATTGCCCTGCGTGGCCTTAAGGGCCATGGGACTTGCCATCGCTCGCCGGGGGCTTTAACATCGGGAGAAGAATGGAAAAAAGGGGAGAGACAATGACTTTGCCTTCCATCACAGTGAGGAGGAGATTCACTGTGATGGATGTTTGTGTAAATTGTATTCATTGTGTGTCTTGGTTTTTCTTTCTTGTTGTATGACCGCAGAAACCAAATTTTGTTTGTTCAAATGACAATAAACAGTATTGTATTGTATTGTATTCTTCAATCGGAAAATGGACCAAAAAACAGTTAATTTGATGCCAGGAAAAGAATAACAAAAATAACCTAAAGAGCCTGTCCCACTTTCCCGAGTTACTCGCGAATTCTCCCGAGTTTTCCCCTTGATTTAAACTCGGAGAATGTCCGTAGCGAGTCCGTAGCGAGTCCGTAGGAGGCCGTAGAAGTCCGTAGATATATCGTAGCGGCTCGTTATGCCAGCCGTAGGTACTCGGGGCATCAAGTAAGTCGGGACGTTTTTTCCAGCATGTCAAAAAAGTCCACGAGTAAAAAGATAGTCGGGAGGATGAGTTCGTAGATCACAAATCTTGATTTTT
Organism: Amblyraja radiata; assembly: GCF_010909765.2. Lineage (NCBI taxonomy): Eukaryota > Metazoa > Chordata > Chondrichthyes > Rajiformes > Rajidae > Amblyraja > Amblyraja radiata. The sequence goes on from NC_045966.1 coordinate 56,944,324, forward strand.
TTTTAAGGTCCTTTCAACTCGGCAGAGGACTCGGGAAAGTGGGACAGGTCCTTAAATTGTTTCCTATTGATTATATTAATCTAGGAAAACGTTAAACATTGCTGGAACTGTTAACATCTCTTAAGAGTGAGTTACAAATTGACTGCCCCTGAAAATTGGCATTCATCGTTAATCTGTACCTGGTATGGTGAAAACCTGTAGCATGCCAACATCAAGATACCTGTTAATTGTGGTTATTACCTTGTGGAGCCATAACAGCTCAAGCTGTTTATTGGCTGCATGAATTAGCAGGAGTCATATTATCATTATTACATTTCTGGCTTGCATTACAGAGCTGGATACAGAAATTATTGTGGCTGCAGACACCCGTAGGTGGGGGAGGGGGTGGGTGGTGGAGGGTAGACAGGAGGTGGCAATGGGAGGCATTCTAGGTGACACTGAAAGTGGACATTTTTCAGACTAGAGGCCTGTGACTAGTGGTGTGCCTCAGGGTTCGGTGTCATCTCTATCAATGATTTGGGTGAGAATGTAGAAGGCATGATTAGTGAGTTGGCAGATGACACTAAAGTGGGTGGTATTGTAGATAGCGAAGATTGTTGTCAAAAATTGCAGCAGGATCTTGATCGGTCAGGCAGGTGGGCTGAGGAATGGTTGATGGAGTTTTATACAGAGATGTGTGATGTGTTGTATTTTGGAAAGTCTAATCAGAGCAGGACCTACACAGTGAATGGCAGGGCTCTGGGTAGCGTTATAGAGCAGAGGGGTCTAGGAATGCAGGTATATAGTTCAATGAAAGTGGCATCACTGGTAAATGGGGTGGACAAAAAGGCTTTCAGCACAATGGCCTTCATCAGTCAGAGTATTGAGTCTAGAAGTTCGGAGAGCACGTTACAGTTGCGCAGGACATTGGTGAGGCCACATTTGGAGTATTATGTTCATTTTGGTCACGCTGTTATAGGAAAGATGTTGTTAAGCTGGAAAGGGTGCAGACAAGATTCATGCGGATGTTGCCACGACTCGAGGGCCTGAGGTATAGGGAGAGGTTGAGCAGGCTAGGACTTTATTCCATGGTGCGCAGGAGGATGAGGGGTGATCTTATAGAGGTGTATAAAATCATGAGAGGATCAGATAGAATAATTGCACCCAGAGTTGGGGAATCAGAAACCAGAGGACTTAGGTTTAAGGTGAGTGGGGAAAGATTTAATAGGAACCGGAGCAGCAACATTTTTTAAAAAGCATGGTAGGTATATGGAATGGGCTGCCAGGTGAGGCACGTACCATTACAAAGTTTGAGAAACATTTGGACAGGTACATGGATAAGAAAGGTTTGACAAGATATGGGCAGGTGGGATTAGTGTAGATGGGGCAAGCTGGTCAGCATGGGCAAGTAGGGTAGAAGGGCCTGTTTCCACACTGTAGTGTTCCACACTAAGCCCTCGAGGCACATGATGAGAAGGCTACGGGAAAATATAATTAATTTGGTGATGGCGTGCATCCTTGAGACAGTATCAGAGGATGTTTAATTTCCTTCCATTGCCAGTCAATATTAGTAAATAAGTAAATAACATTTCAAATGCTCAACTATGAATTACATCACTTGTCCAAGCAATTACACGATTTAGCATAATATTATATTTCTTAGCTGCTAAAAACTCTATAACTTGAGTTTGTGCATGTATGTGCTTTACCTTGCATTCAGCATCGTTGAAGTTAGCCAATACTGTTGGCTAATCAACCATAATAGTCGCATTATCCAAACAGATTGTATGATGTTTGCTGACACAATTCTCTCTCTTTCACAGAAATAGCTAATAGACAATTGGAAACTAACCAGAGGGGACGTGGTGCAAATGCAGTTTTTAATTCCTTGAAAGAGATGGTATTAGCTATTGGAAAGACTGGTGAGTGGGTAAAAACATTCAATGTGATAACACCCTCCTTCATAATCTTTTCCCCCACATGCTTCTCACTCATACCTAACTCTTTCCTAATTTACAAACTACATACGATGTAAGCATGCATTTCTTCCTCCTTGCAATTTCACCGCAAACCGTGTTCCTTTTTCATTTCGGATGCTCCAGAACTGCAACCTGTCCATGGAATGGTGGGGAAGCAGGAAGGCAGTGCAGACACAAGTGCATCTACAATGATTTCACATTCTCAATCAATAGTTCTGATACTGCTGCTGTCTTAATTTAGAGGACACCACAGAAGGAGGAATGCATTTAGTGCGATGCTGAGCATGAATGGCCACCCGGAGAAGTGGGAAAAGAAAAGTGTAGATGCCAGTTCATTGGAGAGCAAAATAACACTTGGTTTCTTCCGCAGGCGACCAAGATGTTTCAATGGGGCAATCTACAGATAAAGATTGACAACCATAAGTACCCAAGTGATCGGCGGATTGAGAATCAAGCAAGAAAACTGTGAGCAAGAAGCATAAAGGAGTTTAGCACTGCCATTCGGCTCATTGAGTCCAACTCTTCCTCATACCAAGCCAGCTCTCAAAGCATTCTCACATCTGACCCCCTCACCCCACTTTTCCTGTCATCTATTATTTCTCATAAACTCATCAACTCCCTGTTATTCTCCTGTCATCAACCTACACTAAAGGTTAGTTTAGTGAAGGCAATTGACATACTAACACAGCTTGTCTTTGGATTGGTGAGGAAACTGAAGCACTCATAGAATTTGTTTTGTATTCACAACAGGAGCATACAAACACCTGACAGCACCCAACATCAGGATGTAATTATTTTTACTGGAGCTGTGTGGAATCTGTGCTAAGTGCTGTCCCAATGTACTACCCATGATGCAGATCTATAAAGAGGGGAAGGTAAGCTCTGGTGACTGCGGACGTAATTAGTTGGGAGCAGCCCCGGCTGAAATAAGCAGTGACACCCCAATATGAAACACCGATCTTTCCCAAATCAAGCCAAATCAGCTATATTTATAACCTCGAGATTGCTATCTCTTGTGCAAGGATAAACTGTCATCCTATGGGTTGCCTCATAGCTTAGAAAAAATCTGGGAGTCACTGGCTCTTTGTGGGACTCCATTACTTAGTTTTTGACTCTTCTGAGCCAGAACCACAATGTAGTAGGTGCCACAAACTGTAGCTGGCAATCGGTTGGTGAATGTTATAGCATGGCCTGTACATCACAAGGCTTTTCCCTGAGATGCTTCGTGGCTTGACAGTTGACAGGACCTCGCCCGAAGTCTCGTCGGATGGCAGGACTGGGAACCCGCCCGAAGGCTCATTGGTCGGCGGGACCGGGAACCCTTCCAAAGGCTCATCAGACAGCCTAACCAGAAGGGAGCTGGAGACGTCAGGAGCTTGGGCCGGTAGGAGGGTGAACCAGGGTAATACCTCCAGTACCTTCAAAGCAGGAAGCAGCTTTGTCTTTGAAAAATGGTGCCAAAATTAGCAGCGGACACATGTGTAATATGCAAAGAAAATGTCACAGTGCAGTTGCACAAGTGACAAATAAAGCATTATTGACTATTGACGTTCGAGAGTCTCAACCTAGTGCTGGAATGTACCGTGGCCATGTGCCATAGGAAAAATTACACCCGATACAAGTTTCACTTGGGTAGCTTACACCCCCCAGTGGTATGAATATTGACTTCTCTAATTCAAGTAACCCATTCTTTCCCTCTCTCCATTCCCCCTCCCCCCCCAGCTTCCTAGTTCTCCAACCAGTCTGACTGTCCCCTTGATTAAATTGTATCTCTGTATGCTTTGTTGTCAGCTTCTCCTAGCTAACAATGATCACTTCTTCATTTTCCTTCAACCACATCCCCTTTGATGTTTCGTTTTCACACACACTTCTTTATCTCCCCTGCCTCTCAGTATGAAGAAGGGTCTCGACCCGAAACGTCACTCATTCTTTCTATCCAGAGATGCTGCTTGTTCCGATGAGTTACTCCAGCATTTTGTGTCTACAAAGTTATGTGCTGTCTGTTTTCACTTTGCAATAAGCTTTCCAATGGATGTTGGTTTTACTACCTCCACAAAAATTGCATACAGCAAAGACCACAGACATGCCAACCGAAGAATAGCAAACAAAAAGAGTAATTTTTTCTTTCAGCATGTGACTGCAGAAGCTGGAAATCTGAAATAAACCAGAAAGTGCTGGAAATATTCCCTGCAGTTGTACAGGGTCTTGGTGAGACCACACCTGGAGTATTGCGTACAATTTTGGTCTCCTAATCTGAGAAAATACATTCTTGCCATAGAGGGAGTACAGAGAAGGTTCACCAGACTGATTCCTGGGATGTCAGGTCTTTTTTATGAAGAAAGACTGGATACTCGGCTTGTACTCGCTAGAATTTAGAAGATTGAGGGGGGATCTTATAGAAACTTACAAAATTCTTAAGGGGTTGGACAGGCTAGATGCAGGAAGATTGTTCCCGATGTTGGGGAAGTCCAGGGCAAGGGGTCACAGTTTAAGGATAAGGGGGAAATCTTTTAGGACCGAGATGAGGAAAACATTTTTCACACAGAGAGTGGTGAATCTCTGGAATTCTCTGCCACAGAAGGTAGTTGAGGCCAGTTCATTGGCTATATTTAAGAGGGAGTTAGATGTCGCCCTTGTGGCTAAAGGGATCAGGGGTGTATGGAGAGAAGGCAGGTACAGGATACTGAGTTGGATGATCAGCCATGATCATATTGAATGGCAGTGCAGGTTCGAAGGGCCGAATGGCCTACTCCTACACCTAATTTCTATGTTTCTATGTTTCTATTCCGCAGATCAGGCAGAAACTGTGAAGGATCACTGACATGAAAGAATTGTTTATCGATCCATAGATGCTACCTGACTGCTGAGTCTCTCAAACACTCTATGTTAGTTATTGTTTGCTTAATTTGTAAGTAAGAATGCAGTAATGGAGTACATTTAGGAAAAAAAAATACAGAATGCAATTATAAGTTTCTGTGCAGAAAGGACAGAAAAAAGGAACCCATGAAGAGATTTTTATAAAGCATACCTATTAGTAAATTATTAAACATTTTATCTGTAAATACCCATTGGCTACTGTAATTAGAAGATGATGACATTCAAGAGTAAGTTAGCAACGTGAATTCAGGATGCGAATGGAAAAATATTAAAGTAGCTATCTTTCGTCTGTTCAAGAAATTCTGTGATGAAATAACTAGTTATTTTATGGCTTAAAGTTTGTCAATTTTTGTAAAGTTATCTATAGATTCACAGACTTATTACAGCACAGACCTCAGTTGGACAATCGGGTCCTTGCTAAGTTTCCCTGTCCCATTCCCCATAGTCCTGCATACTATTTTCTCCCAAATGCTCACATAATGTGTTGGAAGCTGCTGATTGACTCAATTTCCAACATTTCTCCTGAGGTAGTGAATTCTGGGTCATAAACACTCTCTGAGAAAAAAAGTTCATCCTCACCTTTGTACAATTTCCCCTGAATTTTATACATGTTACATTGTTGGTCCTTGTATCGTCTATTGAATAGCTTCCCTATATTTATCAGTTCTCACCCAGTCATAACCTTGCACATACCTATCAAATCTTCCATTCATTTTCTTGGCTATAAGGAGAATAACCCCATCTTCTGTCTATAAATTCCACATCCCTGCAGCCATTCAGTAAATCTTTTCTGCACTCTTTATGATCTTTATATCCTTCCTAAAGCATGTTTTCCACAATTTGATATAATACTCCAAAACTTTGGCCAAAACAATATTTTGGACAGTTCAACAAAACCTTCCTGCTCCACCATTGTCAGAGGGAGGCCAAACGCAAATTGGAGGAACAGCATCTCATATTTTGCTTGGGCAGCTTACAACCCATGGGTATGAATATTGATTTATTTAATATCAGATAACCCTTGCATTCACTCTCTCTCCATCCCTCCCACACCCAAGTCACACCAGCTTTTCGTTCTCACCTAGCAAACAGCTATCAATGGCCTGTTTCCTTTATCGTTGTTACTTTTTTACATATCTTTCATCTAGTTGTTCTATATCACGCTACATCATCATCTATATCTCGCATTTCCCTTTCCCGCAACTTTCAGTATGAAGAAAGGTCTTGACCTAAAACGTCAACCATTCCTTCTTTCCAGATATGCTGCCTGTCCCGCTGAGATACTCCGGCATGTTTTGTCTATTTTCTGCTTTAGTTCCCTATGGGTCTATTTAAGAATCCATGAATCCTAGAATCTCATATGCTTTACAAGTCAAATTCTCAACATGCCATGCCAGTTTCAGTTGAATTCTCTCATTGGATAGCCCACTTATTAAAGTGTAACCCAATGTGACAAGAAAGGCAGAGAACTCCTCTCCCCTGACATCAGCCTGATGAAGGGTCTCGACCCGAAACGTCGCTCATTCCTTCTCTCCATAGATGCTGCCTCACCCGCTGAGATACTCTTACATGTCTACCAGAGGACTGTAATGGCTGTGTTGTGGAAACCTGACAGAGATGGAAAGTAAGAAAAATATGACTTCCCAGCTTCAGCAGAGAAAAGGAAAGGTACAGTGTCCATAGGAAACTGCTAAGATATTTTTATGCAAGATAGAGTATGTGTGAAAACACAAAGATGGGAAGCATGGACAAATTTAATCAGAATTTTTCACTATTGGTCTGCGAAATTTGGAAGTATTTTGAAAACAATAATTGTGATCACTGTGGTAGTTAATGGCTAAATTGGTTTTAATTATACTAATGTATTACATGGAACAGCACAGCACAGAAACAGGCCCACAATGTTCGTGCCAAACATGTCAAGCTAAGCTGAAATCATCTGCCAGTCCATGATTAATACCCCCTTATTTCCTGCACTTCCATGTGCTTATCCAAAAGCCTCTTAAATGCTATTATCATATCTACCTCCACCCATACCACTGGCAATGCATTTCAGGCATCCAAAACTCTTCTGTGTGAAAAACTTGTCCTGCACATTGATATATTACTAACTCTCATCTTGTTTGCTTGTTTGTATGCGTGCGTGTGCGTGAGATCCCAAAACCCCACCAAAATGGTACACGATAGCGCTACAATTTATGGCCCACCTTACCCACCCCATTGTCCTGGGATGTGAATGAAACAAGTTTTGTTCGGATTTATGTTATATTTTACAAGTTATTGACATTTAAAATTTTGCAAAATACATTTTTCTAACCATTTTTCTACCTGCCCTGCCCGCCGCATTCGTCGATATCACAATGATGTCACAATGGGATCCCGAATCTCATTTACATTTTTTTTAAAATCTCATTAAAAAAAAAAAAATCAGTTTTAATCAAATTATTCCATTTTCATTAATATCTAACATTGTGTTTAGGTTATTTTAAAGAAAAATCGCAGTTTTCATTGTAGAGGGGTGGGATAAGGGAGGTTTCATTTAATTTTTTTTTGCAATTTTCATTGTGGGTGGGTGGGTGGGATGGGAGGAGGCGGGGAGTGGGGGAGTAGGGTGATAGAGGGAGAGGAGGGGGTAGGAGGGGTGAGGGAGATAAAAGTGGGCAAGGTGAGGAGGGAGAGTGTGGGAGGAGGGGGGGGATAGAGGGAGGGAGGGAGTGGGGGAGGTAGGGAGTGGGGGATAGAGGGTGAGGAGGGCAGTGGGGGAGGTGAGGATGGAGAGTGGGATAGGGGGGAGGTGAGGAGTGGGGGAGCAGGGAGATAGAGGGAGAGGAGGGGGTAGGGGTTATGGAGGTAGGGAGTGACTGAGGTTAGGGGAAAGGAGAGGGAGGGAGAGGTGAGGGAGAGAGTGGGGGAGGAGAGGAGGAGAAGGGAAAGAACAGGGAGGGTGAAGAGGAAGGGGAGTGCTGGGGATGAGGGGGAATGGAGCATAGGGGTAGGACTCACGTCACAACGGGGATCTCTGGCATCACAACGGGAACCCCTCAGCCACACATGCACAGTTGGGGGCTATGGATGAGTGGTGGAATATTGCGTTGGGGACGGGGCCCAACGGGTCCGCACCTGGTCTCGGCTCCATTAAACTTTCCCCCTCCGACCTTAGTTATGCCCCTAGTGTTGGACATTTCCACCCCGAGAAAAAGGTTCTGACTGTCTATCCTCTCTGTGCCTCATAATTTTATATACTTCGATCAAGTCTCCCCTCAAATTCCAATGTTCCAGAGAAACCAATCCAAGCCTATCCAACCTCTCCCTGTAGCTGAAACCCTTCCATGCAGCATTCTGGAAAATTTCCTCTGCGCCCGCTCCAAAGCCTTCACATCTTTCCTGTGATTGTCAAAGTAAGATTTCAGTGTGGTTTCTGAGATCTGTTATAATTGAAGCCTATTGTAGGCTGGGTTGTTTAACAAATCTGGCTGAGTCCATAATGCTCTGAAATGTTTTGTAGTCTAGGGCAGACCAGTTGCCAAATTGAGCAGTGTTGCAGTTTAACTTGACATCATGTTTGGCACGAACATTGTGGGCTGAAGGGCCTGCTTCTGTGCTGTGCTGTGCTGTTCCGTGTAATACATTAGGAAGCTATCTTTGATTATGGTACATTATAGTGCATTATGATACATAATGGCATCCATTAATGGTATACATTAAGATACATTATGGTGCATCTATAGAAATTGGTAGAAGTCATTTGAGACATGCTCAATTTCTTTAGTCTTTTGAAGCTTTGAACTAATCTGTGCAGGGTCTCCTTTATCTGCTCAAAACTCTTCAAATGCCCATGAATGTTTTCCATGATTATTGTTTTACAAGCTTCCCCGCAACTGTGTTAAAGGGTTTGCAAGTCTATCCCTGCATTTGTTTTTGCACTGTGTTGTATTTACCATTTTGCAGTCCACTGGCATCTTCCCTGTAACTAGGGAGTATTAGGCAATTAGAGTCAAATGTAGCTCATTACATTAATCAGTGGGCACCCATCCAAATTCATTCCATCTTCCAGCACTTGGTGCATAGCCTTCAATTCCCAAGTGATTTAAGTGCCCATCTAAACAATTCCTAAATGGTGTCAATGACTTTATTACCACCAGTCTCTGGGTGAAAATACAAACGTTTGTCCTATAGACTTGATAAATATATGTATGTATTTATTTATTTATATGTCTCCTCTTGGCTTCCTTCACTCAAGGGGAAGCAGATCTGGCCTTTCCAGCCTCTCGTCATCACTGGACTGCTCCATCACAGGAAACATCATCATTAATTTTCTTTGTACCCTGTCCTGTGCTAACATATCCTTCCTCTGGTGTGATGACTGGAACTGCAGGCAGTACCCCATTGAGGTGTGACCAATGTTGTATAAAACTGGAGCATAACCTCTCTGCTTTTGTACTCAGTGCCTCAACTATTGGAGATCAGCATCCCATTTGACTTCTTAACATTTGTCACCCCCAAGGATGTTTGGTTGTACATCAAGCTCTCACTGTTTCACAGCCCTCCCTAAGTCTCACCACTTATGGCGTTTGTCCTAGCCTCATCAGTATTCCAAAAATTCATCATCTCACAGTTATCACAATTAAACTCCATCTGACATTTTCCTGCATATTTCACCAGCACTTCAATAACACCCTGTAGTCCTATGTTTATTCTTCATATGATCAATGACTCCATCAATTATAACATCTACTTTGCAACCTCAGTACTCATTTCCCACAGCAAACTAGTTTAACTCGATCTGGGCTATTTTAAGGTATGGGTGCCCACTGATTAATGTAATGAGCTACATTTGATTTAACCTACTTGACCTCCCGGTGGCTCAGCACTTCAACTCCCCCTCCCATTCCCAATCCGACCTCTCTGTCCTGGGTCTCCTCCATTGCCAGAGTGAGCAACAGCGGAAATTGGAGGAACAGCACCTCATATTCCGTCTGGGGTCCTTGCGCCCTTATGGCATCAACATTGAATTCCCCCAATTTGGCTAGCCTGTGCTGTCCCCTCCCCTTCCTTCACCCTCTAGCTGTCTCCTCCCCCCCTCCCATCCGCCCGCCCTCGGGCTCCTCCTCCTCCCTTTTTCCTTCTTTCTTTCCCCACCCCCCATCAGTCTGAAGAAGGGTTTCGGCCCGAAACGTCGCCTATTTCCTTCGCTCCATAGATGCTGCTGCACCCGCTGAGTTCCTCCAGCAATTTTGTGTACCTTGGGCTATTTTAAGTATGGCTAACCATTTTAGTAACTCTGCTTGTTAATTTTTACCCCATCCTTCTACAGAGATTATGGCACAATTCCCTTGGCAAAGACTCATACCAAGAAATCATTTATAATTCCAGCTATGCCTTGTGCTAATTTTATATAGATCACCTTCTTTATCCCTAATTGCCTGCAGCCCTCCTCTTACTGAACTATAGTGAATGAAAATTTTTTAACATGAAATGTGTAAATAAATATGAAATTCTGAGCAAGATTATCATTGGTATTGACAATCTTAGTGTATAGTGAAAGGAGTTTTTTCTACTTTTAAGAAGTCTGCAAAGGGATACAAAGACTTGTTTGTTCAAATCTTTAAAAGAAAACCTAAGTATCTTAAAGATTGATTTTATATCTAATTATCCTGCAGGGATCCTTTTCTGCTAACTATGTGACCTTCAAAATTCTATGAGCATTTCTCATGAAAGAAATTAAACATAAATTCGTAAAATTAACTTAATGTCGCACATTCTTGTAATGGGTCAAAGGTAATGGACATCATTGTGCCCAACTGCGAGAGTCACGTGAATGATGACATTACTTAGCACTTGAATACAAGGAGTTGGCTTTAAGATAAGTGAGGGAATTCTAAAAGTGCTTGAAACCTTTATTCAAAATCCAACTGATACTTGTAAAATACTTGTAATTATGTTTTTTCCCATTCTGAATAATGGTTTTCAGGATTTGTCACACAAGAAACATATGAAATGAGCAATAACTATTGCCTAAAATATTGGAGGATTTTAACTCAAACACAAACTTAATCCATGGAATGGATCTAACCATAGAATAGTATCTGTTTAAAGTGGAAGTGTGATGTCCTCGGCTAACTTTACAAAAAGAAACTCGAAGAGATGAAGGTCTCTGTTTGCATTATTCATATATACTGTATTCCTCAAAAACAGCTGAATTTAGGACATAATACAAATCAAGATTTATATTGCCAGCAAGGCTCATAGAATCATATAGTATGAATAAGTTTATTTATTTATTGGCCAAGTATGTACACATACAAGGAATTTGCCTTGGTGCTCCGCTCGCAAGTAACAACACGACATACAGTAATCAATTACGAATAAAATATAAAACATTAAAACATTAAGAATAAAACATTATAGTTTAAACATGTGAAGGAAATAAAATAGCAGAGCAAAAGGAGGCTACAGACTTTTGGTTATTGAGTAGAGCTACTGCTCGTGGAAAAAAAGCTGTTTTTATATCTGGCTGTGGTGGCTTTGACAGTCCGGAGTCGCCTTCCAGAGGGAAGTGCTTCAAAGAGTTTGTGGCGAGGGTGAGAGGGGTCAGAGATGATCTTACCCACTCACTTCCTTCCTGGCCCTTGCAGTGTACAGTTCGTCACAGGTCCTTTGGCCAACTGAGACAACGCTAATCATGAAGTACTCTAAAATAATCCCATTATTATTATTTCTACCACATTCAATTCCCCTAACATTCTACTACTCATCTGCACACTAAGGTGTAATTTACATTGATTAATCAATATATCAACCAATACATCTTTGGGATATGGGAAGAAACAGGAGCACCTAGAAAAAAACCCTTGAGGTCACAGGAATAATACGGAAACTTCAGTCAGCACCTAAAGTTCAGGACTGAACCCAGATCACTGGGACTATGATGTAGCAGCTCGCCTAACTGCCCCACTGTGTCTTCCACTTATTTTGAGTAAATTAAGTCGAAATAAGATGTCAGCACATCTACCTTTAAATGCAGAATTCTAGAAATTGCTGCAAAGTATAACCTTTTTCTTCACCAAATTTAATCTCACACTGAAGTCATAATAAGGATACTTACTTGTATTAACCCAATGAACATACCAGAGAATTTTAGCCTTTTTGTCTTTTTTTTGTTATTTTTATTGTGTTTCAAGTTTGTGTTAATGTTCTCTGCTTTATTTTATGTGGGGGATGGGGGCAGGGGGCAGGGGGCAGGGGGTCGGGGGAAACTTTTTTTCAATTTCTTACCTTGCCGGAGATGCGATTGTTTTCCGTATCGTATCTCCGGTCGCTCTGTGGCCTAACAACATGGAGCTGACGGCCTTGCTCGGGACTGACTTTGAGCCCCACCGCGGGGACGTGGACTTACCATCGACGCTGATCCCTTGCCTGGGATCGACGCTCCAACTGTGGATTTCACCATCGAGGAGCTCGCAGTCTAAGGTAGAGACTGATGTCGGGAGCTCCAAACAACGCGGAAGGTTTTGAACAGCCCCGGGACAGATCACCCGGTGTAGGGGAGCTGAGATTCCCCCCGATGAAGGAGCTTGATCGCCATGATGCGAGTGCCCAAATGCCACGGGTTACGGGAGCCAAGATCACTCCCGTGGTCAGGGGCTCGAGGCCCCCGACCGCGGGAGAACAAAGAAGGGAAGAGATTGAACTCTTTTTCGCCTTCCATCACAGTGATGAATGTGGAGGAGTCACTGTGGTGGATATTCATGTTAATTCTGGATAATGGATCATTGCTTAAAAGTCCAAGAAAACATCAGCAGACATGGACAACGCCACCAACACCTCCTAATTAAAGGAGAGTGCTAATGGCTTGAAGAAAGCTGCATCATTTCTCCCTCATGAGGGAAGTTTACTCACAGTTTCAGTTAGGACCTGCAGAAACAGCTAGATATTATTAGGACATTTGGGATGCTGTTGCAAGTCTTTCACTCAAGTTCTTTCTTCCCCCCCCCAAAAAAACCCTTCACGGTGTAACTAAAAACAAGATCTTAAACAAACTGCTCCTGCTAACTTGCACATTAATTCTCCCCTTCTTCCATCTCGAGCAAATTATTTAAACACACTGCAGAGCACCATACTCTGTTTGTTGAACACTCCAAGGCAGTGGGAGAAAGCTTATTTCCAGCAGCCATAATGTGGTCTTCACTAATGTCCTTGATAGTGATGAAGTTGTCCTTGTACAGCTGCTCAGCTGGTGAGTTTGGAACTCTGAGCAGAGTAAGCAAGGATAATATGGTTCATGAAAGCCAAGGGGATCACCATTAATTTGGTGATTTTGCTTGATGTGCCTATGTTTTTTATGACTCTTCAGCAAAGGTCATAATTGGACTCAAAAACTATTTAGTTTAGTTAGGGATGAAACACACTCTGTATATTGTGATGGTACACAAAAATGCTGGAGAAACTCAGCGGGTGCAGCAGCATCTATGGAGCGAAGGAAATAGCCAACATTTCGGGCCGAAACCCTTCTTCAGACTGATGGAGGGTGGGGGGCGGGGAGAAGCGGGGAGAAGAAAGGAAAAAGCAGGAGGAGGCCGAGGGCTGAGGGATGGGAGGAGACAGCCCGAGGGTTGAGGAAGGGGAGGAGACAGCAAGGGCTAACAAAATTGGGAGAATTCAATGTTCATGCTAGCAAAATTGGGAGAATTCAATGCTAACAAAATTGGGAGAATTCAATGCTAACAAAATTGGGAGAATTCAATTGCGATGTCCCATTAGGCTTGCAATTGATGCCAGGAAATAATGAGTTGTGAGTGGGTGAACTAGACATAGAATCCTAGACATAGAAGTCCATTCCAATCTCCTGATTAGTATGATTCCACCTTAAAATGATCACTGGCATGATCTCTCTTGGGCAAAAAAGACAAATGTGCTGGAGTAACTCAGCGGGTCAGCTAACATCTCTGGAGAACATGGATAGGTGATGTCTTGGGTTGGGACTCTTCTTTAAACTGATTGTGGTGCAGTGGATGTGAAGAAAGCTGGAAGGGAAGAGGGGCAGGACAAAGCCTGGCAAGGATTAGGTGGGTTCAAAGAGTGTTTTGTTTAGACAGATAGTTGGACAAAGGCCAGAGATGAAAAGACAGATGGTATTGAAGCGTCACACAAAAGGATTTAAGAGTTGGGAATTGCGAAGCTTGAGAAAGGAATGTAAATGGAACGGGAAGGAAGAAATAGGTGGGGCACAGGGGGAGAAAACTCTTGGGCAAAATTATTTTTATATGCAATTTATTCATGAATCTTGGGCATGGATGAATCAAATTCTTTGGCTTGTATGGTCTCCAACATGTTTGGTCCCTTCGTATATCTATACGTTAGAAAACAATCTTTCTCCGAAATATTTTTAATTGTTTAAATAAATATTGGTATGTCACCAGCAAAACAATTTTTTAAAATAATTATTAAATATGATTCTTGGTGTAATTATTGTCTATGTGTCTTAAAATACCAAATCAAACCCTGCCACGCTTACACAACTTGATTTTGGAGTGCTATACAATAGCCACTGTTACAGGTCCCATGGAGATTTACTGTTGAAAATATGTTGCTTAGCATATAAATAATACCAGGACTACACTGAACTCAAATAGGGTTTGTCAGAAGGCAAATTATTTTTTTCTTAAATATAGATAAAGACTTCTAGAAGTACCTGCTTCAGTAGGAGGTACAGTAAGAGGAACATTGATAGTGTTGATCTTCAAGGATGGGTCCACTTGTGTCTGTAGCCTAATGTCGCCCAAATTGTTTGATGCTAGTGATCCAGATAATTTGGCAAATTTGACCACATCGCAAGTGGAAGTTGAACCTTGAAGCTGAAGTTTAATTCCAGGTGGAAGTGGGTGCAAAGTTATTGGAAGTTTCAGATCTGTATGTTGTGACCCATCAGTTCCATTCAGATCCTTTAAGAACAATAAATCTTTAGTCTGCTGAGTTCCCCTGTTGGAACCAGAAGGTTTATAATGGTCATCATCTTCTATTTTTATCTTTTCAGTCATATGTTGGCCAGCAATATTTTGATCACCATAATCCTTTCTTGAGCTTAACCCTGAAACATATTTATTTTCACTCTGAAAAAGAAATGGAAAATGTTAAGGAGAAAATCTGAATTTTTATCATTATTTTTATGTTATCTTATTACTTAATGCCGCCTTATTACTTGATTTGTAAAATCCTTTTCTCTGGAGTAGAGAGCATTGATGACTTCCCTGATCAGAAGATTCTGGATTTTATTCCTTGGCTGCATTGTAGGAGCTAAGTGAGTCAATAGGGGTTGATATCAAAATCGCAGGTTTCAACAGGAAAAAAAGTTAAATCGGAATCTTTCCTCCTGATTATTTTTCTTGGAAACTGCAAATGCATAAATGTTTTGATAAGAGCACAAACCGACACAGCTAATGAAATGACTCCCGGTTGAATCATTTCCTAAGATTCACAGTTGACATTTTCACATTCAGAATATCCATGGGACTGTTTTCCAGCATGAGGTGGTATAACCAGGAAGGGGAAAAAGCACATAGAACATCATAAATCAGGAAATTTCTCTTTCCTGTTAGCTAAAACAATTAATCTAATAAGGGAAGCAATGTTAGTTGACCCCAAAGGTGCAAAATCTATTTTCCTGAGGGATGAGAAATTCACAACATCATAAAAGAGGGAACAAAATTTGGTATTGGTCAGATGTGTTATTTTTATTGCTTTTTCTTACATATAGGTCAACACTGGAGAAAAAAGTGTCTAATTATTTCAAAAGTGATGAACAAAATTTTCGGAATTACATCTTATCCGCTACTTTGTTCAATATAATCATCAATATCAAAGTCCAGGGATGCTTTAAGAGATGCTAATACGTGAGGTGCGAACACAGTTTAAGTTTTCTTTATAAAACAAAATTCAAGACCGTCTTTTATGAAAGCTTTTTGTTTTCTTTAACCAAGTTAGTCTCACTTTAACCAAGTTAGTATATCCGACCCTATTCGAACAATTGTGCTTTACTGTTATTGACATGATGATTTCACATTGATTTACTAATAATTTTTTGCACATAAGATGTTTTGCCCTATTCCTAAATGAATATTAGTTGAACTTTTTAAGCGGGTTAATCAACTTTGTAATAATATTCATTAGTTATTAGTTGAGCGCTCAGAGAACTCCAGAAACAATAGAAATCTATTTAAGGATTATCAGGGAAGAGTTTGAGTTTCTTTGTGCTTTTTATGCTAGAAATATCAGCATTCAGAAATGGTCAACTTAATTTTGCTCTAACAAAGACAGTGTGAAAAAATTATTCACACAAGTAGAAAAATAGACAAGTAGTCTATTTTTAAATGCTGTGAGATTGAAAGGTATTGGCGTTCAGAGGGCTGGTATACAAATCTTTGAATATTAGTTGGAAGTGCAGCATGCCATAAGGAAAGAATACATTAGTTAATCATTGCTGCAAAAGGATTTAAGTACAAGGAGCCTCACAACATTTTTTATATAGTTTGGTTAAGCTACATCTAGAGCCTCTGGAAGTGAAACAAATGTTCACCAGATTGCATCCAAGTGGAGAGTAGCAGGGAGCAGGTTTGTCTTTGGACAAACAATAAAGAAGACTGAGACTATATTTACTTTAATTTTGAAGGATGACTGATGATCTCCCTGAAACATTCAACATTCTTACAAGCTTGTCAAGGTACACAAAATAATGTTTCCACTGGCAGGGATTTAAGGCAGAGATGAATATATTATTGATATTAAGATAATAAAGAAAAGTGGCGCTGAAGAAATATATAATCTATAATCTGTACGGAATGTGAGTGTTATAGTCTTCACTTGCTTCTAAATCTTATGTTCCTATGTACTGGAGAACGCCATATTATAATCAGTGGAAAAATACTTCCATATTCATAAACAAGGTGCAGTAGGAACACAGAAGGCCACACAGCATCTGTGGAGGGAAATGGACAGATAATGTTTTGAATTGGGACCCTTCTTCAGACAGATGGAGTAGAGAAGAATTGCTGGTAAGGAGAGGCGAGGGGAGGGGTAGGGCAAGAACTGGCAATTGATAGGTGATAAACAAGGTATACTCTCACAAAAGTCATTATCATCAAGCAAAAGCAGGAAATATAGGGACAATAGCAGTGGTGAATAAAGTAATACAACGCATTCATTCTACAATGGATTCCAATAATTTCTTGTAGATCAATGCTCTAGTGTGTAGACACAGACTAGCAGGCCAATGCAATGTAAATGCATTGTCGTGAAGGTCTGAACGGTGCAGGCCTTGCATTGCATCTTGTATATTTAAATAAAGCCTCACCTGAACACCACCTTGGAATTCAATTTAAACCATACCTCAAAAATTCAGGAATTAACTGGTTATATTTTTTTTTGTTTTGAAACTTGCCCTGAAATTTGTTAAATGTAATTGTGTGGGAAAAAAAATAGTAACGGTTCCAATTCCTGTACTTGTTAACTTTCCATGAGAAAGTAGTGTAATTGGAGAATGCAAGTGTAAAAGCTATGTACTACATCTGCTGTGTGTGACATATACAGGCTCTTCAAGTGGATTAGTTTACGTCATTGGGCAAATAGGTAGGCTGCAATGTCTTAAATTTAAAATCCCTCCACCACTCATCTCATATGCCCACAATTGCCAAAGTTTCCTCAGAGACCTTCAAAACTATGAATTTTACCATCTAAATATAGAAGTACAGCACCGCCGTCATCTTGAGGTTTCCTTCCAAGTTAATCACCATCCAAATGTGGGTCTACGTCCCTCCACTCTCAATGGGGCCAAATTCTGAAATTCCCAATCTATAAACATTGTGGGAACTCTTCACTATATGAATTGCAAAATTCAAGATGGCTGACCAGAAGGGAATGGCAGGGAATGATAGACTTGATAGGACTTATATTCCTCGCTCATCTATAGTTCAAGTTCAAGTGAGTTTATTGTCATGTGTTCCTGTATAGGACAATGAAATTCTTGCTTTGCTTAAGCACACAGAACATAGTAGGCATTTACTACAAAACAGATAAGTGTGTCCATATACCATGATATAAATATATACCAAATATAGAATATAGACCAAATATAGACCAAATCTAAATGTCAAGGCATATGATGCATGACTGTTACATTTCAACTTTTTTTTTTAGTTTTCTATTCATTAGAATTCATGCAATCCTGGAGTTAGATGCAAGTATTGATGATTATAGATAAGCCAGCGGTAGTACAGTATATAACATAGTATATATGGTGCTGGTTTTTTATACTCACTTGTTATAAACTGTAATTAGTAAATAGTTGGTATTAGAACAAGAAGACTAGCCAAATAATCTTAACATCCTCACCTCCACCAACTACATGCACCCCTACCCCCAAATATTTCTATTATTGTAGAAAACCATTTCTGGAATTATATTTTAGTAAGAATAATCTGCAGACATTTGTTATGGAACATATTATTTTAAAAATAAACAAAGTAGGCTTTAAAGGAAGAATATTTGCTTTAAAATAGAATAATATTCAACTTCTTTGAACTTCATTGAATATGGTATTAGGTCATCTTATCCAACATGATTCCATAACTTTACAATACCAACTACTTCTGTCACATATATACAATAACCATTACAATATTTTATATACAACCCCTAAATGCAGGCAAATGTTATTAATCCACAAAGATTCATGTTTTTATAAATTTAATGTGCATGCTAATCCTAATTCTTGAAAGGCATTTGTTAAAAAGTTCTCACGTTGCATTATTCAAACCCATTTAAGCCAAATCTTAATCATCTGCACAGATGATACTGTCACTTTATTATGTAGATTCTATTGTGATCTTAGAGAAGGGAATAGTAACAGTCACTGATCTGTATTGGTTAAGTAAACATTCAAAATATAAGCATCAAATTGAAAAAATTATATTTCAGTTTAAACTCAAGTATTCAAGAGAAAATCTCTCAAATGGAGGTACCTTCCACAGGATTGACACAAACAAAAAAAAAGATCAGTGGTTTGCCTTCACTTGCCTGACCACAATGAAGGTTGAATATAGTCACATGTGCCAAATATAGTTTAATAAGGAGACCACGTTGCACAGACTGAACCAAAAACACTGACAGGAGTAAACTGTGATTTCTTTTTGCAACCTGACTTAGCTGCCTTATCAGACAACTGAGCCAATGGTATGCTGAATGCAAGTACAAATCCAGAACTCCTGCTCTACATCATGCCAAGATGTCGCCATTTCTATCTCCATCGAGCCAACTGAAGGTTACCTTCAGAGAAATGTAGGGGCACCATTCCGTGGCACTCTGATCGTTGTGCCATTCATCCTGAAAATGATCCTGTGGAGGGTATCTCTAATGAAGATTTCTCCCAAAGTTCCACAGATTGGTGCAAATGTAATCTGTAAATAAAGAAGCACGGAATGAGAAAAGGCCCTTCTGGCCATCAATGCTGTTTCTTTTATGGATCCCAAATGCAATTGCTTCAAGGAGTGCTCTGCTAATCTCTCTGTGGATTCCAACACCAGTCAAGAAAACCTCAAGATAATTTCGTCTACAAATTTCAATCCAACTTCTGGTCGGATATTGATCTAGCATATTTTCAAGTTACTTGTATTAGAAATCAGTTCCACGTATTCTCTATTTTTTATAAAAGCAATTTTCCTTTAATTTAGCATTTGCTAAGCTATATCCACATTAGGTAGCCTGCTTTCCTCTTCAGATGCTCCCCGATTTACAATGCTTCGACTTACGATATTTCGACTTTACGATGGTGCAAACGCTCGGCAATGGCAACGAGCCGCACGTCACTTCCGATCACGTGATCGCATTGTATTAAATGTGTTTTCGACTTGCGATATTTTCGATTTACGATGGATTTATGGCAACGTAACCCCATTGTATGTCGAGGAGACACCAATCTTTATTTCTCCAGGATCTAAGTGTTGCAATTATCCTTGCTACTATTCCCAGAATTCTTCCCAATGCATCAATGTCCACTTGAATACGGTGTAACATGTAATAGTAAACTCAGAGGTCCCTCACAATTACATTTAACAAATTTCAGGGCAAGTTTCAAAAAAAAAAAAAAGAACTCTAGTTAATTCCTGAATTTCTGAGGTATGGTTTAAATTGAATTCCAAGGTGGTGTTCAGGTGAGGCTTTATTTAAATAGGCTAATCCGGAAAATTAAGATGCATGGAATCCCATTCATAGAAGACAGTGGGTTGTGGTGGAAATATGTTACTTTGGCTGGAGATCCATGACCCATAGAGTTCCGCAGGGATCTGTACTGGGACATCTGTTATTTGTGGCATATGCAAACAACATAAATGTAGACTGGTTAGTTAGCAAATGATCCCAATATTAACAGAGCTGTGGACATTGTGAGAATTCTGGCATACTGGTATGCCCTCTTCTAGACTCTGCAAGTAAAATGGGGCAATAGGGTCTCAGCCCCATTTGGGGTTAGCAATGGTGTCAGACACAGGGGGATTTTCTCCCCAGTCTTTTTAATCTCTACTATATTGATGATCTGTCCAAGCAATTGAAAGCCTGTAATACTGGGTGCATGATTGGTAATACTCTAATGAACCATATTATGTATACAGATGGTCTTGTGATCTTTAGCCCATCTAGCGCTGGTCTCCAGCAGCTCCTTACTATATATTTTGTGTATGGTGTGGAACATGATATTAAATATAATGCTGGTAAGAGTGCTGTTATGATCTGTAGATTCAAAGAGGATAAATGTCTACGATTTCCTGATTTTAAATTGTCTGATAATAATCGTAGTGTCTGTAATAAGGTAAAATATCTTGGACATTTTATTACAGAACAAATGACAGATGATGAGGATATTTATAGGCATCGCCGTATGATGTATGCACAAGCAAACATTCTCTTACGCAAGTTTAGTGCGTGTACAGATGGAGTGAAGATGTCTCTGTTCAGAGCTTATTGTACACCACTCTATACTGCACACTTGTGGTCAAACTACAGAAAAGCAAGTTTACAGAGACTTAAAGTAGCTTATAATGATGCCATGAGAATATTCATTAAAAGACCTAGATGGTGTAATGCAAGTGAAATGTTTGTGGCTGCAAGAGTCAATACTTTACAAACTGCCTTAAGAAATCTTATGTATAAATGTATTTGCCGGATTAATGACTCTGAAAATGAAATCATCTGGGCCTTAACAAACATAAGATTTAGCACTACACGCTACCAATCCCAGCTGTGGAGACATTGGTATAGTTGTCTCGTTGTAGGACATCGATTTTTTAAATTCTTGATCTTAAACCATGTATTGTGCTTTTGTATGTAATTTATTGTGCTTTTGGAAGTAATTTACTGTGCTTTTATATGTAATTTATTGTGCCTTTGTATGCAATTTATTTCATGTAATGTCTTGTCTTGTATCTGGACCATGAGTCTGTAATAAAAATAAAGTAAGTAAGTGAAGAAGGTTGTCAAAATATATAATGGGACGTAGAGCAGCTACAAAAATGGGTGGAGAAATGGCAAATGGAGTTTAATCTGAGTAAGCGCAAGGCATTGCACTTTGGGAGGTTGAATGTTAATGGGAGACCTTAACAGCATTGATGTACATAAGGATCTTGGGATCCAAGTCCATAGCTCCCTGAAAATGGTAACAAAAGTAGATAGAGTGGTAAAGAAGGCATGTGGTATACTTGACTTCATAGGTTGGAGCACTGAGTATAAAGGGCTTGTCCCACTTGGATGTCATTTGCGCGTCAAGTCGAACGTGATGCGCGCATGGTGCGTGGTGATGTAGGCAATGACGCGCGGTTGCTCGCGGCGCCCCAGGATTTTGGAATTCACAAAATCTTCACGCGCAAATGACGCCGAAGTGCGACAGGCCCTTAAGAGTCAGGAAGTCACACTGCAGCTTTATATGACTTTGGTTAAGGAGCAATTGGAGCACCGTGCGCAGATCTGGTCGCTCCCTTATAGAAAGTTGCTCCATTATGGAAAATACGTGGAGGCTTTGGAGAGGGTGTAGAAAGGTTTACCAAAAGGCTACCTGGATTAGCGAATATTAGCTGGAAGGAGAGGTAGGACAAATCTACATTGTTTTCTCTGGAAAAAGAAGGAAGAGGGAAGATCTGTTGGAAGTATCTGAAATTATGACAGGCAAAGATAGGGTAGACAGTTAGAACCTTTTTGCCAGGATTCAAATGTCAAAGACGAGAGGGTATAGCTTTGTAAACATTCTCATAGGTGATAGGGGCAAAGTTTAGGGGAGATGTGTGGGGTTCATTTTTTCTTTACGCAGAGAATGGTGGGTACCTGGTACATGCTGCCAGGGGTGGTGGTGGAGGCAGATAAGATAGTGGTATTTAAGAGGCGTTTGGATAGACACATGCATATGCAGGGAATGGTGGGATATGGATCACATGCGGGCAAAGAAGATTAGATTAATCAATTTTGGTATGGACATTGTGGGCCAAAGGGCCTGCTCCTGTGATGTGCTGTTCTATGCAACTCAGTGAATACAGAGTTAAAATAATTTCATAATCAATTTAAACCCCCGTGTGTTGGGATATTCTATTAATAACAATCTGAAATTGACTAAAATGATTATTAATCATAAAGCTAAACTTACATTTCATTAATGGAAACCCATTTCTTGTCCATTGCGCATTACCTTATGCCTAATCATATAAAACCTATTGCCCATTAGCTTAACCAATTCTAGTTGCACAGTTATCAATCACCTAGTTCAGTTTGTTTGCATACATTAACAAAGCTAAAGGCAAAGTCCACAAGGTACAATATTGAATTTGAAAATTGTTGGAGAGTAGATATGATAAATCAAGTAGTCGGCTTATTGTGGAAAAAATTGTTTGAAAAATGGTCTGTGCATGGAAAGAGCACAGAAGAAGGAATTTGATACCTCTGATGGCCTGAGAAAGACTAAATTGTGAAAATGTTTGCATTAGTATGAAGTTGTTGAGAGGTCCTCCTATTGGTACCAATAGTAGAATAGCGGCTTGCTTTTTGATCACAAATCTGGAAGCAAGTAGGGAGATAAAACGGATAAAGCGATGAGTGTATGGAGGTGGGGGAAAGGAGACTGGGGCAGTGAGACACGGTAGGAGAAATGTGTGCGCATGAACCAAGTCTGCATTTCCAGAATTGGGCAGGTCAGGACTTTGATGGTCAAGAGATGGTAGTGTTGTCAACAAAATTAATGTTTCACACATTGTTCTTTTGCTGACAATGAAATAATTGAAAGAGATTGAGAGTTGAGAGTTCTAGTCAGTTCAGATGACAACATTTGCTGGAAGAGATTCTCAAGTTGGATTGTCAAGCTTGGGATGATAGGTAGATACGAGGTGATTAATGGATGGGTGGAATAAGTGACCTGGGCAAGGGTGAAAAGGAGACAAAACGATGTTAGATAGGGAAATGTGTGGAGTAAAATGTAAAGCCAGAGGGATGGAGACAGGGAGGAGGTGAAAGAGGAGTGATAAAAGAAAAATATGGGACTCTGGGATGAGGTATGACCCCCCCCCCCTGGTGAATTCTCCAACTTCAATTAGTACCCCTGCTGCTAACCCCCACCCTTTCCCTACTCCTTCATCTCCACCTGTTATGTACACATTTCTCACACCATCTCTCACCATCCAATTCACCCAGCTCCTATCCCCTCCTTCATATGCTCACCTCCCACCTTGAATTCCATATTTCTCTGTCATCCCTACTCTTTCTTCTCCCCCCTGCCTCCTTCCACTCATATCCCTACCTCCAGCCTTACTTTTCACTTATCTCCTTTACATTTCTGACAGCATTTTGCATCCTATTCACCTCTAGCCTTTGCCTGTTACCACACCCATCTGCCAATCCTCCCCCTCTCTGGTATCAAACTATCACTTTCCAGGCTTTGTCCCACCCCACCACTCTTTTCCGGCTGTTACCTCCCTCAGTGCGGCCCTGACCTCACATCTACTTCATTGGAGACCTTAATCAAACTTTATCTTGCACTAAATGTTGTACCCTTTATCCTGGCACTGTGCACAGCTTGATTGTAATCATGTATAATCTTTTCTTTGACTGAATAGCACGTAAACAAAAGCTTTTCACTGTACCTCAGTACACATGATAATAATAAACAAAACTACTCCATTGGCCTGGAGAAGGGTCCCGACTCAAAGTGTCATCTGTCCATTCCCTGATGCTGCCTGACCCATAGTTACTCCAGCACTTTGCTTCTTTTAAACAGGATTAGAACTTCTGTCAACAACCCTGTGGTAAATTACTTCACAGCAAATGATGCCAGACTGTCAAATGGTTTAATAATGTCTGTGGTTAAACCAAACCAAATCACAGAAGTTTTTAGGAAGAGAAAATTAGGTATGATAATCAAACAACATTGTGTTTCAAAATCCAGAGCATGTACCAAGTCCTACTTTGATTCAAACTTATTTTTTGTCCAATGTCCAATGCATAGCCTTTTAACAGAAATATATATGTGTGTGACATTATTTCTATGATGATTGTGTTTTCTTTTGCCTCATGTATTTTCAGTTGCCAGTCATATGAGTGACCACATCTTTCTGCTTTAAATATTTTGTCAACACTGTTTTGTTTTCAAAATGTTTTCTCAATAAATTCAATTTTTATCGCTTCATCTCTGCTTTAGAATCTCCAGAAATGGCATTCTCTTCAATCATCAGCTCCCCATCTCTAATAGACTGTTATTTTCTGTCCCCCAAGGACTTTGGGCTTCCTTTCCAACACATGTTTTTTTTGGAAGTACATTGACAGATGCAGGATCATTTCCACATGTAAGTTGTTGACATTGCATTCTGTATTAGGCATCTCTTTGCACAGTTTTTTTAGTTTTTAGGTATCCAATCTTTGACAAGAAACCATTTCTTACAAATAAATCGTGCCTGAACTAAATGTGTCATCTTTGCTGCTCGCTATAAATTTCAACTGTAATCACTTTCTCCACCACACATCCAGTAAATAAAATATATGACCCGAGCTAAGCTCCTGATTGCAAATCCCCTTTCATAGATTGGGTTCTTCCAACACTGTAACATTACTCATCTCCACGCTGCCCATCATTTTATTTTTATTATGTATATACAGTATTTGATTATTCTCATACTTATTATCTTCTCATCTCCATAAAAGTCAGCAAAAATGTTATTCATGTACAAGTCCTCCTTTGACTATCATTCATGTTCTTGCTGTTTTCCAGCAGCCTGTAATATGACAATCTCATCCTTGTCTTTGAAATCTTCTATAGCCCACTTGTGCCATTAACAAAATCCCTCACATTCTCTAGACCCATGATATGCTTCTATTCTACATATGTACCTTACCTTTTCCCTATTATCCATGTACATACTTCGGACAGTATAGATACCGTCCATT
Source organism: Amblyraja radiata (assembly GCF_010909765.2). Classification (NCBI taxonomy): domain Eukaryota; kingdom Metazoa; phylum Chordata; class Chondrichthyes; order Rajiformes; family Rajidae; genus Amblyraja; species Amblyraja radiata. The sequence goes on from NC_045966.1 coordinate 56,969,616, forward strand.
TGGCCCAACTCATCCATGCCTATCAAGATGCCAGTACGTTAGTCCAATCTGCCCGCATTTAACCATATAACAATTACAGCACGGAAACAGGCCATCTCGGCCCTACAAGTCCGTGCCGAACACTTATTTTCCCCTAGTCCCATCTACCTGCACTCAGACCATAACCCTCCATTCCTTTCCCATCCATATATCTATCCAATTTATTTTTAAATGATAAAATCGAACCTGCCCCCACCACTTCCACTGGAAGCCCATTCCACACAGCCACCACTCTCTGAGTAAAGAAGTTCCTCCTCATGTTACCCCTAAACTTCTGTCCCTTAATTCTGAAGTCATGGCCTCTTGTTTGAATATTCCCTACTCTCATTGGGAAAAGCTTATCCACGTCAATTCTGTATATCCCTTTCATCATTTTAAAGACCTCTATCGTCCCCCCTTAACCTTCTGCGCTCCAAAGAATAAAGGCCTAACTTGTTCAACCTTTCTCTGTAACTTAGTTGCTGAAACCCAGGCAACATTCTAGTAAATCTCCTCTGTACTCTCTCTATTTTGTTGACATCCTTCCTATAATTGGGCGACCAAATTTGTACACCATACTCCAGAATTGGTCTCACCAATGCCTTGTAATTACTTGTTTTACTCCGATTATATGTTTTTATTCCGATTACTATGTAAGGTGTCCTTGAGATTTTGTATGAAAGGCGCCCATTAAATATAAAATTTATTATTATTATTATTATATATTTGTATCTGTCATGATCACTTCAGATGATTTAGCCCCATCTACCTGCAGCTCATTCCATATATGTACCATCCTCTGTATGGAAAAAGTTGCCCTCATATCCCTATTAAATCTTTTCCCTCTCAACTTAAACCTTTGCCCTCTAGTTTTTAATTATCTGACCCTGGGTAAAATATGGTATGTATTCCCTGTCTATGCGCCCACCATGATTTTAAGTTCAGTAAGATCACCCTTATAATCCAAGGAATAAAGTCCTAGCCTGCCTAATCCCTCCCGATAACTCAGCCTCTCAAGTTGTGGGACCATTCTCGAAAATCCTTTCTGCACACTTACCAGCTTACTGGCATCTTTCCTGCAGCAGAGTGACCAAAGCTGAATGCAATATTCTAAGTGATACTCACGTAAAAATTGAGAAGTTACCACCGTAGGTCTTACAGCCTTCTTCAATGCATTTTAATAACCCATCCAGCTTTGTTAAACTATCTTATGTCTCCTTTGGATCAATGTCCATTTTTTCTATTATCTCTGTGAAATGCCTCTGGATGCTATTGAGACAATGGTGTTGTTGGACTAAGAATTTAAATCATGTAATAAAAGGTGACCAAAACTGACTATTATTGCTGCAGTGACACTTCCCTTCTATAAATAAACCCAATTAAATGTAAAAGATATCTTAAAATATTTCTCATAATATAAATATGTTATACTGCTTGATCAGTTTTTTTTTTTCTACATCCTCACAGTATGAAATTATTGTAGCTGATCTGAAAAGAATATATTTCTTTAGTTCTCATGTAGTCATTTCAAATTACTGTTTTACATAATCTAGAGAGAAACACTGTTGTTTGGTTTGCTATTCCAAATAATACATTATTCTGGCTAGTTAAATCTATTCTTTGCTTTCTATTTCCTTTTGTCTTTTTCCTGATATCCATGTCAAACTTTAACCATATTTGCTTTCTTTGTAGTGGTTACTTATGGGATTTGCTAACACAGGTGGTATTTTTCGATTTTTTTATGACCTACTGCTACATAAGTATTCACATTTAATGGAATATTATGTTTTTGTACCTAAGAGAATAAAATATGCTTTTCCAACAAGATATATCACACTTTTATTTTTGCACATGATGAATATATTTAAAGAATGCATTATTCTACAAGCAGTTCATTGCAACATATGCTCAAAATCTTGGTTGGAGATTCTTCTGTCAGTGTCAACACAGTGCAGCGTTTCTCAACCTTTTTACCCTTGCGGAACTCTTGTAATAATTTTCATGTCGCAGGGAACCCCTACTTAAAAATGATTATGTATCTTTATTAAACTAACAAATATAAACATAAATATACTTAATTTTTTTTAATTCATATAACATCCGTAAACGATGGGTAAAAATTACTAAAGAACGTAGGTGAATGAGGGACTGTACCCGCACGCCAGGAAGTAGACAGGACTAATGGAGACTGTCTGTACTCGAGTGAGTCACTTGATACACAAATCCGTCACGTGCAGCTCCTGTCCACTGACCACTAAAGGCCGTTATAGACGTCAATAAATATATTCCCTTTGCTTATTATACTTTTAAATCATACTAGACCAAGTGGGACCCATTCCGGTGGAGGGGGGGGGGGGGGTTAACCATCCCCACACACACACTAACCACCCCCCTTGATATTATATTAATATTATTCATTGGCTCCTTTTACCCCATCCCCCGCCCTATCCACTCATGCATACACCCAACTCGCAGGCACGGCTAGAGAGGGAGGTGGCAGAGAGAGAGAGAGAGAGATAGGGAGGGGGGCAGAGAGAGGGAGAGAGGGGGGCACAGAGGGGGGAGGGCAGAGAGAGGGAGGGCAGAGAGAGGGAGAGCAGAGAGAGGGAGGGCAGAGAGAGGGATGGCAGAGAGAGGGAGTGCAGAGAGAGGGAGTGCAGAGAGACAGAGTGCAGAGAGAGATGACCCGACCCGAGGACCCGACAGCTCAGTCCTGTCCCCTCAACGAGGGCAGAGAGGTGGGGACGTGGACTCGGCAAGCAGGGCGGCCAGCGTCCGGGGCAGGCCTGACTTGCTCGTACTTTCTGCGTCTTTTGGAGCAGGGGGCGGGCAGAGTCTTGAATAACGGGGGGGGGGATGGGGGAGAGGTCGGGGGGAGAAGGGAGAGGTCAGGGGGGTTTGACATCACTCGCAGCGTGAGGAAGAAGGGCACGCAGACCATTGTGATGTCATCAGCGAAAGACAGTCGTTATTAAATTCAAAGTTTTGTCAGATTTTTGAAAGTTTTCAGTATAAACTTGAGAAATAAAGCATGACATTTTCAGATAAAGCAATTTCAGACTCCACGGGAAAAATCTCTACCGGAATATGTAAATTTTTTGCCATTAGCGCATCGTTTTTTCGAGAAGATGCGATTATACGCAAACACACACACACAAATAAATACACATCCAAGATCAGACTTTTAAGTATATGGATAACAGGTTGAAGACTTTATTATAATACCCAAGAATTTTCCAAGAATATGCCGTCCTTGTATAATAAAATTACGAATATGAAATTAAACACAAAAATTACTCAAAAATGCATTTACACATAATTAGCCTATTTTTTATCACGATTTCTCTCGGAACACGTAGTGACCTCTAGCGGAACCCTAGCGCTGGTATAGTGGATAGCAACATAGATTTTTGGGGTGTTATTTATTACTTCAGATGCACATCAGATAATTATGTAGAAAATGAAATATTACCAAACCTAATTGAATACAGTCCTTGCACTCAAACTAATGGGCGCTAAAATGCTGAGATTACAATGCGGTATTCTGTAAAATATACAGAAAATTTGTAAATAAGACATAGACAGCATGTATTTTCAACAAATTGCAATATCATTTATGTCTTTTTGCCACTGGTATTGTTGAAAGTGGTTAATGTACCAAAAGGTTCAATATTGAAGTTAACAGCCTTGATGACATTGTTGGATTAATACAAATTGAGTATAGAACAGAGAGCAAAGTTAGGCTTAAGGGTTACACATTAGACAAGCAAATGAAAGGAAATGGTGTTGTATGTAGATCAATTATTTGACAGTTATAGTGCATGATTTACATTAATGATTTTGACTCAGGTATTGAAGATACAAATTCAAAATTTGCAATGTCACACATGCTGGATATAGTAAATATTGATCAAAATTACATTAATATATGCAGATAGGGGAAATCTAATTTTATATAGTGATTATATAACAAATCACAAAAGCAGCAACATATTTCTTCTTAGGCCCCCTTCGGTCATGGCTGAACCATGGATGTCTCCAGGGTGCTAATCCCTATATAGACAACGCCTGTGCGTGACTTTGTTTAACGTGGGGAGACTGGTGCACAGACAGCCACCCCACGGCCCATGGCAGATCTGGGTCAGGATCCAGTGGCATGAAGTCCAAGACGACCGGAGACCCTTTTCTGCTGCAGCCTTCATCTGCCTTCCCAGCCGTTGTGACGCTCCACTAAGGTCAGCCATCGTCCTCCACCTGTTCCACCGTTGAGGTCTTGGTTGGATTGTTCTTTGTCAGAGACCTCCTCCCCCGACCTTACCACCATGGGTGGCCCCACCAGGCACATCGCTCCAGACGGCATCGCTCTCAGGATCTCAGGTCCACACAAGCTTTTCCACCATGACAAGGCGACAATCCACAGAGAATGACATATTAATGACATTACAAAATACATACTATGCACTAGAGATCATATTTGAAGGAATAAAATGAAAAATAGGAAGTTATGTTCAACTGGTATGGATTACATGTTATAAATAGAGCTAAAAGGGTCAGGTAATTTTGCAGACAGGTCTATGTACAATTGAGAGCATACACCTTTCAAAAAGGCTGTACAAACTGGTGTGTTGTTTTTTTCCCTAGGCAGTGAAAAATGAGGCATGACTTAGTAATATATTTTTTAATGTGAAGATGCTTTCTAGGATACATGTAGAGATATTTTCATTGAGGGAGACCAAAGGTAGGAGCCGTGAAAATAAGAAGAGAAATTTGGTTTAAAAAAATCTGTATTTGAACAATGATGAGAAAGTGAATCTCACAACCATAAAGCATGAAATAAAGTGAACAAAAAGAGAGAATGGCACAAAACTGCTGAGAGTGTTAGATTAAACAGTATGGGAAGAGTTGCTTGTGGATCTTGAATTCCAGTAGAGACCAGATGGTGTCAATTGATTTTTTTCCTATGTTGTATCCTTCCTGTGAACTACTCTTGCTCCGGCCACTTGGGCCTGATAATGAACTCTGTTGAGGAGGACTCCACTAATGGCTTTCAAACATGGAAGCCCATGAAAGATGAGGAAAGTTATGGAGCCTCACTCCAGATGACATGAATTTTTCCAAGATGTTTTATTTAAACATCTTTGAACAAATATGTAATCCAAAATCCATTTGAGTATCAAACGATAAAAAAATTTCAATGGAAATTTATTTAAAAAATGCAAGTGAATCTTTGCCTAACCTGAAAGGCCCGTTGGGGTCCCTGGTTGGTCGAGGGAGGAGATAGATGTTGCATCTCCTGCGGTTGCTGGGGAAGGTATCTGGAGAAGGGGTGGTTTGCATGGGAAGGGATGAGTTAAGCAGGGAGTTTTTGGAGGGAACGGTCTTCTGTGGTAAGCAGTGGAGATGGGAAGATGTGACTAGTGGTGGGATCCCGTTGGAGGTGGCAAAAATGTCGGAAGATTATATGTTGTATGTGACTGCTGATGGGGTGTGTGAGTTTAGGATTGGGGGACTCTGTCCATGTTGTGACTGGGGGGAGGGGGAGCAAGAGCAGAACTGCAGGGTACCGAGGATACACGTGTGAGAGGTTCATCTATGGTAGAAGAGTTCCCTAGAGAATGAGGACATCTCGGATATCCTGGTATGGAACACCTCAACTTGGGCGCAGATGTGGAGTAGACGGAGGAATTGGGAGTATTGGAAGTAGGGGATAGAGTCTTTGCAGGAGGCAGGGTGGGAAGAGGTGTAGTCTAGATAGTTGTAGGAGTCAGTAGGTTTATAATAGATTTATTATAATAGGTTTTTAATAGTTTATAATAGATGCTGGTTTACAGATGAAAAAGGGTCTCAGAACCGAAACGTCACCAAACTATGTTCTCCAGGGATGCTGTCTGACCCGTTGAGTTACTCCAGCATTTTGTATCTGTAAGTATCTTCTTTGGATGGAACATAGAACAGAGTGCCTGTTTGGTAGTATGGTGTCACACATGCAGATCATATAGCCCATCCAGTTGCGCTACTTGAGTGTGATGAAAGCCTCAATGGTGAGAATGCTGGGAGCACATGGAAGCAATGCATGAACAATGAAACAGCTCCTAATTATTAACCCATCAAGCCCTTCAAACTCTTCCAAATCCACTTTCTCCACCTGTGGCAGTCTGAACAGAATTGTTAAACCAACCAGCACACACAAGACTGGAATAGAAACATACTTTGGATACTGCTTGAGAAAGTAGGAATCTTTTCTAGTGTAAATCTGATTGAGTTATGCAGGGAATGCCAGCGGAATTATTTACAGTGAAAAGTACCATAAAAGCAAACAATAACTATTAGAGAAGAAGTTTGTGAACGGGAATTGCACTGCCAATGGGCAGAAGTTCTCAATGTTTCCCTAATTCATATAAACATTCCCAACACAGTCATGGCCAATTCCTCAACTATGACATTTCATGTGACACATTACTCCTTTTGCCTCAAAACTTCCTTGAAATCTTCATTACTCACCTCTCCTCCCAACCTCAGTAATCTGTCAAATCCCTACAATGATTGTGGCTCCTCTAGATCTTGTCCAATTGCACAGCTAAGTGCTGAACAGTATGGCGAGTAGAATAGGATTGTAATTACAGATTTTTTTTTTAACGAGAATGGTAACTGTAAATTTTATTGCTACTATTGAATTTCAAGTGGCGGCATATTAACTATAGCAATTGCCTGAAAGAGTCCTTACTATATTTGTTTGATTGAAATTTGAAAGACATTATTGTAGTGAATGAATTTTATTTGTTTGTTGTGAGCTGACCTTAGCCACGGGTTACATGGTTAAGTAATACGTCCTCAGTACATTGACTGTAACATGCTTACAAAACTAACACTGAGGCAAAGGAATCTTTAAAAGATAAAAATCAATTTTATTTATATTATAAGCTATGAAACCTAGTATGGTGAGTACTGGAGAGTGCCCCTTGGAGTTGCATCTAAAGTATCCCAGTGGCACCACACACTGGGTTCCCTGTGCTGCCATGCTTATACAAAACATCTCTCTAAATTAGCTAAATTCTGGAGAAATCAAAAGCCAAGGATGGTAAAAATTGGTTGATGACCCAGCCATCAGGGTTTGAAATATGGGAGGCAATGCAGACTTCCAACAAAAAGTCACACAAGCTCTGATTAGGCAAAGGTTTTTCAGATGGTTGGTCTAACTTATTTATGTAGGGTATGGTCCGGCCCACCTTGAGCGTCATGAAACATCATCACTGGAGTTGATCACAGTTTGAGTTTCTTATAATGCTCACAAAGCTGAACACTCTACTCAGCCTGATGGCCTCTAGCAAGGAAAAAGAAGGTATCCATGATGCTGCAATAGGCCAGGGATAGATTGGTTAATGCTAACATAAATGATGCAGAGGCTAGAAAGCGATCATGACTTTCTTCAACATGTGAAGTATCCATACACAGGTGTATGGCTGAAATTCTCCAATGAAGAATATCACAGCACCGACTTTGAAGGCATTAGTCAAAAGTGTTTTTTTGTCATATGTCCCAGATAGAACAATGAAATTCTTACATGCAGAAACACAACAGAATATGTGAACATAGTACACAGTAAACAATAAAATAAACAAGGGAAAAAAAGTTCAGTGTGTGTAATACTCACAAATACACAAACACACATATATCTCCTCCACCATAGATGAGGCTCACACCAGGGTCTCTTCCATACCCCACAACACTGCTCTCTCTCCCCATCCCCGCACTCGCAACAAGGGCAGAGTCCCCATGGTCCTCACCTTTCACCCCACCAGCCGTAACATACAACAAGTAACCCTCCGTCAGTTTCGCCACCTCCAACGTGACCCCACCACTCGCCACATCTTCCCATCTCCCATGTCTGCCTTCCGCAAAGACCGCTCCCTCCGTAACTCCCTTGTCAATTCTACCCTTCCCTCCCGTACCACCCCCTCCCCGGGCACTTTCCGTTGCAACCGCAAGAGATGCAACACCTGTCCCTTTACCTCCCCCCTCGACTCCATTCAAGGACCCAAGCAGTCGTTCCAGGTTCACCTGTATCTCCTCCAACCTCATCTATTGCATCCGCTGCTCTAGATGTCAGCTGATCTACATCGGTGAGACTAAGCGGAGGCTGGGCGATCGTTTCGCCGAACACCTCCGCACGGTGCGCAAGAACCTACCTGACCTCCCGGTGGCTCAGCACTTCAACTCTCCCTTCCATTCCCCATCCGACCTCTCTGTCCTGGGTCTCCTCCATGGCCAGAGTGAGCAACAGCGGAAATTGGAGGAACTGCACCTCATATTCCGCTTGTGGAGTCTGCATCCTGCGGGCATGAACATTGAATTCTCCCAATTTTGTTAGCCCTTGCTGTCTCCTCCCCTTCCTCAGCCCTCGGGCTGTCTCCTCCCATCCCTCAGCCCTCGGGCTCCTCCTCCTCCTTTTTCCTTTCTTCTCCCCGCCACCCCCCATCAGTCTGAAGAAGGGTTTCGGCCCGAAACGTTGCCTATTTCCTTCGCTCCATAGATGCTGCTGCACCCGCTGAGTTTCTCCAGCATTTTTGTATACAATATATGTACATACTAGACTAAGTGGGACCCATTGGGTCCCGTTCCCCCAACGCAATTTTCCACCACTCACCCGTTCCCCCAACACAACCCGTTCCACCAACGCAATATTCCACCACTCACCCATAGCCCCCAACTGCGCAGTTGCGGTTCTTTTCCCCTCATCCCCCAGCACTCCAGCCCCCTCTTCTTCACCTTCCCTCTTTTAAACTTTAAAAAAATGACTAAAATCCAATTCCACTTGCCCTGCCCCTGCCCGTTACTATGTTACAAATGACAGGACTCCCAATGTCCTGTCTTTTGTAACATTGTAACGGTACGGGCAGGGAATTTTTAACGTGAAAAGTTTAATTTTTTAATTTTAAAATGTGAATAATTTGTAAAATATAACATCAATCTGAACGTAACTTGAAACACAACACCACAGGAAAATGGCGAGTATGGTGGTCGTGCTATCGTGTACCATGTTGGCATAATTTCAGGATCACCCAGACAGACAGACATAATAACAAACAAGATGAGAGTTTTAGTAATATACTAGACCAAGTGGGACGCGTTAGGTCCTGTCACATGGGAGGCCTGGTCCCCCAATGCAACCCATTCCCCCAACGCAATATTCCATCACTCACCCATAGCCCTCACTGGAGGCCTGGTGCCCCAAAGCAACCCGTTCCCCAAGGCAATATTCCACCACTCACCCATTCCCCCAACAGAATCGATTCCCCAACGCAATATTCCAACCCTCACCCATAGCCCCCAACTGCGCAGGGGCTGCTCATCTACCCTTGTTCACCCTCCCTCATTTTAAACTTTAAAAATAAATGCAATTGCACTTGCTAGGGCCGGCAGGACTCGGTGTCCTGGGATTGCAACATTGTAGCAGGCAAGGCTACAATCCCATTGTGAGATCATAGCCGTAACTGCCAGTGCAGAGGGAAGAATATTTCGCAAATTGGAATTTTGTAAAGTTAAAAATGTGAATAACTTGTAAGATATAACATCACTCTGAACAAAACTTGATACACAACACCACATTACAATGGTGAGTAAGGTGGTTCAAAAATTGTAGCGCTATCATGTACCATTTTGGCGTAGTTCAGGCCATGAACAGCATGAGCATAAACAAACACGCAAACTCACTCACAGACAAGATGAGAGTTTTAGTAATGCACTAGACCAAGTGAGACCCGTTGGGTTCCTGTCACACGGGGGGGCTGGTCCCCCAATGCAATATTCCACCACTCACCCACAGCCCCCACGGGAGGCCTGGTCCCCCAACACAACCCATTCCCCAACACGATATCCACCCGTTCCGCCCAACGTAATATTCCAGCACTCACCCATAGCCCCCAACTGCGCAAGGGCGGCTCATTTCCCCTTATTCGCCCTCCCTCTTTAAACTTTAAAAAAAATCCTTGCTGCCAGGAATTTAAAAAAAAAATGCACCCTCCCTCATTAAACTTAAAAAAAAATCCTTGCTGCCAGGAATATTAAAAAAAAAAGAGATTGCAACATTGTAGCTTGCGATTGCACTTGCTAGGACAGGCAGGACTCAGTGTCCTGGGATAGCAACATTGTAGCGAGCTGGGCTACAATCCCATTGTTACGTCATAGATGTAAGTGCCAGTGCAGAGGGAAAAATTTTTCTCTCAGATTGGGGTTTTGTAAATTTAATAGTCTGAATAATTTGTAAATATAACATCAATCTGAACTAAACTTGATACAGACCACCATATGTCAATTGTGAGCAAGGTGGTCCAAAAATTGTAGCGCTATCGTGTACCATTTTGGCGTAATTTGACAACATCACCGAATCAGTGATCACAGACAGGCACGCACACAGAAAAAAACAAGATGAGAGTTTTAGTGTAATCTTTACATAACTAAAACACTGATCTTGTGCTCTTCTGGTTTGCGCATTTTTTTCCTATTTGAGCAAAAACAGTAAGCGATAGCGCTACGACTTTTCGCCAGCTCACTCACCGTTCTCCTGTGCTGCGAGTACACCAAGTTTCGTTCCGATCGGTGGTCTATTGTAAAGGTTAGTGAGGTTTAAAAATCTTAAAAACCGCGCTTGCATAGATCGATCTCCTCTCCTGCCAGTCAGCGCCGCGTGGATTGGTCTCTTCTCCTGTTACTCCACTGGACGGTCCGCCCCTACCTGCGCCATCGCATCATTACTGGAGCTGAGGATGGCCGGTGGAGATCTCCAACCGGACAGTTTTCAGAGGGTCCGGAAGCGGCCCGACCCAGCACGGCGCGGGAGATGTCACCAAACAGAAAGTGGAGAATCTGCTCCCGGCGGAGGAGAGCGTCCAGCGTCCGCTGTGAGTCCCAAATGCACCGCCATGACAATGCCGCGCAGCTCCAGCTCCTTCCCCTCTGGTGCCCCTCGCTGGCTCCTGCCCCCTCCTCATGATACCCCACTCTCCCCCTTGGCTCTTCTGCCGTCTTTCCTCCGAGCTCTCCCCTCCCTGCCCACACGCCGGCGCGGCCGCAGGTTCTGGTGCTTCCGGGCTGAGCCTAGGATCCATGCCAACGGCTGAGGTGAGGAGTGGGGGAGGTGGGGGATAGAGGTATAGGGAGGGGAGAGGAGTTATGGAGGGATTGACTGAGGGTAGAGGAAAGGAGAGAGAGAGAGAGGTGAGGGAGGGATTGGGGAGGGGTGGAGGAGAGGGGAAAGAAGAGGGAGGGTGAAGTGGAGGGGGAGTGCTGGGGATTAGTGGAATTGAGCTGTGCCTGTGCAGTTGGGGGTTATGGGTGAGTGGTGGAATATTGCGTTGGGGTCCCCAACGGGTCCCACTTAGTCTAGTATATAGGTGCCTTTTGGCAATCTCCAAGCAGGCTGTCCTGTGCCTTTTACTGAGAAGTGGCTTCCGTCTGGCCACTCCACCATAAAGGCCTGATTGGAGTACTGCAGATATAGCTGGAAGGTTCTCCCATCTCCACAGAGGAACCCTGTCAGAGTAACCATCCCTCTCCAAGGTCCTTCTCCCCCGATTGCTCAGTTTGGCTGGGCGGCCAGCTCTATGAAGAGTCTTAGTGGTTCCAAAGTTCTTTCATTTAAGAATGATGGGGGCCTCTGTGCTCTTGAGGACCTGCAAAAATTGATTTATACCCTTCCCCAGATCTATATCTCGACACAATCCTGTCTCAGAGGTCTACGGACAATTCCTTCGTCTTCATGGCTTGGATTTTGCTCTGACATGCACTGTCAACTGTGGGACCTTATATAGACAGGTGTGTGCCTTTCCAAATCATGTCCAATTAATTTAGCACTGGTGGACTCCAATCAAGTTGTAGAAACAACCCAAAGATAATCAATGGAAACAGGATGCACCTAAGCTCAATTTTGAGTGTCATAGCAAAGGGTTTCAATTCTTATGTAAATGTAATATTTCAGTTATTTTTTTTTAATTACTTTACAAAGATTTCTAAACACCTGTTTTTGCTTCTTCATTCTGGGGTATTGTGTATAGATTGATGATAAAAAAAATGTATTTAATCCATTTTAAAATACGGCTGTAACGTAACAAAATGTGGAAAATGTGAAGGGGTCTAAATACTTTCTGAATGCACTGTACATACACACGTACGCACACATAAGTAAACACAAAAAATATATATATACTTTGGGAACACTGCTTCTTGGAGAGTATAGTTAGTAATATGGCGACTTGATCCCTCAGACACGTTTTGCAAATGGAAGATTGTCTTCTGGTTCTTCTTTGGGGGTCTTCCATCATATCTGCTTTGTCTACAGTTGCAGCTTTGCAGCTCGTGGTGGAACTACGAGAGGCTCAAAGGTTTAAAATGTAACTAGACTAAGTGGGACCCGTTGGGTCCCAGCATCACACGGGAGGGCTGGTCCCCCAATGCAATATTCCACCTCTTCATCAATTCTAATATTGGTGGCCAGTGGGGGGGGGGTGGCTTTCTGGAGCGCTAGTATGGGTGTTGTGGGCTGAAGGGACTGGTTTCCAGTGGCTAGTATGGACATTGCGGGCCAAATGGATTCTTGGGCTGGCGGCTCAGTCACTCAAGCCTGTTGTTCTGGCAGCTCACTCACTCATGGCTGGTGGGCTGGCAGTTGACTCACGGCTATTCCTTGAAATTCCATTTCAAGCAGGGTGCAAGGCCACCAAAATCAAGTGCAGTTTCATACCATTTCAAGCAGGGTGCAAGGCCACTAAAGACAGCGAGTCGTGACCCCTCCCTCCTCCATCTTGCAGAGACTGAGCCACCCCCACACTTCTGATTTTATATAGTCCCTCCTACCAGAAGGGGTGTGGCCTTCATGGCATGATTGACAGGAGAGAGAATCTCAACATTTTTAAAACACTAATAATTCTTATTTTTCATTGATGGGAAAAATCTCTCAGCACCTGATGAGCGGAGGGGGACTCTGAGTAAGATGGCCAAAAATCACAGCCGTACGTGGTAGCGTTTTTTCTAAAATCAATATAAAGCGCAATCAGGAAGTGGTCAAGATTAGACTTTTAATTATATAGAAGACAAGGCAACTTTAATTAGGCAAGGCAACTTTAATTAGGCAAGGGAACTTTAATTAGGCAAGGGAACTTTAATTAGGTAACACAGCTTTAGCATTGCCAAACCAAAGGCAACACAGCTTTAGCATTTCCAAACCAAAGGTAACAGAGCTTTAGCATTTCCAAACCAAAGGCAACACAGTTTTAGCATTTCCAAACTATATTTTCAAACCACATTAAGGTCACACTGACAGGTCAGTAAAACCACTCACAGTTTAGTAGACATGTGTTCAGTGTTATTCACAGCTCAGAATGAGAGACATGACCCTCTCGCTCCCCCATCTTGCAGAGATAGCCACGCCCACACTTCTGGGTTTTATAGTCCCTCCCCCTCCCACCAGAAGAGGCATGGCCTTCATGGTGTGATTGACAGGAGAGAGAATCTCAACATTTTTTAAACACAAATAACTCTTTTATTTTTCATCGATGGAATTTTTCATCCTGAGCAGCTGACTCTGCGTAAGATGGCCAAAAATCACAGCCGTAAGTGGCAGTATTTTTTCTAAAATCAATATACAGAGCAACAAGAAGCGGTCAATATCAGACTTTTAGTAATATAGATAAAGTGAATGGAGCCCACCGAAAGTTGCTGAGGTCAATTAAACCAGGGTTCAAAATTAAATTCCAGTGTGTTCGGCAACATACTGAATATGTTTAGTAATTTCATAAAATTAAATTTTCGTAACTCAGAAACAGTTAAGGGCCTGTCCCACGAGCATGCAACTCCATGCGGCAAGCGCGACCCATGTGAGTCCATGCGGCAAGCGGGACCTAACGTGGTCGCTTGAGCCGTACGGCCTCGCGGGGCCGGTCCCACTTCGATCGGCAGAGCCTTATGGAGTTGTGCGGAGCTGGTCCCGACATCGCGCGGGGCTCCGAAAAACTGACCCGTGTTCAAAAATTGTGCGCGGCAACGGCCTGCCGGCCCGCAGCCGCCTCGCCGCCGTACACACCGCCTCGACGTGGTACATCCCGCGGACTTCGCTCGAACTTCATGTCACTCATTCGACCTCCGCGCGGCCCCCGCTTCTGGTTTGGTCGCGCTTGCCGCGCTCGTGGGACAGGCCCTTTACATCGCGCTTGCCGCAAGCAGGTCGCATGCTAGTGGGACAGGCCCTTTAGGTCGCGCTTGCCGCATGCAGGTCGCATGCTAGTGAGACAGGCCCTTTACTTCCCAGCTGTTATCAGGCAACTGAACCACCCTACCAACAATTGGAGAACAGTCCTGAGCTATTGTCTACCTCATTGGAGACCATCGGACTATCTTTAGTCAGACTTCACTGGACGTTATCTTGGGCTAAACATTCCCTTCATCATATATCTGTACACTGTGAATGGCTCGATGGTAATCATGTATAGCCTTTCCGCTGACTGATTTGCACGCAACAAAAGCTTTTCACTGTACCTTGGTACACGTGACAATAAACTAAACCAAATTTATTGGGTAGTTATTTCAACATTGCTCCATGGAATACAATGCTTCTATTGTGGCTGACCAATACTTGCAGCATAAGATTCACACCATGCAGTGTTTTTTATTGGTCAAACGGGTCACTACACAAACAACATGTATGGAAATTCATGCTCTAATTCAATGCAGTTTAGGTATGTTTATTGTCATATACACCAGGGTGCAATGGAATTCCTTGTTCACATGAAGCTGACAGATTAAACAGTACACAGTATGATAAATACAATACATAACGACGCAAGATACCAGTGCAATTCAAAGTAGGGCAAATATTAAAGTACAATAATGGAGTAACTGAATGAGTTAAGAGTAGGTGTACATAGCAGCACTTCTGCTAAGGGGTTTCAAAAAATGATTGGTGCAGGAATGCGATAGCAGTGGGGAAGAAGCTGTTTTTAATTCTGATGTCCATGCTTTCAAGCTCCTGCCAATTTTAGGGATGAGCTTATTCGGTACTATGCTGTTAAAGGCTGAGCTGTAGTCAATGAATGGCATAGATGTTTTTAGTTTCAAGATGGTCCAGAGCTAAGTGTTGTGCAAGAGCACTGTAGACTATCGCACAAGTCTAGATTGTCCAGAAGATTGGTGCAGATCTGAGCCATTATTGGTCTACCAAACAACTTATGGTCTATATTAGAGCTACTAGGCTATAGTCATTGAGACAAGTCACTGGAGAGTGACTCCATTAGGGAGTGGAATGATGGAAGGTTCCTCAAAGCAGATGGGGACAGTAGACTGTTGAAGTGAAAGGTTGACGAAAACTGTGGTCTGTTAATTGGTAAACAATTTTATTGCTGCCTGTCCTGGACTTTATGCAGGCCAGCCGCCTATCACGAGTTTACCCTCAAGAAAGCAGACCTGACTACTGCCTCTGAGGTGTATGGGACAGAGCCAGTTGAAGATGCAGGGATGTGCCTAGGTAAACCTCTGTTTGCTTGTTCAAAACAGGCGTAAAAACCGTTGAGCCCATCCGATAAAGATGCCAGACATTGGCCGTGTTGGTATTTATGGAGTACATAATTGAAGTCACTGGTGATGATGAATAAGGTACCAGGGGGCTTGCTGGATCAAGAATGTAACAGCTGAGCATGATTTTTCCAGTGTCACATTGTCATTGGCCTGAGGTGGAATGTACACAGTTGACAAGATGGCAGAGGTGAACTCCCTCGGTTAATAAAATTTATTAGCAAGTATTTCAGATCAGGGAAGCAGAATTGAGCTAAGACCGGCACAAGACACAGCAGTCCCTGATCTCTACTTGAAACACCAGCCTTGCTCTTAGCTGTAGGTGTTGTAGTTGTTCAAGTTGCTCTAAGCTCTTCACATTTGCTCCCATGTGGTTGAAAGTTAGCTGAAGTTACGCTGGGGAAGGGGAGCAAGGATCCCCTGAAGGGGAGCTGAACCTGGAGCCCACACCCCCAATTGCCACACTTCCATTGTTTGTCTGTATGTACAGCTGTATGGGTAGCTTCGGGTCAAATAAAGATTGTAAGTTCTGAGAATTAGGATGGCACTGTGGCACAGTGATAGAGTCACAGCGCTAACTCTACAACAGTTACTGCTGCTAAACACCAGAGATCCGAGTTCGATCTTGACAATAGATGCTGTTTGTTTGGAGTTATGTGGCCATGTGGGTTTTT
This sequence comes from Amblyraja radiata, assembly GCF_010909765.2. Taxonomy (NCBI): domain Eukaryota; kingdom Metazoa; phylum Chordata; class Chondrichthyes; order Rajiformes; family Rajidae; genus Amblyraja; species Amblyraja radiata. The sequence continues at coordinate 56,985,866 of NC_045966.1, forward strand.
TCCGAGAGCTCCGGTTTCCTCCCACACTCCAAAACGTACAAGTTTGAAGGTTAATTGGCATGGTAAAATTGTCGCTAGTGATAGTGTAAGTGTATGGGGTGATCGCTGGTTGGTTTGGACTCAGTGGACCTAAGGGCCTGTTTCCACAGCGAGTCTAAAATTCCCATGAAATAGCAATAATAACCAAAAAATGTACAGCGCTGGAACTAATGAGAAGTGCTGGAAAGATAATGACAAACGATTACAAAAGTCTGCTTAAATTCACGTAAAATATCACCACTCCGCGGCACGAGCTTGTATTTTCCTGTGAGCATAATTTTCACTGGAATGCCATATTGCTATATTTCACTTCCAAAAAGATTCTTCCCCATTGCACATGGCTGAAAAATATGGCACTACATTAAACCATTTCTAGGTAAACCTTTCTCACATTTATTTCAGGATTCTTCCAGTAATAAAGTATAACATACTTTCGATTCTTGAACCTACAAATGTCAGACAGAAGCAAGCTTGGCATAGTTAAAGAAAGCAGATTAATATTGATGCCTTTCAAAAGTACCATGCATTTGGGAAAAGAGCAATGTGAAAGGAATTGGAAGCCTGATTATTACTCAAAACTATTGAAATTACAGAATTATGGTTTCAATTTACAACATGATCTGAATTATACTGTAACATAAAATATATGCCTTTAAAAGCATTTATAACTTTACCTTGACAGTTCTTATGTGACGTTGTTCAAGTCTCACCTGCACCTCTTTTCCACACAAAATACAAGAATGTCAGCAATATGAAATTTATTAATTGCCACACTGACCGTCTGATTTTCTGGTAATCACGTATAGATTATCACTCAATAAATTTGCAATGCTTACATCACAATTGATTATCCCTCAGTAAGCATGTCATCCCACCTAAACTGTTTGGAGTATCCTGACTGACCGATGACGCCAATAGGATATCCAGTACAGCACAAAAGCAACAATACTATTGTCAAAGGTACACAAAAATGCTGGAGAAACTCAGCGGGTGCAGCAGCATCTATGGAGCGAAGGAAATAGGTGACGTTTCGGGCCGAAACCCTTCTTCAGACTGATCAGTCTGAAGAAGGGTTTCGGCCCGAAACGTCACCTATTTCCTTCGCTCCATAGA